>NC_056468.1:17845525-18171669 GCF_008729295.1 Plectropomus leopardus | reverse complement strand
TTCAGATGACATTAGTTCCATAAGTAAAATCTAAATGAAATAAGTTAACATTTTGCGATTCTGGTTATTTCTTACAGTAGTATCCTTGTGTGTAGAATGAGGGTTACTGATCACTTNTCAGATGACATTAGTTCCATAAGTAAAATCTAAATGAAATAAGTTAACATTTTGCGATTCTGGTTATTTCTTACAGTAGTATCCTTGTGTGTAGAATGAGGGTTACTGATCACTTGTAGTTCCTTCTCCTGCCTGCTGATGGCTGCAGAGGTCCAAATTCCTCTGCTACAATAGAGATCCCATTTGAGGCAAACAAGTGTAAGCTGTGTCTCCTCCTGCAGAAACTGTAGGGCACAAATATGTATGTATTTTAATTATAGCTGTAAACACTGAATTGTCAGTGCTAACTGTTACCAGCACTATAACCTTTAATAGGTTATACTTTGTAGGATGCAGCCCACTTATGAAATATTTTTTTCCTGCGGATCTCAGGTCTCGTTGACCTCGCTGTAACACCCGGCCAGTAATTATGGGCTTTTGCCTTCCTAATGAAACCACAAGCTGGCAACAATTTATGAACTGCTTCACTGCTTTTCACCTTTCATCATTACACCTCACCTTTCCTTTTCCTCTTCAAAATGCTACAGTAGTGATTCTCACTCATGATAACTAGGGCCTCACCCCTCACCTCCCATCCTCCTCCTCCTCCTCCTCTCTCTCCTCTCTGAGAGGCCAGCAGCGCTGAAGGACACAGGGAATCTCTCACCACCTCAGAGAAGAGGCTAATCCTCTTTGCCCCAACTTTAACTGGGCCACTAATCCTCCAGGTTTATCTAAGCAGTGAGCACCTAGCGCTGCTGACAACTTGGCCTGCCCTCCTCCCCGCAGCCTGTTAAGTAGGGCAGGGCTCGGTCCTGCAAGTGTCACTGTCAGCAACTCTGGAACCGCACACTTGCACAGGAAGTGTGAGCTGTTAACAAAATGGCTCACTTGCTTGCAGCATGTGTGTGCTCGCTGCCACAAATGTGTCTCAACAAACCAAAGTGACAGCCAAGCAGGATCATGTTGTAACGGCCCTCATTTAGCAACCGCACATAAGGGAAAGTTGACAGTCTCCGCCAAAGGTCTTAAGTAAACTAACTAGCTTAGATATTGGCAGTACAAATTGTTCAGCTATTGTCCAGCCAGTTAAGCTTTAAGGTGTTTAGGCTGATGAGTCTCAAGCGGATACCGAGCTGGACTTGGGCCAACTCATTCTTAATTCACTAAACAACACTCCAGACTGTCTGATGGCTTCAAGTACAACATTCATTGTCTGCCTGAGGTCCGGCAGCCTGACACAGAGAGGCAAAGCTGCGTACACATTGGCCACACTCTCACTAATCATTTCACCAACTGATATTGCAAAAGAGGTGGATGGATCATCACTGAATAATTCTCTCCCCTAAAAGATAAAGTCAGGTTAAGAGCTAAAAGCAGGTTTCTCATAGCTTTAAGTCAGTGCTAATTTTCTTCTTTGAAATAATTCCCTCCATAATCCCCAGAGAAATATTTCACCAAGGTGTGATATTTCTAAATGGAATGAGCAATCACTGGGAGCACTGGGAGATGATGAGCCAGAGACATATTGGTTAGGTGGTGTGTGAGATGACCTTTCAGTTCATCTCAGATGAAACGAGGCTGCTGAACCCGAAATGATTCAGAGTGTCTAAACTGACAGGCGAGGGCACGGCCGCGGCAGAGCGTCAGCCTGCTGCCCGGCCTCTATAGGCATCTCTCATGATTTATTGTGAAATTGCCAGGGACTCAATGTGGCGTGCAGGTGAATGAGTTTTGCTAATAAGAGAAGCATTTCTGCTCCACGGAGCTCTTTTTCTGTCTGAGCGAGCGTGTATGAAATCAGTGTGCAGTCTCCCAGTACCACACGCTCTGGTGGAGGCGGCTGGCTCATCAGTCTACGGCTTATCTGATGTTTTAGGTGGGTGGAGAGGTTGGGAGTGAGGAGAGAAAGGAGGAAAAAGCGTCAATATTGAGTTCTTGAAGGTACCTACGTTGTCAAACATTTAGATTGGGTGTATGCTGTTTTCCTTACCTTAAGGAAAGTGGAGTTCCTGGAAAGGCCATGTAGTACCGGCAAAATCCTACTAAGCAAAAGACTACTAATAATAAAATTAAAAAGTAATGATCAACTAAAGCACCGCTGTTGTTCGTTTATCATGGTACTGGGTTTTCAGAGGAGGCACAGGGAGCAACGAGGTGTGAGCTGCAGTAAGAGACGAAGATTAGTGGCTGTGCTTTGATTCGTAACAAATGGGGTTCAGAAAAACAGTTATTGGAGACAGCTGATATTCCCATATTGTGTGACCTGAACGTCCAGGCTTTAGAGGAGGACATCCTGTCTTGGCCACTTTGGTAAATTGCATGTAAAGAGACTTAGCTTGTCTTTGCCTCTGCTTACAGTAAGAGCTGTTTCTTCAAATCCTCATCCAGGAGACCTGTCAATCACCCACAGTTTAAAGGGGGTACTGTCTCTTTTTACACTGTGGGCTGTCTTCCAATGATAGCACAAATAATCCTCCATAAACTCAGCGGCAGTTCTAGATCAATTTTACTGGGGCCAAGGGTTTTGTCATAGGGACACATTCAACCCAGGCAAAAGAGAGAAAAACAAGCGTTCAAGCATTCAAAATCTTTAGTTTAAATAATAATAATAAGTAATATAAAGTACTGGCACGCAGTAATAGTATTTCAGTTACAGTTAAGCTTTGTTTGAATATGTTAGTTACAATTTTCAACAATATTGCAACAAAAACAATAAAAATAAAACAAACCAAATAAAACATTCTCGTTGGCAGTGTTCAGGCCTTCAACATTTTTAGTTCAATATAAAGTACAATAACAGAAAAAATACCATTGATGGTATTTGTTTCAGTATCAATACGGAAAATGAAAACAAAACAAAACAACAAGAGCATCAGCTAAAGCCTTTATAAGGTTAGTCTAGCGGCCCCCTGCACCCCAGTCTATTTTCCTTTATAGGATTTCACATTACAGCAGCTGTATTCTGCGGTTTTGGTGATTTCTGGCAAACCGATCGATTCTTTATTCCTGCTTCTGCCTCTCGTCCAGTGATCAGTGGTGTAGTTGCCTATTTTTCGAGTCATCCGCGCTGCAGCCAGCCAGTGGCGGTGCAGCGCTCTAAGGGATCGGACTGGAAACAAATGCCACACGCATTTGTTCCGCCTTTCGCGTCGGCGCGATATTGCAATTTTTATAATTGCATAATGCTGCCCCCGTTTGGCCCTTCCCCAGGACCGCCATTGTATAAACTCTGAGGCAGGGGTGCAGCCTGACGATCAACCCAAACCTAGGGGGGCCCAGGCGCATACAATTTCCACTCCTGACACCTTAAAGGAGACAAAAATAGTTTGATGTTACTATTTTACAATGTCATAACATAGGTATAATATGGTGTAAACTTCATAAGTAATCTTGAAACCTATTTTTGTTGTACAATTCTGGAGTATAGTTTACAGAATTAATGTTTATCTGACAAATCTGCAACAGTCGAATCCATGCCATAATAATCTGGGCTGTTGAAATTTTAAATCAAAGATTCCCAACAATAACAAGTACAACTGGTTTTCAATACTTGGAACTCAATATCAGGCCAACAGAAAAGCGTTTTCTCAAATTATAATAGCCAGCCAGCTATCCGCAGCTAACGTTAACTAGCCAGAAATTCATGGCGTGTTACAGTAACACTGGGAAGTCTGAATATCCAAGTTCCCAGTTTGAAATTTCAACTGGAGAACCCCCTGGATTTTCCAATTCACAAAGTCGGAGAGACCTCACCAACCCTGACCTCATAATCCAAGATGGCTGCACCACGCATCAACAGCAGTGAAAGCTGTAGCAATATACTGTTTATTAGCACTTCTGTCTTATTGTTTGTCTCATTAAAACAGTAATACAAACAGTCCAGTCCAACTTCTATCTGTTGACATGTTGCAATAGTGTTTGTATGTGCAAAATACAGCACAATATGCTCTTATCAACAGGTATTGCCAACTATGGCTAACCCTTCTTGACCTGGTTTTGCTAACATCTTGGTGTTTCAGCTTATTGTGTTGGAACGCAATCAACTCTGGTGTGACGCCTCAAACCCGCTCCACCACTGCTTTAAGGCCTTAGTAATGCCACAATATACTGCTGGTGAAAAAGGTCAAGTGAACAACAGGATTGTAGAGGCTGGCATATGGCGGTGATGTGCAAAGTGAATCCTAAGACTAATATGCTTACCTTCATTACAGTAAGGTCTCGCCTAGAGTCTTAAAAATTATTTAAGAAGATGTTTACGGCAAGTGACAGAGAAGAAGACAGACGATGGCTGAATATAGCAACAAGACGGGCGTAGAAGTCATCTGCTTTATTTACTTATGTCAAACAATAATACATAAGAGAGGAGAGGTCAAATGAAAACCAACCATCTACATTAAAATAAAGAAATTTCAGTCCTGAGATTGACAAAAAGCAGGGAACAGACAAAATATCTACTGTGGTCATTGGGATGGAGGGGGGAGAGTGGCAGTTTCAGCAAATTGAAGATGATGGTTGTGGGGAGATTAGGGGGAGATTGCAGAACTGGAGAGGGGGTAGAAGGTAAGCAATCACTGGGATGCTTGGCTGTAGGCACATTCAAAAGTTGAAAACCCCACGACTAAAGGATTTTACAGCTTTTTTATATTCAGACTTCTTATTTCGAAATCTAAGACTCATATATTATCATTTTCAAAAAAAGCAAGGTATTCTTTACATTTTTTTCATCCTGAGGAGACAAAATCATTTTTTAAACATAAATACAACACTGCAGGGAGAACAATAAGAGAGATGCTTAATAGATTTCCCATTTCCATATATATTATTTTCTCAAGGTTGCGGCACCCTCAGACTTTGGCAGCGTTGGTGCATTTGAGATCATTCGGGAGAAAAAAACAGCCCTGTTTGTCCACAGGAACATTCTGAGAGCCACACAAACAGTAAAAGGAAACAGGAAGAAAAAAAAGCAAAATCCCCAGACTTTTGTGTTTAGATTGGATACAGCAATATACCCACCACATAAACTAGATGAATATTTGGAGGCCATAAGCTTTTTCAGCTGAACATACATAGTTGTGACGCTGAAGAAATGAAAAGCTACAAGCTCCTAGAATTATGACCTGCTGCGTTGCCTTTTAAAAAGAGCTGTGCCTTTGGAGAAAAAAGATTTATTTGGGGATCTGTGCTGATTCTTACCTTGTGTTTTATTTAAAAAATGCTTAAAAAGCATTTGAACTGCATGGTGCTTGCATACGACCTATCCAGTTTTGTTCAGTAGCCCAAAAGAGATGTGCAAAACCCAACAAATGTTTTAATGATATTGTGCATTAGAGCTATAAGGCTTGTGGGTTAACTATACAAGCCTCCTCAGGACCATCTGTATTATTGATTTAAGTATTTTCTTGCTAGGTAGAGACCCATTGGAGAGAACTGGCCTCATGACTTTGTCTTCGGAAGACGTTAAGGAGGGATGCGGGGAAGGACTCTGAGATGAAAGCCCCAGGGGCCCAAGGGCAGCCAGGGGACATGACTGAGGTTGACCAAAGCGGTGTGGAAGGGACGTAACCCCCCTTACCCGCCCCCCCTCCCTCTGTCATCTGTAGGTTAGAGAAGCTGCGCCAAGACTCTACAGAGCGAGCAGCTGCCTTTATTTTCTCTATCCCTCCCGTCCCCTCTGTTTTGAGAGAGAAAGACCTGACCCCGCTTTGAATGGGCCCAGTCCACTCTGCTTCCTTCTCAGCAGTATTTAAGGTGCATAATATGCGACTAGGCCTTTGCACTGGGTAAAGGTCTTCATGGACTTATTGGGATTTACTAAGGGATTTTTACAACAAGCACACGTCAATTCCCCTCCACTTTGCCTTCAGGCCATTCTCGTGAGCGTCTCATTGCCCTTGAAAATGTGTTAACAGTCGATAGGGTGTAGCCACAGAGATAAGTTATAGATTTAAGCGTTGAGATGGGGTGTGATTGGTGTAATTTATCATTTCCTGGGCAACATAGCTTAAAATATTTTCCCAAGCATGAAGAACTTAATCACAAATGAAGATTTCACTTACTAGAATTTAGTAAATTGAGGCACAATAAGTCCTTCAGCGAGGAATGTGATTTCCTCAGAGCTTGAATCTGAATATAAGGCCGCAGAGCCAAAGAAAGGAGGCTGAAACCAGCACCAGGAACATGGCAATTATCCTGATTACTGATGCTTCGAGGCTCCTCTGACCCCAAAATCCCTCCCTGTATCTCTCTCCCTCTTTCTTTCTTTTGCTGAGATCTGTCACATTGCACAGGGCCCCTCAGCCAGGCAGGGAGCAACCATGTATAATCCAACAGAAAACAAATCCCCTCGATCAAACACAGCCCAGCTTTTTAAAGCAGGCCTCTGAGCCCAGGCGCCATGGTGCGGTGCTGAGGCCCTCTGAGACGCTGTGGAGGCTGTGATTTAACAACCCCCCCTCCCTTCCCTTTAAAACCCCGCTGTCCTCCCCTTCAACGCCAGCCAGCCAGTCCTAACCTTCAGTTTGTTTAAGCACTGCTGAACCCTGTTGGCCCCGGACAGGGGGAGGGTGGGCTTAGATAATGACATGCCATATGCCACTCTGCCTCTGCAGCTGAGTGAGCCGTGCATGGATCAGCTCAGGCACAAATCTATTTGAAATTTAATTCTATTATCCTAATATGGGCTAAGCGTCCATTGTCCAAATCGGGAATTGTGGAATGGACCAGAGTTGCAGAGCTAAGATGCATCCCATCAATAGGAGCTCATTAATGTGTGTAAAGGACCAGGGGGACAGACAGTTTGGAGCCTGTACAGAAGCAAGTGCAGCCGCAAAGCAAAGATGGTTAAAATATCTGAATACCAACTTTGTAAAACGCAAAATGGGACCTAACTTAAATTTATCTGTGAAAAAACAGAAGAAAATGCTTTTTTTGTGTCATCCTTTCAGTCAAACTTGGCTCAGAATAGCCAGATTCCTCGCTGTACCTAATAGGAAACCCCTTGCTATTTGAAAAGGGTTTGATTTCATCCCTTTGAGTGAATGAATACTCTCCACTGGCAGTGTCCAGCAGCCAGGCGTCACCCAATATTCCCATTAGCAGAGAGGCCTGGTGCCTTAGACCTCCACTGGTGGGAAAGGCCAGACACCAGAAACTCCACTGCCTCAAGTGTCTCCTCTTCACTTCAACATCATGTGACAGGGTTTAATGCTTGGATGCAGAAGCCAAACGGAGGGGATTTAGGGACGGGATGTATCTGTAAATCTGTCAAAATATTTCTACAAGACAGAAAATATGCTGGAATCACACAGTGTGGCTGGGGTATTAAGCTGTTGAAACAACATGAACAATTTTCGCTGGAATGTTAAGGAGGCTTACTGTGCAAATTTAAGCCAAGGGGGCTTGGTATTCTTTCCACTGAAATCTTTGTCAGCCTTCAAAGACAGTAGCGTGTGTCTACAAACACCAAAATTTAAGGCTCATAGTTAAGATTAAGCAAGGGCTATCTTAAGGGAAAAACAGATCTATTTATGGAGCACAAGTGATCAAAGAAAATGATTTACTGCTTCATCTTCAATATTCATGCGTAAATCTTTTCTGCGTTTCTAAACTGCTGTCTATCCTTTTTCTTTGGATGGCCAAAGTGTAAACATTTAAAAGATTATTAATTAAATATGGTAGGTTTTGTCAGTGGCAGAGGTTTTGTCGCTACAGTACAGTAAAGGATCATTGCACATCACGCCGCTGCTGAAACAAGGGCCCAATTTCCCGCTGACTTCTGGAGGACATATGTTAAAAAAAAATAATGACAGACTTCAAAGCCGAGATGTGGTTTCTGAATATATTCTTAAAGAAATTTATTTTACACCTCAAAACAAAAACGGATAGGGATTAGGGATGTGGTACATTGGGAATGTATTGACAACTGTAGTTTACATTTTTTTTGGTGTAAGCTCAGAGAAAAAATGTTAATACAGTCATAATAATTGCACTTCATAAATCTAGACTGATGCCAGTATTTCCCCACAACAAAGCTCCGGCTCCCTCTCTCCAGTTACTAAATTCAATTTACCATTGAAATTTGACGGACAAAAGAAATGCTAATTTAAGACCAGAGGACTGCTGCACTGATCCAATTTTTCTCTTTCGCTCAAGTCCCACAAGGCAATAAAACATTGCAGTAATTTAAGTGCAGTACATTCAAGGGAATCTCACAGTCATAATAAATATTTCACTGCTCTGAATCATCAAGTTAAGACTGGCCCGGGCTAAATGTGTCCCAACCAGGGGCTGAAACGGACAAGGGGAAGCAATGAGACTTGTCTCGTTTCATCTGATGCCAGAGGACAGGGTATGATTGTTTTCATTTTGTACTTGTTTGTAGGATCAGGGGTGAATAGCACCCCCCAAAATAGGACTTCCATGTGTTGCCACCTCTGTCTGTCATTATGATAACAACTGACAGAAGTAGATGTAGCACTGTTACATGTGAGAACTTGATCTAGCTCCATCTTAAGCCTCCGATACAAGGGAACAAGATTTGCAAAATATCTCCTGTACATTACTCAGATATGATGTTTCTGGGACTGGTGAATCAGTTTTTCAGTCTTGGTGGTAGAAATCTTATGACACAATTGAAAAAAAAAAAAGTCTGAGGATTTTGAAGAACATAAACTAAAATGCACACACGCACATGCACTCAGCCACATACACGCATAAACATACACGTAAGGTTATGTAGATAACCTCCCAATCACATTCTTCATTGTAACATTTCTTTTTCATAATTTTTTTGTGACATTTTCTTTTTTAAATAAGTATTTCAAGATTTATTGTAGATTCCAGTGTTGGTTAAGAAAAAGAGCTCTCCGACCAGGTTCTTACAGAACCAAAGCAGCGACTATGCCTCACACCAGGACATAAGAAACTGCACATCAGCTTGAGGAGGAATTACTAAATCATAAAAACAAAAGTGGAAAAAAAAAAAAAATAAAAAAAAAAAAAGCATTTGAGACACTTTTCCCCATAGCAGCCAATGCATATAATATACCTACAAATATATAAAACAACAAAAAATAGGTTCAAGTTTTTCAAGTTTCTTAAATATATCATATCCAAACTACCCAATTCCAAACTTCAAAGTTAACAAGATTCAAGCAGTGCAATTTATGTATCAATTATAACAGCAATAATAACTAATATTGTACTATCCTTTAAATTCAACCTTATGATCCTCGTACATACGCACCCGAGCATAATTTTAGTCTCCTCACATATCAGTACATTTGTGTGTGTTTGTCTATGTGTGTGTTTATGTGTTACAGAGTTTTGGATTTTGAAAGCAGCCCTAAACTTCGGCCCTTTTAAGACCATTTCAGTGACAACCTACACAGTAGCTTCATCCTTAGTATTTGGAAGGGGGAATACAAGTGGCGTATGCACTTCATGTCAAGCTATGATTCTCATCAAAAAATTTCAGGCAAGTAAAAACAACAACAAAAAACTGAAAAAAAAAAAAAAAATCAATCCAAAATTCCTATTGGCAAACCACACAATGGAACATCTGGAGAATCTTGAAATCCCTTTTTCTCTCCCACTGGCAATCACTACCACCTTTCATATTTGGGATTCCCACAGCCTGCCTTGAAACCACCAAACCTACGGTCACACAGCACAACAACTGCTCTTCTCTAAGCTCCCACACTAGTTAAAGCAGTGCCAATCTCAACAATCTGTACCCAGGAAAAAAAAAACATCTCTGTTCTTTAACTTTGATTTTCTTCACAATTTCACAACTCTTGATTCTCTTCCTCTTCTTCCTCCTCTATCTGTAAACAGGGAGGCGGATGTGTGCATGCTGGTGGTCTAACAGACGTGGCACAGACACAGTCTCGTAGCCTTTGCCAAGCATCTGCTCCTTGATGCAGGGTGGGTGGATGTCGTTGATCAGGTACTCCAGAGACTGCAAGCTGCTGCTCAGCACTGATGTGTTGCACAAGCTCTTGCTGGGCAGGCTGCAGCACAAACCTCCCCCGCTGTCTATAGCAGGGTGATGATGATGGTGGTAGTGGTGATGGTGGTGGGGGTAGCCCATCTCTCTGTGCCCTGTGGCCGGCCCTCCTGTGGAGGTGCCCAAAAGCTCCTGTGGGTTGTAGCAGTCACTGTCAGGTGTCACCAGCACACTGTTCCACGGCGGGGCAAAATACTGACCCACTGAAAAATTCCCGTGCATACCGACACAGTTCAAAGGAGAAGAGCTGATTTTGTCCATCCCGCCTCCTCCGCTGGCACTCGCTGTCAGGTGGTAAGGTCTGGAGGAAGAGGAGGACACTTGCGCTGCCATAATCCCTCCCCCTGGAACACAAGTTTCGGGGGACTTGCTGATGGCGCCCCCTCCTCCGCTACCTCCGCTGTACATGCGGAGCACAGCTTGTTGATGCTGCTGCTGCTGCTGTTGTTGTTGCTGTTGCTGCTTCTGCCAAAGGATGTAGTCCATACCATCTGCGTACACACCAGTCTTCATCGCTTCTGCATTTTGAGCCGGCAGCCCGGGCCCTGCGTACACCATATTCGCCTGGGGACCCATTCCAACCACGTAGCCTCCCCCTGAGGAGCTAGAAGAGACCCCCATGACGGCCGTGCCCTGCTTGGAGGGGCTGGAATTTGACGGTGCGGTCGCAGTCCCTTGGCACACCTGCTGCAGAGCCTGGGCCTGGCAATGCTGGTTGATCTGATAGATGATGCTCTGGATGGAGGGGAGGTTGGACTGTGCGGGCAGGGCCAGGCCTCGGCCCCCTGTTACAGGTATCACTGAGCCAGCTACAGTGACGTTTGGGGGAACCGACAGTACGGGGCCTTCTGGAGGCTTTGAGGGCCCAGTGTGGTATACCATTTGGCCGTGGCCACTGGCTAAAGTGCTACTACTAGGAGGAGGGTACGGGGCAACAGCTATATGGGCTGGAGAAAGCTTAGTCCGTCTGCCTTCTGAGTTCTTGAGAACACCTTTTGAAGGGACAAAGGTGGCTGTTGATGATGATGACGATGAGGAGGCCTTGACGATGGCGAGCAGGCCCTGGTAGCCCCCTGTGTGGAGATGTGGGTAGGGGCTATAGCGTTGCCCTGTGGTGTCGTATCCATTCACAGTCCGATTAAGGTGCTTGTGCTGGGGAACCCTGATGTTAGTGGGAAAGATCTTGATGGACAGAGGGCTGTTGGCCGTCTTCTGAGCGTAGGCATCAAGTTCTGCCGCAGTGGGGTAGCGTGGGGAATGTGTGGGCACCACCAGCTCACCTGCAAGGTAAACAGAGAGAAAAGTATGAGTGAAAAGAACGATTGGGGTAAAAAATAGATGGCTGCATGTATTGCAGAGCAGAACAGCAGACCAGAGGTTTAATTACCAGAAATATCGAAGAAGCCGACAGCAATGGCAACCACAAAGTCAGATCAATCAATCAATCAATTGCAATAACCACTACTCTGCTGCAACAGTAAAACCTGGCAGCATTACAGTGTCTACATCCAAAGCAGAATGAAAAATGTCGGTGTTCAACAAAAGCAGGTGAATAAAACCAGATGCAAACACATTGCAGAACAGCCCAAACAGAGTTGGAAATGGTAAATCAGGACTGACATTCATTTGTGCTCCATCACTCCCCTCCTCCATTTGAGCTTTCTCTTCATCTCATTTTCACACCCTCCTGTGGAAGTTCATCCCTAGGCAAATGGATCCTTTTAAAAACTCATTCTGTCAAAGCCTGGTACCTTAGGCGCTGTTAAATCAGTGCATTGTGAAATTAATTCGGACTCTCTTTAGCACTGAATTGGGTTAGCCTTGGATACCAGGCAAGCAGGGAGGAAGGGGAGGGGATAAAAGCTTGTTTAATTGCAGTGGCACATTTGAGATTTATAAGTGGTATCACTTATTGGGTCTTACCCTTGGCCACAGAATTTCCACATTTATTCAATCCAGGAGTGTGTGGAGAGGCCCTCACCAAAAAAAAAAACAATTAAACATCTATGGGGAATTACTAGCCTGGTTAAGGTGAACTACATCAGACAGGAGTCAAGTCAAAAACACGACAGTGCTGCTGTTTTGAAACTTGGTCAAGGATAAGACAGAGAATTGGTTTGAAGATGAGCACACATTAAAAAGACTGAAACACATCATTATTGAGATTCAGATTATTATTTCAATGATGAACACAGAGTAGCAAAAAAAATGCTTCAGTGTTCACATAAATTGTTACATTTTATTACATTTTTTTTAGATGTGCTGCATAAATGATGACAGGAGAGACAAAAGACAGGTACGAAGATGCTGTTATGATTGCACATGTAAATGCTGTGTACTGTTTGCCATATGAAACCAATCCAAAACCAAAATTCAATTCAGCAGTGAACGTGGCAAGTGAGACTAGCAATAGCCCACGCTCAATGAGCCAGGGCTTGGCCATTGTGAATTGAGGTGGCAAACAGGAAAATGGCAATTTCTAAAAACCCCACCATGTGTCATTGTTTGGGGGCTGGGCATGGAGGTGAGAGGCCGCGGTGAGATTGGATTTAAACGACATTATTCAGGCAATTTCATGGCTACTTAGCTCAGTGTAACAAAAAGGGTGGGGGGTTGGGAAAAGAACTCAATTTACAAGCAATATATCAGCTGCCACAAATGACTTGCAACCCCTTCAAAAATGACATTTTTATGCAAAAGCTAACAAAACGCACAAAAATTAACTGCCATAACTGTGCCGTCAGCAAATGTCCTGGCGACCTAAGGAGTCTGCAGGGTGCAGGCTGTGACTAGGACTCACTCCATTTCCTCTCGGATTGCAAAATCATTTTAAAGAGACTCCACAGCCAAGTAGTCACAATTCTCATTTCTTTGCTCCCATTACAGATAGCATGGGGAGTTCATTTCAACAACCCTATGGGTCTCCAACTGTGAAAATGATTAAATCTACAAGATCCATATCATAAAAGAAATAAATTGGGAATTTAGCAGCAGAGGGGAGAGACTGTGAATATCCCAAGCCAAATTAAGTGTAAGACCTATTCCAGTCAGTTCATCCTGCAGACAGGATGCTTTCTAAATCAGAAACACTGTACTATGAATTAGAATTTAAATTTGAAAAAAATAGCCTGGACTTAATGACTTCGTTTTAATCAGAGTGAGCCGACCTGGTGCCATCCTAATGGGCAAAGGCTGTGTGTGCCAGTCCAGCCTATCTGAGATCTAACCAACCTTACTGAGGCAAAGCTCTGCTTCCCTGGTGACGGCACTGCCATTTGCTTTGATGTTGTGACTTGCAGTGGAAAACTGACAGAAGACTTATTTCATTTGCTCAGAAGATAAAAACATGCTCATTTCAAAGCACATTGCTGGTCCACATGCAAATGGAATAGCAGCATTTTTTTCTGATCTTCTTTACATGAGGGCAAAAAAAAACACATCTTTGATCATCACATGGTCTAAATGAGGAAAGATACTTGGCTTTCAGGCATATCAAGGGCCTGTGGCCTGCCGCCCCTACAAGCCCCCAGCTGCAATATGCCCATCATTCCACCTAATTACTGCCACATGAGGAAAAAAACTATAAAAACAGCCAGGAAATTCATTAAAGGGTGGCTAATTCTATTCCTTCTCACTGACTGAGTCCATATTTTCCATGCCTGAGCCTGCATTTCTTCTGAGAGAGACGAGAAAGCCCTCTCCCTCCGTCTTTTCCCAGCTTGGCCCTTGTTTGTCAATAGGCAGAGCCTTTGGCACACCAACCTGGCATCAAAGGGTTTCACACTTCACAGGCCACAGGGATTAGAGGCCTTTCAGGCCTACAAAACCCATCTCAGCTCCACAAAGGCTTCCGGTTATTAGAACCCACAGGCATAAAGGAAGAAGAGGAGGAGGAGGCAAATGAGCATCTGGATGCTTCTGATTCCAGCTTCCTCAATAAAAAGTTCCATGGTATAAATTTTATAGCAAAGTTGATTACAGTAAGTATGGCCACAAACCGGGGTGTAATTTCACTCTCATACATACACTGTTATACACTGTGTGTGTGTCTGATGTGTGCAGGGTCTCCACATCTCTCTCCTCCAGAGCAGTAAGTCTATAAGTGAGGACATGGAGGTTAAAGGAGAGACTCTTTTTAGGCTGGCACTCTGTGACGTATTGGTTTAGGCTGCAATAGATCATAGCTATGAGCAGTAGCATACAGATGGTGCTGGCTGATAAACAACCTCTGAGGCAGCCAGCACTGCCTCCTTTGTGTGAGCCCTCACCTCCTCATAAGGTAGGGGGTTTCCTGCACCTGTGCACACTCTCCAGTGTGGTCGTGCGTTGAAACACAATGCATGAAAACAGAAAAAAATGGCAAAAACATGCACATGCACATCTGCAGTTGTGTGTCTTATTTGCCATCAGTGGAGCATGTTGTTATCCTCTGCTCAGCGCTCTCACATGAAATGTAGGGCAGGGACAACAACAGGTGCCTGTGCGGGCGACAGCCTGCAATGCCTCCTGGGCTAAATGCTTCACACTCGCTTCATTTCGACATGCGACAGCCTTGTAAGGATTAATTATTTCCCTGGGGATGGAAGAATATGGTTTTCCCTTCCTGTGAGCAGGAGACTATGTGCACTCACAAGCACATGAAACAGCTTATAGTAAATGAACAGGGGAAACCTGGGCCAGCACTGCTTTAACAATAAGCAAGAAAAAAAGTTTCATGAAAGGAATGTAAACAAACCAAGCATATGATTGAACTGCATTGGAGATGAGATAAAAGCTCAGGCAAACACATGCATTAGTTCTGAGAGATCACGCGCCAGGGAGCGGAGATGGCAGGGAGGCAATTAATGGGCTGACCTTCGTCCTTAATCACCCAGTGCCTGGCACACAATGCCCATGTGTCAGAGCAGCACATCTCTAAATGCCACCCCTCATTAGCACGATGCACGTAGTGAGAGAGGCTATCTGTGCAGTGTTACACTCTCCAGCGGTCAGACAGAGATAGCAAGGCTGGGATAGGATAACATGGCAGCACAGAGCCGGACTGAGCTGCAGTAGGCCATGATATGATCTAGAAATCCCATTTCACTTGGAGGATGGGTACTCTCCTTTCTCTCCATTTTTGATTGGCATGAAACTCCCCAAGCGCAACGTCCTTGGTGTACCCAGCGCTGTCACTGTGATTGCATGTGTGCTTGTGTGTATGCACGCACGTGTGTCTGTATGTGTGTGTGTGTGTGTTTGGTGAAAGGGGTACCCAATTCTGAACACTCAATTAACACTCCTTTAATTAGCCAGCAGTACATTTTGAATTCTGATGAACTAATTTTCTTGGTGTGAGGGTGGAGGAGGTGGTGGAGGGCTGGTAAAGATGAGGTCCATTGGGTACAAAACAGCAATAAAGAGGGAACTGGTTAGATTAGACTGTAAAAAATCCATTAAATTCTGTGCACTTCTTCCAAGTGAGAGGTCAAATTGTGTTGATCACAAGAAGCAAAGGCAGACAGAGAGAATATGAGAGCAGGGAGTTAGGTGAGGTGGAAAGAGAGGGGGGGGTGGAGGTGGTGGGGGCAGCAGGGGAGTGGAGAAAAAGGGAGAGGAGATAGGGAGTCAGAGGCTGTGTGAGAGTGCAGCACCAAATCCAGAGGACCATGAGAATGCTTTGCATTTTAATTAGAGGTTTAAATGAATAAGCAGAGGGAAAAGTCGGAGAGAACTGCCTGAAATGCCCTTGCTCCCATTTATTAGTGTTCCAAGTGTTCTAAAATTATGAGCAGGTTGGAGAAGTTTCTTCTTATTAGTGGAGAAAACGCTCCAACACATCAAAAAGCCCTCGCCGTTTCCTCACTCACTCCTGCGAGCCCGTATCCCTACTTACTGCATGCTTTGATCCCCTCTGACCATGTACATTGGTGAGCTGTGGGGAAAAAGTGCTTGTTTAAATGAAGGGAGAGGACCGTTTGGTTGAACTGCAATTAAGTTTTCACAGAAGAACGAGTGCATAGTACACATTAACTTTGGCCAAACAAACAGAGCCCGCTGTGATGAGGTTAGGGCAAACAACAGGAGCGGAGATGAAAGAAAACATGGGGTCAGCTTCAGTCCAACAACAACCATGTTCACTGGGAGCCATTTCCCCTCCGAGAGGGACAGTGCCTGTTATATGTGTGTGAGCCAAGAGGGGACATTAACTGCTGTACAGATCCTGTGTCTTTTTTAACCTACATGCAGCTAGGCGCGCTGAGTCTCTTTGTTTTAACTGTATTTTTTTGGGTGGTGGAGAGGGACAAATTTCATGCAACAAAGGATCCTCACAGGATTCAAATTAGGGATTCTTTAATTATGTGGTATGTGTTTTATGCTCTTTCTTCTAGAAATTCAGTTTAAATGCAATTAATTTAAAACAGCAAATCCTTTTGAGGACATGCCCAGCAAATTACGTTTTCCACTAACACAATGAGGAAATTAATTAACTAATTAATGTACCTGGCAAGTTGCAAAAATGTTGATACTGAAGGTATCAGCAACGTATCACTGACAACGTATTTCAGTTGTTTTTCAACAAAATAGACAATCTCGCAGTACACTATCCCATCGTAGTTACTTCAGCATTATTAAGGAACTGAGCACCTAACAGTGCGAGGACCCTTTTGGTATGCAAGGAATTATTATTAGGGCCCAAGCACCTAGTGGTGCATTTTTGGAGATCTAAACATGCTCAAAAACTCATGAAACTTGGTACACACGTCCGGCCTGGCTAAAAAAAATGTATTTAGGTGGTTTCGGAAACAGGCGTGGCAAAATGACTCCACAGCGTCCCCTAACGTGTAGCCCAATGGCCAGTTTCACCTACAATTACGAAATTCGGTGCACTTATGTATCATGACCAGATGCACAAAAAGCCTCTTGGACCCAACCCCCAAACCCAACAGGAAGTCGGCCATTTAGAATTTTCTGCTAATTTTTGGCGATTTTAATATACTTTTGCAAACTTGTCCTACAGGATTAATTCAGTCGACTTCAAATTTAGTGTGTCCAATCTTAACCCCTTGGTGATGAAAAGTTACCAGAGGTCTGTGCAAAACTTTTACAGTTTTCCCGTGGCGCAGCGTAGAATTTTGATGTTTCGCCATTAAACAGGAAATTGTTGTAACTTTGGTGTACATTGTTCAATCTGCCTGAAACTTCGTAAGTTTGATGAAGGTCCTGTCCTGAACACATCTGTATGACAATATTCACTAGTCGTAATAGCGCCACCTACTGGCAAAAGGGAGTAAGCCTTGCAAGACAGTTATGTTTTAATTTACATGAAATTTGCATGGTTTGATGTACAAATGATGTACACCAAGATGACGTGGAATTTATGTGCCCTCCAGTGCCATCTAGTAGGCATTGGAATTACTACATCATGTGAAATATCTCACTCCAGGGTCCAAACTCTCTGCATGCAGTATCCGACTTTCACAGAAATGAATGACCGCTTTAGCTGAATTTTACAAGTACCCCAACATGCGTAGGGGTGTGGAGCCCTTTCATTGCTGCTTACAGCTTTAATTTTATATTATTACCTTTTTAATTACATTTAAAATCAGAATTTCTCCATAACAAAAAAAATATTTTGCTGCCTAAACATATCCATTGAAAGGAGTCTGGACATGAACCCAGGATTCTGATGTCACAGTCAAGCACATTGCATATTAGCTACTATGTGATTTCTGCACGGATAATATGTGTAGTGTTTAGGGATGCCCCCTGAAAGTGAAAGAAAACCAAACATCAGTTGGAGATCCCACAGATGCTTGAGATTCTTCAAATCAAGAAGCCGCATTATTATAGTTTTTTTTTTTGTTTGTTTGTTTATTTGTTGTTGGTTTTTTTTGCCAGTCAGTGTATTTCTGGGGATGTTTTGAGCCCCAGTTGTAGCTGCAGAGTAGGCGCTCCTTTCGGTCATGCTGCTCTCCGGTACAGGAAGATGCAGACACTGACCTAGGATTAGTCTAACTGACATGGAGGCAGCTGCTCACAGAAAGAAAGGCTTTGCCTGGTCAGGCTCTGACATAATGTTATCTTTAACCTTCTCTTTATAAGTGATGAATTTATAGCTCACAGCAACTTAATTCAATACAGTCTCTGGCTTTTGTTTGATATCTAGTGTTGCTGCACATTTTTATCTGTCGTTAGAGTAGTTAGCAGGGATTCACATGGAGGGCTAACTTGGCTTGTTTATACTACATTAATTGTCACCCTGAATGTCCTACCAAACCCTTTTCAAACTCTCAAGCCATAAATAGGATAACAAAAGGAACAAATAGTTGAATATTCTTTTTGAAAAACCAAATCTGATTCAACCACATTCTGAGTTGGCTACATACCTAATGGTGTTTCATTAACTCAAAGAAATGTTGGCAGCCATTACATTGTCACCACAACTCAGTCAAAACAATTTAGTAATATACCAAGGTAATTTCTAGCAGACAGGGTTGGTGTTTTAGACCACTGGGCCAGCAGGATGCCCCTTTTTATTCATAAGTCTTTCACCACATTCCACCACTAATGGACAGTTTGCCCTTAACCCAATTGTAATGAAGTTATTCAAATTAATAATTCATGGCTTAAACAGTCTTCAGTCCCTCATCTTGAAAATATGTCTACTCTGTCAAATGTGTTGCAGCCTAGAAAGGACAGCTTCAACAGCATTGTTCCACGGAGGAACCCTTGACCTGTGGCTATTGTTTAGCTCTTAGCAGATAGGATCAGGGTCTATGACATCCTCTCCCCACCTCCGTTAGCTTGTTGTAAAAAGACGGGCAGGCGGGGGGAAGCCAGAGGCAGCTTCGCGTCCTGAACAATACCTGCCTTGTGCTAATGGAGGTGTCATCTGGCACAGGGCTGATTAGTCAGCGATTACAGCCAGGCCTCAATTGCCGTGACAACTGCTGCAAACACAATGGGCCCTGATAGAGCCAGCTGTTTGGTCCTCTGCAATTAACCCTGCATCCCACTCGTCTCCGGCAGTGCGCTGCCTCTAATTGACTATCGGGCACACAAAGCAGGGGCTGTCGGCCAGACCCCCTGGACATAGCCCCCCACCTCTCTGCCGAGGTAGAGATGATAATAATAGAGGCGTCCTGTGGACTCGGCCGCCAGTCAATCAAAGACTCAGTGCCCCACAGGAGCTTCCTGAGGAGAGAGGGAGCAGAGGAAGCACATGTATGAGCCAGTGATCAACAGGGTACAGCAGCCTTGCAGGGGGCAGACATGTTGAATATGCCCTCAGCCGGAGTACTAATCAATTCAAGTGCACGTGAGGGAAAAGGGAACCCTGCTGCTTGCTTGATATCAGAAAAGCCATTTTTAGGAACACTCATCTCCCTCTGTTCATCTCAAGGTTGATTTTCTGTGCAACAACACAGCGAGAAAAAAAAATCAAGGCAATTATTTGTCAGGCCTTTGCTATCTATAATTGCAAAGATAAAAATCAAACTGCAATGATTTCTCAGAGGATAGAGCTGTCTGAATTCAACGCTGCTTGTGTCATCATAATCATCAAACATGCATATTGTAAGACAGTGGAAACGAAAATGCAGTCTTGACAAACCTCCTCTCTGTCTCCCCTTTAAATTCTTCACATTTATTTGTGAGAAACTTATTGATTGCAATTTTTAACTTCTTTAATCTAAAATCTGTATTTTGCAAAGTAAACAAATCCTTATATTTCAACAGTCATTACAGTGTTATGTTTAAATCAATTGTCAGACACTAAATAATAGGAAAACAATTTAATCGAATACATCACTATGTTAATAAAATCAGGAGTTGGACAACATTTTTTAACAGGGGGTGCCATGCTGCAATCACATATTGGGCTTTTAACCTGCCAACATGTTTCACAAATAGCAAAGAGGATAATGAGAATGTTAAAGCAATCTGCACACTGATCCTTCACAGGCACGCAGACATGGCACAATGTCAAAAATGGATTTAATCATTAAAAGAGATTTAAAAAAAAAAAAAAAGAAAAAAAAACTTGGACAAAACTCCCAAATCTAATCTTTCATTTCATTAAAACCAATCTCATCTAAGATTTAATCTATCTATTTCCCGCACAAGCAGATGGAAGAAATACCAAATTGAGAGCCTAATTTGGGCATCCTCCTCCCACAGACTGCAGCATGAGGTCATTTAGTGAGCCTGCAGTGAGGCAGTCCACGTGTGCGTTAATACACTCAGACAGAGATAAGGTCCACAGGTACAGATAACACTAGGAAGGAGACGAGGATAAACAAGATCCTTTTCCACTTTATGCACAACGTGTTTGTCTATCAATACTATAACTATTTTACCATTTCACATAACGTGATAGACAGTGTGTCCGATCAAAACAGCTAATTAGATTTCTATTATAAAGGTTTCCTCCCAAGAAACGTGAAATATTATACTACCCGGACACTGTCATGTTTACATTTTCTCGTTAGAATTTATCTCTAAAGCCAGATGTTCCTGAATCAGCCATGAAAATTAATTAGCTGGTTTGATGTGGCAACCTCATGCTCCTTCCAGACAGACCTGGCTTTTATGAGCTGTAGGGGAAATTACTGAGAATTGATTGATCCTGAAGGACTCTTCTGTACACATGGCCTGGCAGACAGAAAAGCACAGAGAGAAACACACACTTGCAGATCCCGCTAACAACAGCTGATCCAAACATTTTACCCTCCAGTTGAACCTGACATCCTTTCTCTTTACTAGCGACAACATCGACAACCATTAATCGTCCAAATCCATTAATCTAAAGAAGCTCCATATATGTTCTTAAATCTAAAAAGCAGATGAATAAATGTGACACACGATTAAAAGCAGGTTGAATTTCCCTCTATATATATGTCTCTCTTCTTCATCGTCTTTACCCCGTCTTTATATTTTCTCTGTCTCTTTTCGTGCTTCATCTCCCCGCTCTCTGTCTCTTCATCCCCCTCTCTGTCTCTTCAGTCTCCCTCTCTGAGTAAGTGAGTTTCATCTGGGGTGCTTGCCGGGCGAAATCACCTCAGGGCGAACACTTTATTATCTGTAGTCAAAGCGTCACCACAAATACCATTCTACACACACAAGTGTCACTTTCCATTTGTCTGCACTCTGGCTGCATTAGCGGAGCCTAGCCGGCCCAGAGCCTTGTCTCAAACGCACCCGGCAGAAGAAAACTAACAGCGTGGGAAAGCACTCGTCCTGCATTCCTGCCCCATTAACACCACTGGCATCACCAGAGGAGACCTACTGCCCCTCTTGGGAATTAAAAACATTATCAGCACTAACCTTTGTGAAGATTTGAAAAGACAAAAATATATTTAGATCTCACAGTTTTGGCCTTTTATGTTAACGCAAGAAGAAACTGCATGCGTAAAAGAGGACCCCCCTTGAATTCAAAGCAGATCACTGCACGTGTTAATTACTGATGATCGAGCTGACTGCCCAGCAAAAACAACACCAGTGGGTAGTTTATGTCCTCTTTGAGCCGCCACAAAGGAATGCAGGCCAGCAGCAGCCATGTCAGGCCTTTTGTGTGACACCCGTGCACCAAACAAACACAGAAACTGGGGCAACATGTTTACCTCACACCACACACTGCACTCCATAAACAAAATGGCCAAACAAAAAGAATGTTTGTTCCCATGACAGCCAAAAAAAAGAGGCATTTCAATAGAAAAATATCAACCCTGAATATTTCACACTGTGAACAGAACCCCTCGCAGCCACGACCTCATTTCAGGCACGACTTTCGCCAGGCTCTTTCCATTCGCAATAATTCATGGGTCTGGATGGGCAACATAATAGATTATAAATGGAAAAAATAACTATATTCATCACAAAACTGTTCTCTGTTTAATAATCAAGTCTGGCCAAAGGGTTTAGCAGAGTGCATGGTTCTGTATAGGGAGGGGGGCTAGCCCCCAGTTTGTGGGCTGCCTGTGATGAGCCAGCCCTCAGGCCTGCCTGGGCCACCCTCATTGTGCATACAGCATGGTCTAGAAAGCAGAGCTTTATCAGCAAATACCCCGAGTCAGCACAAGCAGCGGGGTGGTTATGCGTTGCGACTGGCACACCAGCCGATATTGTCATGTGCGATTAGGCCTGTGCTCATGGGCCTGTGAACTCATTCCTATGGCATCAAAGTCAACCCCACCCCCCTACTCTCCTCCAGTTACATCCCTGCCTCTCTCTTGCCCTCTCCTCCTTCTCTACGTTTTTCCATTTTACATTCAGCCGTGCCACTTCACAGTGTACCCTCACTGAACCTTGTGGAAAGCTGTGCTCCGCTACAGTGCTACAACATACAACAACAGGTTAAACTGGTTTTGATTTCCAAAGCAAATCTCTGCAGCTTAATTAACCCAGTCCACGAGGGTCATCCACAAGTTAGAGCTAGCCAGTGCTCCAAGAAGCAGACGGTTGTTTAGTCTCGGTACACCTCTCAAGATGACAAGGCTGATAGAGAGGAACAAAGGCCGGCTCACAGAAGAAAGAAACACAAACTGCGAGGCTAGTTATGGGGGAAACATCAGGTAGAAGAAACAGAGATTAAACCATTCAGTGATGAGGCAGAGAGCAGCGGGGGACACAGAGCCCAGAAAAAAAACACAACAAGCTAAAATCCTGACCTGAAAGATTTATGTCAGGCTCTCCCTGTCCTGTCTTTAGGAGAATATACCACGCTGTGACACCATTTTCTCAAAGGGCTGCATGTACAGCCAAGAGCAAGCAGCATTCACAGTCATGCACAAACTCAAATGGACACAGCAACAACACAAACACACACACACACACACACAGGTATGGAGTAAGGGACCCCAGAGGTAGAGATTGTAAGCGCATACAGAGATAAGAAAAGGAACCGGTGCAGAGAGCAGAGAAGGAAGAAAAAAGGGAGAGAGTGGGAGTAAGAGGGAGAGATGAGGAGAGGCTGGAGGCGCCTGGGCAGGCCTGTCAGACTGGAGGAAGTGCTGGTGCGCAGGCCTGCAGGTAAATGGAAGAAGAAAGGCGCCTGCAGGCTGCCTGAGGCAAGCCTGGGCCCTTCTGTTCTATCATTTAGGAGACAAGTCCTCCACTGATTCCCAATTAATATTTAACACTGCACAGACAACAAGGCACTCGGCTGCAGTACACATGCCAACGAGAGGAGAGGAGAGGAGAGGAGAGGAGAGGAGAGGAGAGGAGAGGAGAGGAGAGGGTGCTTTTTCAATAAGATGAAAAAAGACTTTCAAGTCAATGCAGTTATGGAGGCAGGGATTTAATGTGGAAGCAATGTGTTTTATTTTAAGTATTGCTTAGAGCTGAAATCTGTAATGTTTCTTAATTAATACTTTCATTTTATTCATCTACTTGACTGTGGTAAAATATAAAAACAGAGCTCTCATCCCTTCATCATTTGCTTTCATGTTACCTTGTAGGTCGATAACATTTTCAGCGCCTAGCAACATCAGAAAGCTAAAAACAACATTACAAAGTAGACACTTGCTGCTCCATGATGGAGCTGACAGATACAGGCCTAGCTTCCTCCAGAGTTGGGGTTAGTGAAACATGGTTGTTGGAAAATCTGTTTAAAGGCCTGGAGCTCCAGTAAAAATGGTTCAGAGTTAGAACTGGTAGCCAGAGGTCAGTAGCAAAGAAAAAACACGCCCTACTGCTGAAAATATAACCAAGCAAATGTTATTCAGCATTTGTCAAACCAAAAAAATGACGATGCAACCAATGCATGTCAAGTTGGCGTTCATGAGAACGATCCCATCAACAGGCAAACCACGGAAAGCGTAGTAAAATGTCCCACAGGAGTGATGATTTCAACATTGCGCTGTGGTCAGTTTGCACTCTCATGCTTTCTCTGCCAAACCCTCTTCAGTATTAGAGTGGACTGAAAAACCACAGCCAGGGATGGTTTTCAAATTTGGTGCAAGTTCATGACCAAAACACCAAAGCCCAATGCTGTCGGCTCAGTAATTTTTAAGTCTTAGTCATTTTCCTATTGTAATGGCCCTCTTTACCGGAGACCTGTAGTACCAAGCCTACTGATCCATTCAGCTTCTGTGCATTTTAATCATGGCCCTGAGGTTACAACGTGTGGGCCAATTTACTAAATTGAAAATTAACACATACAACTGTGTTATATGCAATTTATGTAACAATAAACTGTGTGCAAGGGTGTAATCCTGTAATCATGTTTTCTTCTTTTCGTGTCCGCTACCATAGTTAGCAGTTTCTTTGCAATAAGTCAAGCATTATTGGAAAAACACTGATTTTTAACAGGAAACTGCTTTTTTTTTTTGCTTTTACTTTTTTAAATCAATGGATCCATTTGTTTTGAAGAGGATGAGACCTTCGCAGATAATTCAGCTCCTTGTAAAATCCTCCTGAATGCCTGGATTTTAAGTTATCAGAGGAAAAAGGTGAGCAAAAACATGTGTCGGCCACCAGTGGTAGCAGCTCCTCTGCAACAAGCTGAGCTGCATTAGAAAAACATGATATGGCATGAAACTACTTTATTCAGTGTTTTTATGTGTTTAAATCAGAGTCTGTTTGTTTTGGAGATGATGAGACCTCTGCAGTCCCGGTCAAAACCTCCTGAACACTGAACGCTGAAAGGAATCCTAACCGGGAGTTCACATTTGGCACACCAGAGAAGTTTCAGCGAGTTGCAATCTGCAGTCTTCACTGCTAGACGCTAATAAATCCTTCACACTGATCCTTTAAGACTTTGTTTTGTGTACTTAAAAAACTACACAATAATATTATACAATATTTGTTCAGCAGATTTTTGATTCCTACTTTGAAATGTGCAGTAATCTCTTCATGATTTGGATGGAGTGACTAGACAGAAATAGAGTAAAGGCTGGAATAAAAAGGTAATAAAACCTTTCTTCCTACTTACACACATTAGTGTCCAAATATTGGCCCAAAACAACATTTTTATTTTGAGTTTTGTATTGAAGAGTCCACTTAAAAACACTCGGAGCGTGCCAGGTGCGTGCAACACCTCCTGAATGCCTCTCATGGTCAGTCTGTGGTGGGCTCACTCTGAGATGGCACAGGCTGTGTGTCATTTCCTGTGGGACAGCAAGGGACTGCGGACACTCTCTGTACCCTCGCTCACATCCCCCCAACCCACCCCCACTCGCTGGCAGGCGAAGACAGAGGGTGTCGGTGCCTTGCACCTGGGACGCCCAAATGCCAGCTCAGAGGCTTTGGAACCAGGAACCTGTTTTTCAACCCAAGTCCCGCTGTGACCAAAACTAAAGCAGAGCCCCTCTTCCTCGAGCTCACCTCCCAAGGCAATAAGATTGCTTCGCCCCCCGTGTTCACAGCAGAAGGCAGAGGGCAGAGGGAAGGCATGGCTCTGTGGGATGCCACCAGCCGGAAATGATCCTCTGTGTGCCAGCGCTGAGACGCCAACATATGAGGAGAGCCAGTAGTATGCATGAGGTAGGACTAGTACAACCAATATCCCAGGGCTGTCCCTCTGAAATAAAGTGAAACTCTATTAATACTCCGGATTTTGCAATATAGCAACGTGATGAAGGTGTAAAAGACATATTTCATGTGGCTATGCAAACCCAGCGATCCCCAAAATGAGATTGCATAAGTAGGCACACAGGAGGAGGCAGGCCATGGATAGCTGTCAATCACCTTTCACTATGAAAAATAGCTCATGACCTCTGCTTCCCTACTGCAGACTGAGGAATAATGACAGTCTCTGTGGGCACTCTGTGGAATTCCAAATGGGAGTTAGGAACGAGGTAGTTCAATCAGTGGGAAAAGGTCAAGTGCATGCAGATTCTGACTCCGTCTCCATTCCTTTTCCCCCAGTTCCACTTTATGCCCTCCACCTCCAGGGTACCGAGGCAATCAGGGGAAAGGTTGTTATTTCTGCTGCTGCTCGTGGCCACATTTAAATATTCAACTGAAAACGCTCCCCTCGCCTTTTTTTTCGTCTCCACATAACAGCCGTTGGAAAATCGTGCAGCAATTTGATATGGCCAGCTAATTCCCCTGTTATGTTTCGCGCCGCCTCAGACAACAGTGGAGGAGAGGTGGCTGGAGGTCATTACCTGAGCATGTTCCCTCTCACTGGTGCTGTGGCTTAGGAAGAGAAGCCGCTGAAAGCAAAGCAAACTAATGGCTCTGGCAGCTCCGCCTGCAGAGGCACAGGGCTATTAGGAAAACTACAATCCCCAGGTGAACCCCTGTGTCATGTCCCGAGGCTGTGTGACATGGCCAGGTTGTCTCTGTCTATCAAGCCGGAGGAAGGCTGAACCTGGCCTGACATCACATGAACCTGGGATATCAGGCCTTCTGGGAACTTCTCATCTACACCTGGCTGATTGGCACCTCAGGCCTCCTGGGTGGTGTCACAGAGGGTTACTGCTGCAGGTGTGCTTGCGTGTATATGTGTGTACATGTGTGCATGTCTCTGTTACAAGGAATTTCTGGACTTTACACCAGCTGATTGGAGACATTCAGCTGGGGATAAGACTGTTTTTTAAGTTTGATAAAGCAACTTGTCTGGCAATCTGCTGCTCATTCAGAACTAGTGTCAGGTAAATGCATGCATACCTGGCTTGGCTGATGGTAGAACAGAAAATATCTTTATGTATTCTTATGTTAGTGCACATTGTCATAAGTACTAACAGCCCATCCAGTTTGGTTCACCAGATACACATGGCCTCTGAGCATGGCTACAGCACATGAGGTGCAGCCTCTGGTCACATAATGCTCCCAGTACCAAAGACGAATTTTCAGAAATCTAGAGATATATACAGTACTGTGCAAAAGTATTTCATTAAACTTTGTTATTTTTGCAAGGTTATAATGATCATACATATTTATTTCACAGTATCCCTTTGCTAAAATACAATGAGAACATGTGTGAAATATGTATACAGTATTAAAACACAGTGTGACCGCCCTTTCCACTTAGCATGTCTTGAAGTCTCTTTGGCAGACAAGATGAGACTTACGGTACTAATCTTCTGGTATACCAGATTATTACTGAAGAAAACTTCAAGGTTATCTGCCAAAGACAGTTCAAGAGGTGCTGTGTGTAAATGGACGTTACACTGATTGACTTCAGTCTGAAGAATTGTTTTAATGCATTGTACATGTTTTGTGTACTCTGTTTGTATCTTAATAAAGGGAAAAAACAAAAAAAAAAACAGATATATACATACACATACACATACACATACACACACACACACACACACACCCACACACATATAATTATTGCAACATTGCTAAAACAACAAATCTTTGGTGGCCTAAGACTTTTGCACCGTACTGTACAGATCAACAGCGCTCTGAAATTCTCTGCCCGGACAAAATTACTTTAAAAAAGCTTAAAAAGAAACACTGATTCTATTTGTTTATTGTATGCATTTATGTTTTTTGCTTTTGATCATTTTAAATCCTAAATTCTCTAATTAATTTATCTGTTTTCTCTCACGTCTTTATCTGTTCAGTCTGCTTGCTATATTATTGTCTTATTATCACTTTAATGTTTGTACGTGTTTTTCTTTTTGTTGCTGTCTCATTGTACTGCTTAGACTACTATTATATATTTCTATTTTTTTTTATTATTTAGGTATTACTCTAACATTCAGATTATTTGGTTGTCTGTTCTCTTATTTTATGTTTGTACAGTTTTATATCTGAAGCTCTCTGTACTTTTATTTGATGTTTGTACTGCATTTCTATGTAAAGGCCCCCATGAAAACTAGGGACGCATCCATGTGCTTCTAATGGAGATCTTTGAATAAACAATAAACAACAATTTGAATGCTGTTGCAGTCATCATGATGTGAAATAGTTTCTGTCTCAATTAGGGTTACATAAGTCATTGCAATGCAACCAAAAGTATGCTGAATCACTTTGTGTGCGAATGAGTCCCAGCCAGGCCTTCCTGGGGTTAGAAACATGAGGGAACACCCAGGTTTAGCCCAAAGTCTGATCCAATGAAAGGACAAATATGGGAGCGGCAGCGAGCTGTGTGGTTAACGAGGGCAAAACCTGCAGCGGGCGTCGATAAAGAGCGCAAACGCGCACACCCATTGTGACAATCGCATTCTTAGAAAACGTCATGCTTGGCTCACATGTGACCACAAAGTAATGAATAAACAAATGAAAACCTGCTGAAATCTAAAGTGATATCATTTTTGGGAAATAGTTAGGCAGAAATATCCCCATCAGCCAGTCAATTGAGGCATTCTGGACCTGTTATTCTTTAGCTGACATGTGGCAGAGTAATTGCTGCCTGGGCCGGGGAGGAGGGAGGGCAGTGGTGGAGGCTGCTGGGCCTCCTGTCCAGCCATCTCAGTGTTACTCATCACTGGACCAGTGCACCTCCCTCCCCTCTCCAGGAGCACTTGCACTCACCCCTGCTCCCTGGACCTTCAGATCCACAGTGGAGGACACTGATCAAGGAGAGGGATGGGAAGCAAGGGAGGTCGCCGGCGGCCGAGGGTGGCCAGGGTCAGTGGCATCCATTCACCCCTCTCCCCTTCCAGGGCCTTTCTCTCTCATCTGTCTGGATGGGTGCCCTCTCTCTGGGGCACAGCACGATGAGAGGCCCTGGCTCCGCTGCCATCTCTGCCTTTCATGTCTCCATCTAGGGCAGTGGTAGAGAGACGTGGAGGGGAGGACGGAGGAGGGGGCAAGCTACAAATGTCACCCATAAGGGGGGATTTAATTAAAAATGACAGGCGCTGGCGCTGGAGAGTGCAGCCACATATGCGCGGAATTTGGGCGCAGTGAAAGCAAGTGCCTATGATTTATAATTCAAGTAATGCTCTGCACTCCTTTTAATTCTACGGCCAAAGAAAAAAATATCAAAAGGCCGCCTCTGTGAGGCTAATCCAATATGATATTTTTAAGGGCAGGCGGTCAATGGCTTTTTGAAAAGCCAGCTTCTCTGTCTCCCTTTCTGCTTCTCTCTCTTGCTCTCTCTCCTCCACTTGTCTGTCTTTCCCCATCTCCCTCTGCCACTCCCTCCTTTCTCTCCCCTGCACTCCCCGCTCTACAGTACCTCACCCAACCCCCCCGAGTCCAGACACAGTGCGGGCTGTGATAATGGAAACATCCCGCTCTCCGCCTCCCGTTTCTCCCGCTAAGCTCTGTGCGCTTGGGGGAAATTGATTGTCTGGCGAGCCGATCTGAACGCTTCCAGCTGATGGTAGAGCCAGTTAAGTCCTTTTTTATTGAGGGTATGAGGGATTTTTAATGGGAGTCGCATCAATGATCTGTGCAGCCACTCGGCATCTGCATGCAGGGGCTTTTGCTAAAACCCTCCTCGCCCTCTCATCCAAACTGCTCTGCCACCCCGGTCCTCACACACACACACACACACACACAGACACACACACACACACACACACACACACACACACACACAGACAGACAGACAGATGCACTACTTTTGTGTATGACAGTGGATGCAAATGACACAGCTCACCTCTGCCTCGCTGCCAGGTAATCCCCCTGCTGTGCTCTCACTCACTCTGTCTTTTTGAGGGGTGTATTCTGGTATTCAGCCTCCTGTCGAGAGCCCAGGTCACCTTACCCACAACCCCCAATCCACGTTGGCACAAACTGGGCTGCGAACAATCAATCACGGGGACCTGCTCAGCGTGGTGACCTGAGTGTGCCCACTTCTGCAGCCAGACCCACTGTCTGCACCCCTTCTGGGCCTGGATGAACAATTGCCTTATTGAGGCCAAGAGCTGCACAGTGGTGGAAATCCAACACTTGCTCCCCCACCCCCCACCCCCCCTCCTCCAAGGACAGAAAGGAGGCTATTATGTTCAAACATCCTCATTATGAACCTCAAGTCAGTTGCTGTGGTAGTCTTTCAATCAAAGGGTTTAACAGGTGGAGAAAGAGAGGGAGAGTCAGACAGAGGGGGTCAGTGAGAGGGAGGGCAAAGGGAAGACTGGAAACTGTTCTTTTTCTCTATTGATTTGAGTCCTGACTCCCACTGGCTGCTCTTCAATAAAGGACCCTGAGAGGAAGTGGGCTAATCCTGCAAAATTGGAAGGAGGGAATCGATTAAGAAGACTGTTGAGGACTCCCTCCATTTCTCCTCCCTTCCTCTCCATCTTTACCTTCTCTAATTCTATTTTGCGCAGTTTCTCTTTGTCCTCCCTTTCACTTCACCTCTCTCTGAAACCTCATTAGCCAGCCCGGTTGAACCCCACTCAGCTGAAGAGCTTCCAAATGCACTTGGAGCTGTGTTTATGTCTCGCATTTGCTCTCTATACAGCTCCATGTGAAACACCCATACAGACAGGCAAAAAACAACCCCAGATATGAGGACGGAGGTAGCACCCAGTCACCTTGTTTGTGACTCTCCTTTCCCCCGTAGGAGGCGATCGGAGTGAGAGGACTTTAAGCTGAGAAGTAGCTAATTGGCCAGAGAGAAGCTGAGAGAGAACGCTTTATTTTGTCGCCTTTCACTGGGCCTGATACAATGTCACACTGATGAAGAAGCACAGAACCAGCTATTCCCACTAAGCCTCTCTAAGCTGAGGTAAAAACTGGTAGGTTAGTGCTCCCCAGCTCTCCATCCGCCAGTCCTTTTAATCGGCTTGAGGTAGGCCTGCCATGTAAACAAAGGCCACTAAAGGCTCTCGGAGTGTTCAATAAGGAGGAAAGACCGTTCTTTCCCTCGTCAGAAAACAGGCTCTCACTGTAAAAGGCTTATCCAAAAGCTTGAGCAAAATTAGGGAGAAATTCACCTTCCAGATGCCTGTGTGCTGCAGCTCTCTCTCTAATCCCAAACTGGTTAGAACTAGTTTTGCCAGCTCTCTAACAGTTTTCGGCCCTGGCTCATCTCTGTCCCTTTACACCATTTTGTGAGTGGACAGAGGGTGGTGCTCGGGGAGCAAACAGAGCAGCTGTCATGCTTTACAGGCGGCCGGCACAGCCAGGGCCAGACACTGTAAATGTTTACAGACCCTCAGGGTCACCCAGGGCCAGCGAGGCACGTTAAACACTGTCTGTTCAGCCCTGTTGCCACGACTGCACAATCAGCACAGCTAAACAGGCCCCCCTCACAATGAGTAGCCAAACAACATGGCAATCCAAGGTCTAAGTGCAAAGCGAATGAAACTATTTAGAATTCCTCAGAGTAGCGAGGAAACACGGTGACAAACAACAGAAACCGGAAAGTCTATTTTCCTTCACTTTTTCACAGTCGGGGTTAACTACCCGTTTCCATCATTCACCACGACCGATAGATTAACCACAAACGACAAACACAAGCCTCTCTCATTCCTTAGCTTTGAGCGAGCTGAACTCCTGACCTCCATCGCTCCCTGTCACTTTGTTCACTCACATTTCCGTCCAAGGGTTTGCGGGAGCTCCAGGGTCTTGCTGGCACACACCGGGTGCTGGGGTGGAGGGTTTTGCCTCCTCTGCAGACAGGCCAGCATGGCGAGGTGGGCACAGTACTACAGCCGGGGGAGTTCTGCGGCCAACCTGAAGCAGAAAAAGAGCAAGAGAAAGAGAAAAGTGAGGAACGTTGAGTCAGTTAAGCAGGATGATTCGAGGTCAAAGCTCCATGGCCATGTCCGGTAAGCCGGCAGGAGCTGGCTCTGGGCTACATGGGCTCAGTTTCTCAACCAGGATTTAATTGGGGAAGCATGCCTACAGCTGCCTGCCCCTCAGCTCTGTGTGCTGAATGATAAACACACACCTGCACTGGGGCAGCACGGTTGACACGGGTTCAGAGCACAGTCCGACCAGTCACTCTGCAGCTTCAAACAGCACATCCACACAGCCATTCAACCGCATCTCCTGTCTATGAAACCGTCCTCAAAACAAACACACAGGCACACACAGAAAGTAGCAGCACTCAGTCACATTCCTTCCAGGGCAGTGTGTACGTGGTGATTGATGGCGTTATCTATGGACAGCAAAAAAATGGTAATGCTGAGAAAACAGCAGTCTGTCTGCTACAACTTAACATGCAACAGCTCTGGGGGACTGTCAGGAAAAGGCCTGGGGGACTGAGCGGTGTCTGGATGTATGTGTAGCTGTGTGTTGAACCGTATGGCTGCATGTGTGTGTGTATGCGAAATGGGATGGGTTGGGAGGGGGAGACTGCCAACCGTACATCAGGGCTAGTGACGGCACTAATCAATCTCCCTCTAGGCCATAAATCTCCAGCTCTACACTCCCCCTTTTCCCCACAGCCACCTTCACTCACGAACAGGGAGGCAGTTGCTGCTAGTTTCCTCTCAAAAAGCCCATAGCAGCCCCAGCGGAAACACAGGACACAGTTTTATATATATAAATATATATAAGAAAGCCCACAGCTCCCTCAGTGAGAACCCTCAACAATCGAGTAGCATGGTAGGTATCATTCATCAGCAACATACCAGTGTCACATAGCACAATGATGACTGATTACTAAGTCTTCCACTTGGATTACGTGCCAGATGAGAACAGCTAAAGCAAACCATTTAGGTCCAGAAGGCGTTTTTATGTGATAAGGATCGAGATTCACTTTCCTGTAGTTCACTTAGCGGATATTGTTTGGTTTCCAGGAAACAATGCACTCTTACTGTACTGAATAGAAGCTCACCTAAAAAGCTCTGCTGTCTCCCTATAAAGCATTGTGGCCTTAATCTTAGCTCTGCATGTGTTTGAGTATCGTGTCCAAAATGCATCGATATGAAACACTATCGTTTCCATCTGGGCCGGTCTCCTCCCATATTAAAACAAAGAACAGAGGCAAATATTTCATCCGTGCTGTCAGCGCCAGCGTCTCCTGCCATGATGCGTGGCAGATTATTGAAAAATGATTTCTCATGCGCCTGTCACGGGCTTGTCCCCTGTTATTTATTTTCTCAGTGAATCACTAAATGAACATTTAGCCACCTGCCATCAGTCCATTACTTAGTTTTATAGATTATCATTTAAAGAAAGCAATTAGAATGATTACGAGATAAATTAATGGCAGGCCATAAAACGCCAGCTCTCCTGTTTTTTTTTCTCATTTGAGGAATAAAGCAAAATATAGATCACCAGTGGAAAACATCAAAATATTAAACCAGTGATAGAAGCATTCAATCAAACTAACCTTTACACATGACGTGTTGCTGCAATAGTTGATCAAGTTGAAAAATCACTTTTTAAAAATGTTTTTTTTTCTACCATTTCAAACACCCTCCTAACCAATACTAAAAAAAAAAAAATAATAAATAAACAAACTCTTTACTAATACAACCATCAAACAATATCAGTCAGAAACACTGCTACTTTGCACATTTTTCCCTACACTTCCATCCTAAATCACAGATAACATGCTATATTATATTGTAATCAAAATACAAATTACATATATACATTTTTGGAAAAGCACTGTTTTAAAGTGAGATGAATTTAAAATTCTGCATTTCTACAACATATTTATGTACAATCTTATAGAGCACTGACCATGTTGGGAAGGTTACTTTTGAAATATATTAGGTTACAGATTACAGGTTACCCCCATTAAAAATGTATCAAGCAATGTTATTATTTCAAATTACTTCATCAAAGTAAAGTTACATTTATTTACTTTTGATTATTTTTCTAACAAATGTTCTATATGTTCTACATACATATCTAGGAGATGTCCATAAATAGGCTCTACTAAAAGAAGAATTCCTGCAGGGTGAAAAGATGCAAAGCAACAAAATGAACGTTATATCCTACATACAAACTTTTTACTGAAAAGAATATACTTGGATGCAACCTCTTTGCTGTCACTAATATTTTGATTAGTGACTGTAATTGAATTTTTTTATATAATATATATATATATATATATATATATATATATATATATATATATATGTATAGTAACTGCAGCTGATTGTTATTACATTCATTTTATCTCTTTTGGGTTGGTGGTAGCTCAGTCCTTGGTGACTTGACTTGGGAGCCAAAGTGTCGCTGGTTTTAATCCTTGTTCTGACCAATTATAGACTGGAGGCAGGAGAGGTGCCAGTTTGCCTCCTGAGTACTGCCGAAGTGCTCTTGAGCAAGACGTGAACCCCAAAACTGCTCCAAAAGCACTGTACTATGGCTGACCCTGCGCTACCCCCATCATTTAATGTATGTGGGTGATGTGTGTATAAGAGAGGGATATGCAAAGAGGAACATTTTAACTGCCCATTGCCTGATTGTTTAAAAAAATACTTGAAAACATTGAATTTTGGTGCTGAAAATGTTCAACAAAATCAAAGAATCCACAACCATTCAACGTGGTTGTTAATACTTTTCAGACCATGCTAAGTCATCTGACCTTGAACAACAAATCTTAACATTAAATACAATTTCTGTTACAATTAAATACAATTACTCTGCTTGGTTTGAGAAGCAGAGTTGACAAATTTCTCCCTGTGAGTTCACATTCTGCCCCTACCAAATGCGTTGACTCATAAAACTGTAGCAACAGTACGATTTAAATTATAATTTAAACCACACCTGACTGAATTTTCATTAATAGGGGCCTTTGTATAAACTTTAACAGCCCTTCTTATACAGATGGCATGTAAAATGCTAAAGTATGGATTGAGAAATAGAGGAAGGAAGTATGATAGACAACCACAAGACACAATTTACACAATTTACTGCCTGTAATTAAGGTTGAATGATTTGTCTGGTTTGGATCGTTAAAAGATTGGAAGCAGGTGTTAGTGAGAATAAAGCATCATCACTGCAAAACAAATTCGTCTTTCACTCATAAAAAACGAGACGTTTTTATAAAACATTTTTCACAAGATATTTAATTCGACCTCAGACCCTGAGGCTTGTGTAACACACTTAACACTTGAAGTCAAAAATGTGTATTTTTAAAACGTGTCAGAAGCACAAAACAAGACTTTTAGCACAAACCTGATGGTGTGAAAATGGTGTTCACAAAAATGCTTCTCCCTGATAAATGTAAGTAAATTAAATCTTTAGACTCTGATTTCTTGTTAATTACACAGTTCACTCTCTCCCTCAATCTCTCTCTCACACACACACACACACAAACACACGCTCACACACAAACACACACATTGCAGATGGAAGAGAGGGGCCACTCTATTTCTCGCCAGGTGCTTGAGCAAAAAAGGTCGCTTGCAGTGCCATTTCCTCTCACACACAGGCAGGCCTGGCCCAAACACACTGGCACTTTGAGCTCATTACTGGCTATTCACATAATCCTTTCTCTGTGTCTCTCTCTGTGAGGATACTAATTTCACAACCAGCCCATCCTCACAGCCCATTTGTTAAAAGATAGTGGTTGGGAGAGAGGGAAAACGGGACACATGGTGTAGATTGAGACTAAAAGCTAGCCTTAACGGGGGGATACCTCCACAGTTTTCCCCTCTCTGAAATGAAAGACAATCGTGTAACTACCCTCCATTTTTCTCCATTTGCTGCTCACCAAATGTATTCTGAGGCATTATACTTCGCTGAAAGAGACCCACTTTTTTTCAATTCAATTTCAAGAACCAATTTTCTCCTATTATTGACTTTAAGAGCGAGGCAGAAGGAGCAAGTCTTTGGCTTGTTTGTCATGTCCCCCTTTCCCCCTCATCTCCTCCTATTAGGTTATTGTACTACTTAGCAGATGTCTATCAGAGGCAGGAAATTATCTCCAAACTAAAAAAAAACAACTGTGACCCATTATCCAGCTGCCCTAAAACAGCCTGTCATGCCTAGGTCAGTCCCAGTGAAGGTGCTGGTGTGAGCACAAACACACACTGCCCTACACGGCACTCGAAAAACCACCTGCACTTCACTCACTCATCAAATCCACTCACAGGTCTCCTATTACACCAGTGCGGGGATATCTCAAAAGCCAGGATGTCTATCGGCTCTTTCCCGTTCTGCTAACGCTGCTGCGGGGTTTGCAATGGGGGCGGAAGATCAGTCCCATGAGATGAGGGAATAAGCTGGAATCAAGAGGCGGTGGGCTTGGCAGAGGGCTATTTCTAAGTTAAAAGGTTCTTAAACTGCAGAGGAGATCAGAGGAGATGGCTTCCCGCGCCCAAAGCTGTCTGCCCAGATAAGCATACTGCCAAGTGCGGGGTGTTACAGGGTGGTCATGGGTGAATAAATGGAGTGTATGTGTGTGTTTTGAGCTACATGTTTCCGGTAAAAGAAAGAGTGAAGCAACTGATACTTGTGCTGGGTACTGAACCGCAATGCTTTTTGGTAAACGGGCTGAAATACACAAAAATGTTTGGTCAAACTCAGAATCTTGTTTTCTTTTACTTTTATTCTTTGATCAGATGGTTCTGGTGTGCTATGCTTGTGTGCTTGTGACTTGAGTTTTGTAGAAAAACCAGCCCAGTATTGTAGGAATTATGCAAGGATTTATGTCCAGTGTCAAGTGGCGTGGCCTAAATGTAGTGAGGCTGAGGTCAGTGTGGTAGATGGACATGTAGCATGTCTGATTATATGCAAGACAACGCAGTGTATCACCTGTTACAAACAGTAACTGATGTTTGCTTTTTATTAACTTTGCTAACCCTAACCATATTTTTACCATGGTTTAACTGCCATTAACATGTTTACATACATCTACTATACTGCAGCTGATACAAGAATTTTTAAAAGTTAGCATAAGATGTAAAAACTAACAAACAAAAAAAAATAAATCAAAAACCTTGAATTCTGTGATCAGAATTGCCCAATAGCTGTTTTTTATGTGGCAATAACAATGTTACAAACCATGCTAATACTTCCCAAAGTAATGTGTCACAAAGGTATCAACATTTGTGGAACTGATATTGAAACTTAAGTATTGTCTCAGCATTAGTCACAAAAATATTCCAAGCCCTATCTGATCTTATCCCTCAGCAATTTTGTTTTCATAGAAAGCCAATTGCCGAGCTTCTTTTGAGGTTTGACTGTCTTATGCTTATGCTTCACTTCCACTGCATGGTTCAGGTACTCAACTCTTTTGGTACCAGGTGTCTTGTTGTTCATTGTGGATAATAGCTCCTCAGTGTAGGCGGGATTCTCATCTGACTGCCATGGCAAGCTCACATGAAACTGTCGTGATATCATGACCAACACAACTGTCTGGATCCTTTCATCAGCAACAATGTCTACACTTTCTCAACTGCGCAACGTAGTGTACAGTGTAGTTATGCAGGCTGCCTTAGTAAAAATCTTGGATGAGAGAATAAAATTAATTGTGGTTGCTATAGATCCGGAAAACTCAAGCTGTTTGCCCCATTTGGCTACTCTACCAAAATGACAGGAAGCTGGCTGCCATAAAAAAACATGAACAATATTTATCACTATAGATAGCCTACTAAAATACTAAATTGCCTTTTTCAACCTTTCAGTATTTGCTGTCCTAACTCATATTTGCCAAGAGTCAAAACCACCCACAGCAGTCCTGCATAGATCAGGTGTACGTATGAGGTGTCTCTAGGATTTCGGGACATTCAGGGCTTAGCCCAGACCGCTATAGGGGGGTTTGGGGGATCCTCCCTCCTTTTTTTTATTATTAAAACGATCATTATTTTGATGCTCTTGTATGCACTCTGCAACCTTATTTAAATTAAAATGAAAAAAAAAGTCCTAGTGTGAATACATTTAATTTACTGTAATTAAGAAAATGGTCAGTGGGCTGCATCGCAACCATAAATTGACTTCTATAAATGGAGGCTTGGCTATTTAAGAATGGCAGATATGAGCAGGATGTCCAAGGAGGGCCGAAAGTGGAGAAGTCACAGTTTCAAATTACGTCACGCAACTGGGGTACATGCGCAGTGAAATTTGGTCTGCAGTTGCCCAAAGGTGCAGGTGCAGTATCATGAACAAAAAAGTCCATAGTAAGAGACCATAAACAAACACTTTCTGAATGCAAAAACTCTGCTGTATATCTACCACCATCAATATGAGTGTGCCTTAAAGTTTTGTCGGGGCGAGCGCCTAAGAAGGCTGAAAATAGCACACCCGAAGAGCATCCCTTTATGTCTAGCGCCTACTATTGTAACACTCCAACATCGCAGCTCCAGTTACACTGTGGTGTACCCCAAGCTTCCATGGGGTCAAACAGCATGACTCAACCTTTTTCACTCAGCCTTGGGATGTCTCGTGTTGTACAGGTGACGATTCTCTGACCAATCAGAGGTCTGCAGTGTTTTAACACCACCCTCTAGTATCGTCTCAGCTCGCTTAGAATCTCAACTGAGGTGGTGTCTAAAGGAAGTACCAGGTACTTCCACAACTTTTGCTAATGGACAAACCAAAAAAGATCCAGTCAGGTTGAGTAGAGCTGTGCTGCACTGTACAGTGGAAATGTAGCATTAGTAAAACTGTCTCCAGTGAAGCTACCCTCCCAGTAGAGGACCAGCCGTGGTCCAGGAGCTTGGCAGACAGCCTCCACAATGAGCGGAGGCGGGGCTTCGACCTAATTGAATGGTGACCCTGCCGTCTCACTGTGGGACGCCCCATGCAGTGCTTTTAACAAGCTGCTGTGTCTCCCCTCTTAATAAGCCCAAACAAGTTAATCCAATCGACACACTCAAACCCTTTCTTTTTCTTTAACAAGGCACTGCCTCAACCCCCTTAATCCCCAGCTCCCCCTTCTCCGTCACCATACCGTCACATGAATGGAGGGAGAGTGAAAGGCTCCATTAGGAAGGACTGGCAGTAAACCCCTTCAGCTCGGTACTTTCCACACATCCACACTAAATAATTTGCACTCATACTGTATATTCAAAACACACACACACTAATGCTCACATGTGCCTGATATAAAACTGGTCTACTTGGACGTGGAACACAATGAAAGGGTTATGTTCGCCGACCCTGATCCACACACCAACAACAAAACAACACACAAACAAAAATTCTGAGGGGACGTTTGCCGACAGGCACGCACTCTGGGACATAAAAAAGGCATTGTTAACAAACCCTCCCAGCTCCACAAACAAGAGCCACTGATTCCCTAACAATACAAGCCCCTGGATGCACTCACCCACCAGCTCTGCACAACCTCACACCAGCACAATAAATAACCTGCACAACAAAAGGCCATTGTGTGTAAAAGCCTACAGTTTAGGCATTATTGCTATGATATACAGCGCTGGAATAACATATTGGCAGCCGATTCTTATATATACGATGCAGCGTGTCACTGTTATTGGGGCTTATACAGCCTTGTATGCTGTGCAGTCGTATTTATGAGAGGTTTCTCTGCAGATGAAGGGCATCTTGGCAAAAACACTCAGCTGTTAGCTTTCTATATTCCAGTCAGCTTCAATAGCTTCACCCATGGGATGAAGGGTGAGGAATGTCTGGCAGTCCAATAGCAGCGAGTCGTCTGTCATCTCTAATCAAAACACGCCTGCCTAGACTAATGTCAACCCTGTAATAGCAATGAGGACTAATTGACTTCACAGCCAACTGCTGCATCTTTGTGCTGGTTTCATTAATGGTAAATAACAGGCTCAGGAGGCGGCGAGCCTTCACGACTGTGTGGCAACCACATTCAAAATGTAGAAAATGCAAAGGGCTGAAGTCAGGAAAATTGAGATGAATGAAATTTAGATTCAGATTCACACAGAGACAGAGTGTGAACCTGCAAATCAAACTCAGGCTGGGTGGATGTGTTACAAATACCGGGATGAGGACTGTTGAAAAATATCATACTGTTTATACTTTCAGCCACTACCAGAGCAGCATCCTGTGGGTATGATTTAAAGGTCCAGTGTGAAGGATTTGGGGGATATATTGCCAGAAAGGGAATATAATACAATGGGATTTTGTTTTTTTTTATAATGACATGAAAACGAGAATTGTTGTGTTTTTATTACATTATGACTTGTTTCTAAATCGGGAGCGAGTCCTCATGTACAGAGGATGCCATGCTGCATTGTTTCTACAGTGGCCCAGAATGGACATACCCAAAACTGGCTCTAGATCTGGCCATTCTTGGTTTTGCAACAGCCACAGTGGTTTACAGCCCCTCTGTAATGAGCAGTTTTGAAAACACACCTGTTTTTTGAAATGACAATTTATCCATTGATTTTACTGGTTAAAAATCACCAGGTCTGTCTGTTTTGGAAAGAAAGAGACCTCTGCAGATAATACAGTTAACGGTAAAAGCATCCTGAATGTCTGGATCAGAAATAAGGTGAGCAAACATTAAGCTAGCAGAGGCAGAGCACACGTAGTACAGTAAGTACTAGGCAAGCACACTGTCTATAAAGTGCGGACAGTGCAGGAGAAACAGTGATTTGTAACATGAAACCACTTAATTCTGTACTTTTACCAGTTTTAAACAGGTGGTTCGTGTGTTTTGGAGAGAAAGAGACCTCTGTAGATAATTTGACTCTCAGTAAAAACCTCCTGAACAATGAACACTGAAGGAATCCTAACCAGGAGAAGCTTTTGTTGGTTGCAATCTGCAAACATCACTGATGCCACTAAATTTTACTAAATCTTAGTAACCGGACGTTTAAGCTTGTCTGGCAGTATTTATAGTGCAGCAGGTCCACCAATCCAATAGTTTTGATAGACAGTAGCCTTCACTTGGCTATGGTCAACTTGGCTACGGTGAACGGGATTCCCACTGTGGTCCAGCTCACATGGTTCTGTCCACTGCTTCTGTTACCTGCACCCTGGATTAAAAACATACTTTGCTTATTTTGAAATAAAATGTCTTTATATATATTTGAAAATTCTAGCAGGCTTGTTCCTGTTTTACTATGGCTACCAAGGCCAACACTACGTAGGAAACAACCAGAGATGGCAAATCTCTGAAGTATTACATGTGCAGCTTTTGGTAGAGTTTACCACAGGAGCAGTTATGTAAGTCTCTGCATACTGCTCTTTTTTACACCTACACTATAGGGGAGCAGTGCACAGGGGCATGCAGCGAGCTAAGCCCTGATCAGCTTGACCCTGACATCAGCTGATCACATGTGAAGTGCCCTGAGCGTGTATGTGGGAGTGCAAGGAAATATTTTCTGACCTGAGAGCTAATTAAGAGGCTAAAGTAACACTGGGTGAGCTTTTCACGAAGCATATTCTTGCCACCTATAAGATCAAGATCAGAGTGTCTTTCAGAGATGTTTATGTGTCATACTAGAGACTTGACAGAGGAGGAAAAAGTCAAGAATGTAAGAAAGACCAAGACTTTAGAAACTGTTAGAGAGACCTCCAAACTCATTTACTGTATTTACAGTAAAAGAAAAGAAAACGAGCACTGAAAACAGCTTAATTTAAGCAAACTTTAAACTCATTAAGCTTGAAGCTCAACAACACTGTACAATAAAAATAGCAATGTGACAAGACTCTAAATGCACCATAGTGCATCACAAGAAATTTAATCATTGATTTGTAGCTGTATAAAACTACTCGCATTTTCCTTTGCTTATGAAAATTAAAATTTAACAAATAGCAAGGAGATGTAAAGCACCACTACAACAAACTAAACTACACAGAACAAAAATAACTGATATTTCTGATTCAAAATCCAAGTGAAATGTAATTTGACGTGTCTTTCGCTTCTGTACTGTGACTATTTCCCAGTGAAACTGAATATTTGTTTGGTGTACAGTTACAAGAGGGATTTAAATTAAATCTTTTGTCTTTAATTAGACCCCTAAAAAATGGGCGGGTTTAGAGTTTTGTCCAATATGAAGCTACAGACGACCACCCCACACACAACTCCTTCAGTATTAGATCAAGACGAGGACGAGAAAGGGATTTAGATAAATGAGTGAATAAGTTATACTGTAGCCATTTTGTTTTGGAAATGAAAACAAAGGTTTGATTACTGAAAATTGAGCGTCATAACAGTGAGCTCCTACAGTGTATTGCCGGCTGGATAGTAGGCTATTGCCCTATCTGTCTGGGAGAGAGATGAAACGCATCGTGTGCTCCATGAAATGTTGCTGAAGCACTCCACCTTAAAAAAAAAAAAACAACAACCCAGAAAAACAAACTTGCGCATTATCTGGTGCTGTCACAGATACCACTTTCCTGAATAGTGAATAAAATTTAACCCAAAGCCTGTAACCATGATATTTTAGGGAAATGAAGCCATGACGTAACATGCTGTTCCTAGATAGCTAACTAGCTGTGTCGCTAAAAGTTGCAGACTGAATGATGGGTGGATGTTAAGATATTACTGGTTGAAATTGGTTGGCACTAGCTTATAACAAGCACAACCCATATTTTGTTTTACAGGAAGTAAACATGTGCACAAACTATCTGCCAATTTGATCAAAAAGGATTAAAAAGGCCTTTTTCATTTCGTCTCTACTTTAAAAGTTGTATGTGCTGTCTGAAACCCAACACATGCATTTGATCCAACACTGGGAGAGTCCCCTCAGTAAAGATCTGTTGGTCTCCAGTAGGCTACAGTAGATTCAAGGTGCTCTTACAACATGACTGAGCCTCGGTGCTCCTGCAGATGCCAGCAAGGGACTTTGAGCAATGAGAGTGTGGCTTAAGATTGTCAGACAAACCACAGGGGAAACACATCCTCTTCTCCTCTTATTGCCTCAGCCATTGTTGCATTGTTTTGCGAGACAGCAGCATCAGTTGTCATGTAATACCACTTTCACACAGAAACCCTGCGCATGTTGTGACATATTGAACAGATGTGGAGGGTAGCTGCAGAGTTTATACTGAACTGTTGAGTGCAGATACACCAGAGGACGTCTGTTTATAGAAAACCTCTGCAAGGGATCAGAGTCCACGTAAAGCAATAATAAGTATGTGTCATGAGTTTGTCACACTACAGAAAAATGTGGCACTAACCACTAGGACTGAGTATTAGTACTTGATACCTTTACAGTATTGCCCATACCTAGTACCAAGTGATTTTGGAATTGAAACATTTCCAGTAAAATGATCCTGGACCGTTTTAACTCCCTCCTGAATCATCCTACTCTCTTTTGCTGCCGTCTCCAGATTCTCTCATTGGTGAACAGTCAGTTCAACAGCTAATCAGTTGGCAGGGGCTAACAGCAACAGTGGCTAACACAGAGCCATTAAACGGTCCCAGCAGACTTACATCAACATCATAACAGCTCAACTTTGACGTTAAACTCACTAATAACGGCTAGGTTAGCTGTGTGATGCTAAAGGTTAGCTGTGTGATGCTAAAGGTTAGCCCTGTCCTTATGTGTGTGCAACCAGGCAGACGCTCACAACTGTCCCCAAAGCAGAGCTCACACTCCCTCAGCAGCAGCTACAACCCATACTACAGTCTGTAGTGTGGTAAAGTTAAACATGTTTTCTTGAAAGTTAGGTGTGCCACCAACGTTCGCCACTTCAAGTTATGGGTATTGGATAAAGTACACTGTATCACTTTAGGGGTACTGGTTTTACTGTATTGTAAGTTTTTAAACAATACCTAGTCTTAATGACCCAGCCAAATTTGAGTGATTAAAAAAGTCAGAAAGTTTGTAAATTAGGTTTCAAAACTGAATGCATGTCTGCTGAAGGCCCTGACCTGAAGCATGAGCCACTGTGCAGCAACAGGCTCTTGTTCAGCAGCTAATGTTAGCACAAAGCTAACATTAGCAGGTGGGCCTGGTAGTGGATTTGGGCAACAAGAATGAAAGGGTACATTTTTGATTGTGTTACTATGAATGTGCCATTTAACAGAAATGTTTATTTATCTGTTTATTAGACTTTATTAGACTGGCAGAGCTAAGACAGCTTGTTATAAAATGACACTGATGTTTCATATAAAGAGGGAGGGATTATGATAAAGATGGCTACAGTGGGTCATCGAGACATGAATTCAGGCCCACCCAAAAAATCCTGGACACATAAACTGTGAAAAACAGGTCCAACACCACAATGCAGTACTGTATAGTTTACACTTTTTTCACATGTTTTCTACAAGAATTTTCTCAAACGTATAACATGTTTAGAAAAAAACAGTTAATTCACTTTACCCACACTTGAAATTAAACCTGGCTGTATTAAAAACTAAATATCACTCTTAATAAAACAGATTTCTGCCGCAGATGCAACCTCACCAGGCAGGACTTTCGCACATAAATCACAAACCCTCCACACTAACTTCAGCCAAATGTGAAAAATGAGCTGCGCTTTCTTGGTTTTCATGCTAGGATTTATATTTTCCCCAGTAAACCTTATTACACACCATTTGTAAAGCATTGTTGATATTGCAAAATTTCTTATCCCAATGTGACACAATCCTTTATTGTCTCAGACAGGTCCATTCACGGCTTAACACAACAACAATAAAACAAGGGTTCTTTTTTTCTCCCTCTACCCATCCTATGGTGGCTCACTTGAATATTCAAACAGTCTTCATTGTCTTTTTGTGTTGTGTTCATTGTTTGTTGTGCTGTCATTCCTCAGCTTGGCTCCTGAACTTCAAAGAAAGGCTTATGTCAATTTATGATGAAATGGAGTGAGCAGGCGAGCGAATGAGGGAGAGAGCGAGCGAGTGAGAGAGAGAGAGAGAGAGAGAGAGAGAGAGGGAGGGAGAGAGAGAGAGAGAGAGAGAGAAAGAGAAAACCTTTACGCAAAATGGCCCTGCCTCAAAATGTATGCTTATTAATGGGTGTTCAATAAATCAATGGAATATAATTAAATTCAAACAATGTGATTTCGGCTCTCACTTGCCGACGCCTGACTCCAAACATCGCTCTCTGCAGGGCCTAAGGTGACCCCAATTCCCATGGTCCAAAGGACGACTATGCCGTCTTTCACTGGAGGGTGTCATAGATCCAATAGTCAGTCATGCATAACATTAGTGTGTTGTGAAGCCCACAAGGCAATCAAGTAGTGCACCGTCGAAATGTTGACACTGATCTCATTTGATATATTTGAAGTGTGACAAAGCCATTTTTGCTCTGCTGGATATTACGGACTATAAAAGAGAGGATGACACGAGTACTCACAGCTAAGCTTGCTGGGAAAAGGAAGCATTTTTTCCCTCCTCATTGCAGTTTTTGTGGCTGAGACTCAGCAGCCTTTTCCTTTACTCCATAATTTGTGCTATCCAGCTGTTGTCCTCCTGCTTCTTCCCAAAGCCGGCCCTCACCATGCTAGCAGAGGGAATCCAATTGGACAGAGTGGGAGGTGAGTCTGCGGTTGGTAATCACCTGCTGGCTAAAGGCACAGATGGCACAAACACCAGCAAGATGTTGTCGTGCAGCAGCAATCCAAGAAGTCTTTCTGACAGGCCGACAGACAAACACAGAAACCTGAGAAACCCACAGCGAGCGGAGGAATCGCAGCATGCAGATTTGATGCAGAAAGCTGGCGAGCTGGCAGCCGGTGAGCTACCTGAAGTGCGAAGAGTTAAAGCATCGATCTCTTGTTTTCACAGGCAAGGTCTTGGTGTCACTGCTCAATGATTGCAGAGAGCGAAAAAATGGGCAGGTTGTAATGATTTAAAACGGTAGGCGCTTTCCATGACAAAAGCAACCCGATAAGGGCTGCCGTTATCAGCGAGTTTGACCAGCCACGGAGAGAATTGAGAAGCGAGGTCATCGCGGAGATAACAGCATATGCGCAAACTGATTATCTTTTCCCCTCTCAAGGATTTTTGATACATTTCGTCGCCCCTGTGATTTATTTGTTGGACCAAAGACTCGCTCCCTGTTTCAGGCCTCAGAACTACACTTCAAGGAGGCTGGTCTCCACCTGTTAAGATTTACTCTTGAGCTGCCGTGACTTTAAATCTTCTGACACACTGGAGACAGTCAATTTAAATTTCCAGCGGGATTAACAGAAGATATATGCTGATACATTTAACTACAACAGTTTGAGCGAGCGTGCAACTGTCACCAGAATCAGGTGGAGAGCCTGTTAGCTTTTCTCTCGCAGCTCCAGATGAAGGAAGTTGGACTGAGTCATTTAGTTTATTGATGTTGCTAGCAGAGATTTTTTATGGTAGTCAAGGCTCCCAACACATCAAACATATCAGAGTAAAAACGCCCCGGAGACATCCCTCTTCCTGAAGACTCCCCAGCAGATGAGCTCCTTCTGCTCTGTGTGTTACTGCTCGCTGCCTTGGTTTGTCCTTCACAAGAGACAGGTAACACTGCCAAGACCCAGTAATTAGTGCAGATGGAGACTGTAATACTCTCTTCCCCTCCCTTCAGAAATGCCAAGGGAGGCAATCTATAAATTCCTGCATATTAATGCAATTTAAAACCACTCCAGACACCTTGCTGGAGGCAGGTGATAAAAAGGTGAAAGGCAGACTACCTGGCACACAGCTGCTGATATGTCGGTGACATCAGTCCTGTCTCAGCAACTTCCTGCCCCCCCCCCTACACACACGCACATACACACCAAAATAACTTGATAATCTATCTCCTCTCTCGGAAAATGCTCTCCAAATCCTGACCTTAGGCCTTACAACTGGGTCTCTATCAATAATTAAATGGTAATCTAAAAACCCATTTTAGTTGGGTCATCTTTCTGCGCCATTGTCCCTGCTTCTCTTCTTCCTCCGTCTATTTTTTCCTCTTTCTGTAAGATCTAGTTAGAGATTCCATTAGCATGAGAGAGCAGGCTGGTAATTGTCTTCACCCTACTGAGTGATCCCTGGATAGAGGATTAGGCGGAGAGAAAGCCCTATTTCAACTCGGAGCACAGATGCTGCCCAAAGCCACCCACTCCAGATTAGATTAGACTGCAGAGGGATGAAACCGACTGGTAACTTCAAGCAACATTAAACAGAAAGCGTGGACAGGAGGTTAAAACCAATAAACTTTTGTTCACCTTTCACCACCAGCTGTGACCCCCAACCCCCTCCCTCATTTTCTTTTTTTTCTCTCCTCTTTTTGGAATTTTTCTTTATAATCTACTAATATGCTTTTCTGTTGAAAATAGGGATTGGGGGAAGGCAGCTTATAATTTTTCCCTCTCTCTCTCTCTGATATACACAGAGTATTTAGAGCTGAATCTCCCTAAATCATCCCCCTGGGCCACCCTGTCCGTCACTAATCTGCCCGCCGCCGCCCACTCATAAGGAGGTGTCACATTTCTGGCACTCCTCCATGGGATAAGCACTTCAAACACCAGAGCTTCTCCTCTTGACCTTTCCACGGAGATGATCGATTAAGCCTGTTGGATTTATTCCATAAACAGGCAACCATTACATCAAAAAGGCGAGGAATTTACCTCAGAGGCAGAACTTAAAATCCATATAAGCTTCATGAGGGTTCCAATTTTTATTGGCTTTTTCAATCCACTTCTCACAGCACATTAATAAGCACCGAGCCTTTTCAGAGACTGTTTTGGTATCTGAATCGCTGCAGTTCTCCACCTGTAATTATTGAAGCAAATCACAATGACAACAGAGGGAAATTCAACGGCTATCTGTACTCCATAAAACCTGTGATGCAGAAAAACAGTTTAACTCGCTCCCCCCTGTCAGGGAGGGATACAGTGGAGAACAAAATGACTGAAAAGTTTAAAAGTAAAACTGCGTAAATATGGCTGTTTTGTTAAAAACAGCACTGTGTTAAGTCTTTGCTTTTCACCTGTCCAGGAAGCTCTGTGGGGTAAACCAAGGAATACCAAGGCCAGTAAAAGGTCTGCCGCTCGCTTGCTGCATGAGCCATTAAGTTACAAGACTGCAGGCTTCCTGTTTTCATGCTTGAACACTTTCTACATGCTTTCAGCAAGGACAAGACTAAACAATCTCGAGTGAAACACCAGGGAGGAGAAACCCAAGAAGACAAAGAGTAGTTCAACAGCAGAATGCTTTAAACCAAAACAAATCAAACGTCACTTCAAATCCCATTTGTGAAAGTTAAAACAGGAAATTTAAAACCAGTTTCTATCACCAGAAAAGGGGAGAGCTCCCTCTGAGGAGCCCAACCAGACTCCTCCTGTTTGTGATCACAGTGGCCAGCGAGCTCAGCTTCAGCTCTGAGGGACTCCTGCTCTATGGTAATCATATCCTATTTGAATAATGAGGCAATACCACCACTCCTGCCGCCCATTCCCCCTGCATCCTTGACTGGAGTCTTTGATAGACACTAATTCTAGCTCCATCTATAAAGCTCCTCTCATGCATTTTTAATAGAATCTATTACTTTAGGATTAAATTATAAAAGACTGTCCTCCTTAAATTTTTAATAGTTTGCATAATTGGTATCAGGGCCTGAATGCGAACCATAAAAACCCAGTTTGTACAGGACTGCTCAGTGGAACGCACCAGACAAAACCACACAGCACTGTTGCACAAAAATGACACACATGGCATGACACTATCACAGACAAGCACAAATCTGCACGCGCTCGTGCACACGCGAGCAAGGCCATTATTGCTTTGGGTTCATTGCCGTGGAGAATAAGGTGGAGTGAGCTCAGCGCTGTGAATGAGGGGGACAATAAGGTCAGGGACCATGAGAGCTGCCTTTAGCTGCTGAGCTCCTTCAGGAGCCTGAGGCACATGGAGTCACCTGATGGAAACAGAAGACATAAAGCAGGTGCCCACAGACACCTGCTGCCGCTGATGTCAACTGTGACCGCAACACTCGCCGAGCCAAACAGCAAAAACTACTTAGCAGGTTTACAGCTTCCTTTTGTCCCCACAGTCACCGATAACTGTGTTCAGTCAGCTTAAATGGAAATGTATTTCGCTCCTCCGTTCCCGGTTCCAGGCAGATCAGCCATGAGTTAAATGTCATCTACACTCTCTCACTCTCTGCATCTCCAGCTCGTCTCTTTCCAACAACAGACAGAGCATACAGGAGAGCAAATGTGTCTGAGGCATCTCCTCTAAACTAGAGCCCCCTTAGAAATCTATGCACGTCACCATTCCCCAAATTAGCACCGCAGGGACACCCCCCTCACCGCCCCCGCCTGCTGGCGGCAGCTCTTTGGCATATCTGTACCGGGGAAAATATTTCACACTGTATGAATTATTAAGTGTGGGGCCAGTGCTAAGCAGTGTGGAGATAGACCAGTTATTCACAGCTCTATTGGGACGGATGCGTCGGAAACCCGGGCCGCTCGCCTATCAGATCGTTTGTCACGAGCGATAGACAATTTACAATGAGAGAATTTTTCAATTTATTCATTCTGCTGTCACTGCAGTTTTCTACCTATACTCATTCCACTCGGCAGCCCCCTCTTCCTTTAACTCCGTCTCGTCTGGTGAGGGGGCTCCATGCCTGAACCAACCGCCTGCTTCTCTGTCTGATACTGTTGCTCACTTTGTCTTTCCTAAGCCGGAGGAGGAAGGTAGAGGTGAAACACATGTGCAAAAGACATGAGGAAAGCAGATCCTACTACTTTAATCATCTTAACTGAGGTAATGGTGTGTTGGGAACATCCTGTGACAGCTGAGGGGTTCAGGCCCCACAGTGGTGAAGTTGTGGCTGACTGCTGCTCCGCGATAAAGTAAAAGAACAGGAAACAAGGCAGATGAGGGTGCTTGTAGGACCCCCCTTTAGATACAAACAAAAAGAAAGAGAACTGAATTAAACTGCAGCTGACTTATTTACACTGTCAAAAGCAAGTTAAGCCACGAAAGAGAAAACTGTTTTAAAGAGCACTGATAAATAAATATGTACAACTATTTGGATCTGTATTGTACTAAAAAAAATCTTTCCAAAGGCAAAATAATCCCAAATACGGGCTTTTCTTTTAGTTGACGGGATTTTTATTCAGGAGAAAGAAAAGGATCCCAGAGGGTTGTATCCTGCTTATTTTCACTTAAGAGAAAATGCCAAATAACAACTCCCACGCAGATAGACAGAGGACCTCAGCACAAATGTCTGGCAGACTGCAATTTCAACATTAATTACTGAAGGTGAACCAGCAGTCAAAACAGCCACAGATTTGCTTTTTGTTCACAAATACTCCACTAAAGAGGACGAACCACTGAACAGACCAGCCTCAGCAGCACTCTTCCACTATTTTAAGAGATGGAAACTCAAATTCAGCAGAGACAAAACACGGATAATGTTTTCAAAAGGTTTTTTTTTTTTTCTTTCTGAGCTGAATGTACAAGAGAAATAAAAAATGACATCAGCAGCTTTGTTGGTCTAAATGCTCAGTGAGAACAGTTTGACCTGTTAAGCAGCCCAGAGTGTTTCTCTATCTGGGATGCCCTTTGAAAGCCTGACGCAGACGGCTTGCGCTGAATGGGCCTTGATGTGAAAGGCAGAGATGTTAGATAAATGTCCTCGCAGCCAAGGCCTCTGCCCTCTTCCCGATGATGCATTCTTAAACTCAAATACCCACTCCCCCCTTACACACACACACACACACACACACACACACACACACACACAGAGAAACACAGACAGTGCCAACAATCCCACTGAGGGCAGCATTTGTTTGGGGACAAGGTGACCCTGTTGCCTAGGGGCCTGTGAACAGGCACAATGAAGGCCTCTCATCCTGCACACACCCAGCCGGCTGTGTTGGGCTGATGACGGGTGGAGGGGTGGGGTGTGAGGGGCATCACAACACCCTGCTACTGCAGTTTTAAAACCCTATTCAGGAAGCCCCCTGAGATAGCTCCATTCACACCCTGCACAGACGGAGCAAAATCCCTGCTTGTAACCCAGAGTCACGCAGTCAACAGATGGAGCAGCTATTGAGTGAAGGATCGCGCCGGCAGAAGCGGCTCCCCATCCATCCCCGCTGGAAACAATAGGGCAGCAGGTCAAGAGTGCTGTCTCCAGAAGGAGGGGTCAGAGAGGAGGGGCATGCTTCAACACAGTCGAGTTATGTGAGCGCTTTGAATCTGGAGGAACCGAGAGAATCTTTTTTGGATGACGGGTGGAGGGGAGGAGGAGGCTCGTGGCTGGCTGCCGGGGATCAGACTCAGGTGGTGGGGGCTTGTGTGTGAATCTGGGACAGCAGTGTTTGTGTTTAACCTGCAAACAAGAACAAAAAGACATCCCTGCGTGTGCACATTTGCATGTTCAGAGGAAACACAGACTCGCAGTTTAACGCACATCTCAAGGACCAACTGTTAGACACTCGTCTTTGTGCACAGAAAGAGAGAACTTCATTGTTGATAAAAAGCACTGCAGTGAGGCTGTATACACAGAGAGGAGAGAAAACCTTTACTACTGCAAAACTGTTGCAGTGCCCTCAGGACATTTTTTTTTTCATGAAAAACTGAAGTGGATACACTTAAAGCTGGTGTCAAATATTACACAACCAGGCCACAATCTTTCTAGTTATTCGAGTACATAATTAAAAAACCAAATGCTTCACTTCACTGATTCCTTATTGTTCAGACTCAACATTCTTCCAGCAGCATCATGTGAGATTACAGGGATGTGTCAGAATAAAGCCCATAAAAATAGTGGTTTTATATTGTTCTGAAGTCATTATTAATGGATCAATTTGCTGTGTTTTCAAAGCATCTGTGAGACAGAGCTTGAACAGCTATGGATAGCTACATGCTCAAATGTGTGTGTGTGTGTGTGTGTGTGTGTGTGTGTGTGTGTGTGTGTGTGTGTGTGTGCGCACGGGTGCGTGATCACACAGATGATCACAAAGCAGTCATAGCTCCCTGTAGGGGAAAGTATATCCATTTCCATTGACCAGCACTCTTGCTATCATGTGGCTCTGACCTGGGAGTCATATGGTCAGCTAGGGTGCCCTGCATCGCTGGGTTTCTTTCCATGGACATGAGACAAGACAAAGACACAACAAAGGTATACGATGATCAAATAACTTCAGTGCCGTTATATGCCGTAAACATCCCAACTACTGAGCTCCCAAATACTGACGCCACATGTTCCTCATCCTTGAAAGGTTTGGTTTATGGGGCTATTTTGCACAGGAAGGCTCTCATTACAAAGCAGAAGGTGTCAGGAGCATTGCAGCAATTCTCCATTAACAACCATTTGACAAGAAAGTACAGAGACTCAAAAAAGACTTTCTACCACTTGGGAAATGTTCACAAATCACACCTAATTAAACACAAAAGCCTAGTCCATGAAATAAGAGTGCAAAAAGCCTTTTCAAGATAGAGGCGAGATAGGTTTTTCTGGGTTGTAAGAAACATACATTTGTGCGCAAGGATGCTGGTATTTCATTCATGTTTGTGTTTCCTTCAAACAAATTGTCAGCTGAGTACAGAGGGACAAAGGGCTGAGCCATAATTCTTCCTTCCCCAGGTCACATCACAATACATCAATGGTTTGCCATTTCAGAATATGTGTCTGTTATTATGCTTGAGCCCAGAATTGAAAAAATAAAGCCTTTTCCAAGCACGCTGAAAGGGATCAATAAGTGTATAGAGAAAGAAAATGGCCATAAACACAGAGGCTTTTATTCAGAGTGCCATGATGCAGATGAAAGCACAAAATGCACCTGGAGAGCAAAGCTGAGAGCAGCAGAAGACAAGAGAGCCCTCAGAGTCATCAGGTGGGGCCAGAGAGCGCTGGCTATATTCAGACCTCGGCATCATCTATCTCCACAGCAGCTATTAGATTTCTAATATTGTTGGTTTTCACGGAGGCTCAGCTTTCCTGCCACAATGAGACGGATTCAGCCCCGGTTGCCCCCTTTTCCTTTTCAGTGTGGTCTCGCAAGGTCCTCTCGGTTTTCTGCAAACAATACTGCCGAGCTGCGGCCCTTATTTAAAAGATTAATAGGATGCTGTCTTGGCAGAGAAGCAAGCAGTGAGGTTTCTGTGACAGCAGAAAAAGTGTGAAAACAAGGCAAAGAGGAGAGACCATTGTCACGGTTACCAACTGGCTGCCGCAGCTCAATTGAGATAGCTGTGGCTTTCAAGCCCAGCTGTCAATCACAGCGGCAGGCATCAATGGGGGAAATTTGAATGATAAAACGATAAGTCATGAGCAGGCGATTTCGCTGTCATCGGGACAGGGGGCTGTTTGAGTGTAACTCACTATGGGTGGAGGGATTTCGTTGCAGCCATATGGAATTTGGTTTTGCCTCGAGTTGCTGGCTTCACCCCTCAATCATGACAGAATGTGTAATCACCAAATGTCTTCCTCTCAATCCCTGTTACAATTGGCAGCATGGTGCTGTCACTAGAGATGGGGGAACAAAATGGAAAGCTGACTAAAAGACAAGCTTTAAGTGACACTTAATTTGAGATACCCAGGCATTCTCTCAGCTCCAGTAAACAGGATCCATCAAACTTCGCCCAGAGCCTGTATGAGTTTGCAGCTGTCTGTGGGGATGGGCACAGTATGCCTGAGAGGCCCTCAGTCACCAAGAGGACTGATGAAGAAATCAAGTGCTTTAAAAGTTCCTAAAAACAACAAGAAGAGGCGCAGGAATGATAATGACACTTTCAAAGAGCAAATTTTCATCTCATCCATGTCTACAGCAACACTCAGAGCGTTTCCTTCTTTAAAGACAAACCCACCAAAAAAAAGCATGACAGAAGCTAATGACAGCCTCAGAGAAGACGACAGAGAGGGTAAAAAAAACAAAAACACACACACACAAGTGAGCTGGTGAAGAAGTGAGAGAAAAACATCGAACAGCTGCTTTCTCCCTTCTTCCCTTTTCTCATCCCAGGAGAGGGTCCCATGCGATCTCCCTGATCCTAGTTTGTGGCTGACAGAGGGGACTGCAGCTCTGCTCATCTCCCGGCTCACATGCTCCGTGCCCCCCCGCCGCCCGCCTCACCATCGCTCCGCTGCCAGGAGGAAAAGATGGTGGGGAGGGGGAGTGGGGGGCTACATCAAGGAGAGACTCTCCCAGTGGGTTCTCGTCAGTTCCAGGCCATTGCACCTTGCTCGCTGGGATTTTGTTTACACACACACACACATGCGCACGTACACACACATATCCATGCAGAGGCAGATGACTATTAATGGATACAATAATATGGTGTGTGTTTTTGGCTGTACTGTCACATGTTTTGTATTTAGGAACCTTTGTAATAATCGCTTTGGTGACAGATCCCTGGACGTTGGTGAAAATAAGAAAAGTTTGATGCCTCGTGGAGCTTATTTAAGTGGCACAGGAGCAGATAACGTTCAATCAAAACCCAGTGATACGGTTGATGTGGTCAGCGGTAATGTGCAGCCAAAAGGCCTGACACACTTTCATGGTCTTTGGGGACGAGCAGAGAACGGCAGGCTGCCCTTGTGCGTTCAGTCTCTGCAGATGTTGCCTTGGAGAGCGGCTGACTGGCTGGCTGTGGTGACAGCTGGACAGCTGTTCCTATAGACGCAGCCACAGAAGCATGCCACGGAGATGGGGGGTGGGGGATAGCGCTGTATGTTTAGTTTATCTGTATGAAGTTCCCAGGACGTGCAAAGCTGTCACTCTTAGCAATGGTGCATGAGCCCAGATATGGAAAGATGGCACCGAAAGGGATATGGAGAGAGAGAGAGCACAGATGGGTAAATATCAGACACGGCTGACATTATTTGAAGAAGCTCCATTAACAAAACAGATTTTTTTTGTGAATTGTAATTTGTCTATCCAAAAATGAACAGACTAATGTGACACCAACTGGCTACACTTGCATAAGTCAAAACATTTAATTTGATCCACAAGGTCTGTTTTTATCGTCATAAACAAGTAAAAGTTTAATATGAACTTGATGGGGAATTTCAAATTAATTTTTTACTTCTTCATAAAAGAGGAGCGGAAGGAAATCTATTTCCAACAGCAGAGAGGATAATTGGCTGAGCATTAAAACGACTTCGGACTTTGTGCCAACATCAATGGCTGCTGGTGATGAAAGGCAGTTTAAATTGGGGTCATGTTCAGATATTATACCTTCATCCTGCCACTTAAAAACACAGTTACCTAAAATTATGGAGACCTGCTGGAGAACAGTGCAGGTTAAAGACAGCATATAGATTAACATCCAGACTGAGGAGTACAATTTGAAAAAAAAGCAGCCAGAAAAGAATTGAAATGTTGGAAAACACTCAACAGTATTAAATGTTGTCATCTGCTGAATAAACACACTGCAAATCATGAGTTAAACAGCTTGGATTGATGCCAGTCACTTCCGCCAAAACTCTCTTTTCCTAAGCAGGCCAGGCTATTCATTATGCCACAAAAGGTCAGCAATTTGTTCAACTCAATAAAAATGTTAATAAAACTAAGAGCTCACGAGAAGCAGCACTCATAGCCTCTGGTCGGCCATCAAAAAGCCAGAATATGTGACTGTGTGAGCAGATGCATCTATTTGAATGCAGCGTTGCCACTGCAGCATTACGGAGGTCAAGGGTTGAACAGCAGAAGCTATCTAGCAGGAAATATAGCTTTGGCCTCATCGTAATCCCGGTCAAACTCCACCAACTGCTCAACCCAGAACAGATATAAACACATGCTGACAAACACACACACCAATCTACAATAACCAGGAGTTGATAAGCAGCCCCCCTCCTCCATAAACACACACCAAAATCTCCAGCTCGCACCCTCAACCCACTCTGCTAAATAAACGAAAAGACCCATTAGGCAGATTTCAAAGGCCAGCAGTGGGTTTATAATTATATATGAAATCTTTTAGAGAAAAAAAGTGATTACTCTGGATGCAAGTCTGGAAGTGGGTGGGGGTGGGTTATTGCTAAGCAACCAGTCATTATCCTCCAGAGTGGAGCGAGGTGACCGGCCATCCGTCTAACTCCGGTGGCTTGCCTGGCTCCTGTGCAAACCCCCCTTCCTCTCTTTTCCTCCGCAACTCTCTCTCCCTCTTCCTCGCTCTCTCTCTGCCGTCTCCCCGTCCGAATACAAACAGAGATAAAGAACGCTGCAATCGCTCTTGACACACAAATAGGTTAACACAATAAAGCCGGCTTTGCCTGGCTCACTCGAGGGAGGAAAGCAATTCCAGCAGCAGGCAGGAGGTAATAAAACAGGGCTAGGAGTGTGTGTGTGTGTGTATATGTGTGTGTGTGTGTGTGTCTGTGTCAGTGTGTGTGTGTGTGTCCATACATGTCCTCATGTCAATGTTCCTATGTTTTTGTATGTGAGTGGAGGCAGGCACACATAAGCTCTTTGGCCTCGGGGCCTAATATCCCACGGATTTCCAACCCTTTTCTTGACACAAATAATAACACGGGAGAAAATGACGGAAATTCCAGGCTACTCCTCCATTTAGATTAAGGAAATGGTTGCTTTATATTAACAATATAGCTGACCTGCATCAGCCCTATACAAACACATAAACGTTTCCCTACGGGTTATATGCCGGCTCTCTTGTAAATGCTCTCCGGCTTGGTTAAAATTCAACAAGTAAAATTGAATGAGTTTTATCTGTGCAAGCCTCAGCTTACTCTCCCTGATGTGGCTGCCAGGCCTGGCAATAAATGATAAAAATCTCCAGAGTTTTATTAAATCGTGTTGCATTCACGCTGAACTGAAGGAAAATGGTGAGGTGGCTTCTGCAATTACAATCCGGACCAGACAACATTGTTTTCTCCAGTCAGTGGAAATTTCATTACCTTACAGCAACCGCCTTAGAATTGGGTAATAGCCTCTTTTTGTCACAGACACAAACCGTCTGTGGGAGGTGTGACACTCCATAAGTGTTATCCATTTGCAACAATGTGCATCCAGCCAGTCACAGTCCGGATGCTGGTCAGCATAATGTGCACCGTTATTCAGTGATATGGAGGGACTGAATGGTGGAAATAGCGGTCAATAGCTAATTCCTGGATTGACTGTCATGTAATCAAAGGCACTGAACCTTAATACATCCATGCGGCTGACGTATCTTTCCTGCGGCTGTTATAGACAGATGACGTAGGTCACACATAGCCTCATCTCCTGTGTGTCAATAAACAGAGAAAGGGTGAGCACGTTTTTTTTCTTGTGGAATGACTGAACTGTGAAAGAAACCCCAATTAAAGCCCGTGTAGACAGTTTCATATGTTCAGGTCATACAGGATAGCCATTTGTAGGTGTCAATCAATCCCCTTGCTTTTACCTGCTGTTCCTTCAACCAGATAATCAAACAGCACAGATGTAAAGTGGTGGTCATTGTCAACAGGGAATAAATTACCAAAGCATGACGAGAAAACACCTTATCTGCCTGATGTATTTCCTGCTTCTGCAGAAAGCTACAAAGCCCGAGGGAGAGCAGTCAACCAAAATGCAGGGAGATGGAGATTAGGATGATGTGCAGTTCCTTGTTCCATTAAAGTTTGATCTTCCTCAATAGCCGAGGAGAATCAGATATCTCCCATTCAAGATTAAAGTACACCAGCATAGAGGGAGAGATTAATCAGAGGCCTGCATGAGATAAAACAGCCTTGCTTCTGGCATGGAAAACAGTGGCAATAAAGAGTTCAGCTGATAATGTGAAACATGGTGAGGCACAATAGCAAATCAAACAGCACGCACGGGCCTGCAAAACAAATCAAAGCGCAGACTAGACCGCGATGCAGTGGCTGAAGAAGTACAGCAGAGACTGATCTGATAGTAACCAAAGCCTTCATTTTATTACTGGTTAAGGTTGAAGAGGGCACACTGAGGATTTTCCCAGTGTTGCTCACTGTCGCCAGGCTCTCATTCCCTCTCCTCCTCCTCTCCTTGAGATCAATGGCGCTGGGGTGATTTCACAGCAGCCTGCACTGTCACCCAGAACAAATCAATGTGACCATGAGGAAGGCAAGAGCGGCATTGTTTTTAAGGAGAGCAAATTCGCTGTTGGAGAGCTTGTCAGATTTGCTTTATTCTCTTTCTTCCACCAAGAACACTTTGCAAGGAGCCTGCCTCCCCTCACTTTTCTGCCTGGGTTATGAAGCAAACTATAAACTGCACAGCTTCTCTATACTAGTGTACTCATTAACCACATATAAACTGCACACATCCTGTTGACTATATTTCACAGGGCACTTTCAAACCAAAGAAATGGACTAACCGCCCTAACCTTTCCAAATTAAAGGCTGTACATTAACCTCAGGGGCCTGCTGAGACGTGACTTCCATTCAGTCTGACAGGGGCTGAAGGGGGAAGAGAGGGAGGAGGTCGGAAGATCGTCGCTGTCCGTCATGTGCTAAGTGGCTGCAGATAGCACCGATGAAAAGCTGCCAACCGCCACCTGAGCAGAGCTGTGGTCAGGTGAACCTTTTCACCATAACAGGAAATGATTGGCGGAGTAACGAGCAGAGAACCACACAGCGTCTCACTAACATATAGCACTCATCAGACACACTGCAGGGGTGCATGTATGCAATCACACGCCTGGAGTCTATTTTTGTGCTGCTACTTCACATCAAACACAAACAATGCTTGTACTGTAAGCTGTTTATGAACATACAATGTATTTAAAGTTGTCTCAGTCAATTTATGGAAGATTTTTGTATACATTTGTGTGATATGAAGCTAATAAGACTGAGGGCCAATCACCTAGCAGTAAAATAGATATAGTGCTCAGTTTGATGTGTTGCAGCGAACTACATCAAGCATAAAGAAGTGTGCAACCTGCAAACACTAAATCAAATACACAAACAGAACCATTCCTGCTCATCCTGCCTGTACATTTTATGTCGGATCCCATCAACACCGTCATTTCTGCTGGAAACTGAGCGCCGCTTTCACCTCTATTCATTCACACTGACTGGCTGAAGGGTGTGTTTATTTCTCTGCAATCATTTCTGCTTTTTGTTTTATGTTGCCTTTTTTTCCCATGCTCTGTCTCCACATCCTGATGCGCAAGACAAATCTGGCTGCAGGGACAACAGAGTTTATATTAAATCATGTAATATTGTAAAGTACAAGAAAGGGCACGTCTCTTTTTGTTTGCCTGCCACATGAAAAGTGTTCAAACACGGACTGTTTGTAGACTTTTCCTGATATGAAACACTTTGATCAGGCGTCTAATGAGCTGCTGGTGACATGGCTTTGAGAGAAAACGTTCATGTTCCTTAAAGTGTCCGATGATATTAAGAAGTAAGATGTTTTTCTGGGATAACAGAAAAATCTCATCTTTTCTTTGACAGGAGCAGAAAATGTTTTTCACAATTACTTACATTGACGATATTTTTTTCTACCAATAGAGCTTGTGGACAGTAAATCTGTTTTTAAAATGCTTTTTTTTTTTATAAAGACGCACTTTCATTAATAGAGTCCACACAAGAATTGACATGCATGGCTTATACACTTCAGGGGTGGGTTGATCTTTAGTAACACACACACCCTCTCCCTCTCTCTCTCTCTCTCTCTCTCTCTCTCTCTCTCACACACACACACACACACACATCTGTATCTACTATTTTAGTCATCTTAAGTGCCAAAATGAGTTTTGCTGCCTCTGGGTAGGTGTTGAGACAATCAAACCATGCAGGGATTAAAAAAGATTAATACACAGTGCAGGAAATTAAACTTCAGCGACTTTAACGATATTCATGAGTGGAGCTCACTTATTCACTTCAGGCAGGCGCTTTAATAAGCAAAGAATACAGTAAGGAACCCAAACGCTATCAATCAATCAAACTGATATGCAGTTTGAGTTGCAAATTGATAAAAAGCACCAGGCTTCTTCTGCTGTATTACTTTTATTAAGATGATGCTAAAATATGTTCTCCACCTTCCAGCTGTTGAAAATGAGCAGAGCAGATCAGATTTTACTTTAGCAATTTATGTTTTTATAAAGTCATCGACAAGTAGAAAAGAATAATTTGCTGATGTGATCAGGATTTATGCAACACAAGTTTTTTTTAACCGGGAAGTATTTTCAAGATTATTTCTGGACTTTTTTTGGCTCTGTTTGACAGTTGATAGTAGAGAGCAACAGGAAACATGTTGAAAGCAAGGGGGAGATGAAATGTGAGTAAAGTCTTGCAGCAGGACACTTGAAAGTCCAATGTTACAGAGAAAAAAAAAAAAGATCTAACAGCAAGCCAAAAAATAAAGAGGCAAAACAAGAGCTACAAACTCCAAAAGGTAATTCAGTGACCTAGATATTAAAGCTTTTCTGCCATTCTGTTCTCCCCTGCCTTGTCCAACCTTCATGTTGAGTTAAGGCAAGCATTATGCTGGGAAGACTATTTGTTTAGGTGAGGAGCAGCCGCAGAGCTAATATGAGCACAATTTGCTCAGCAGGTCATAGGCGCAGAGTGGAGGAAGTAAATGAGGCAGTTCTGCCCCCTCGGGTGCAGCCCCTGCCTCATACATCACTGGATGTTTTATTCAATACAGCCAGGAAGGCTCTATGGCAGGTGCCCTGACTGTGGGGGCGCCTGCCCTGCTGTAGGGGCCCATATTACATTCAGTGAGCTGCCTGTCTGCGGGGCTGCTGGAGAGAGAATGACTGGAGCCAGTGAGGAAGATAAATTTTGAGGATGCTTGTAGTCTAATGATAAAACATACTGTGTGCAGCTTTTTCACTGCACAGTCAGCATAATGTGCAGGCTCATTTATGTGCAGTGTGAGCGATGAAACTAAATATTGCAAAGCAACCTCAGCAACCCGTGAGGCTCAAAGTTCACACAAGTGGAAACAGCCTAAACTTTATCAACCAGCATTCAGATTCAAACAAAACATGCACTCCGGATAATCAGACTTTTTCTGTTTGCATTCAAGGCTTGGGCTGCAGAGGATACATTTGCTGAAGAATTCACAGGACAATGACAAATTGCCTCCAGACCTCAATGCAGCATAGAGCATCATCCATGTCGCCGAGCACAAAGTGAAAAGTTTTACAGTGTTCTGCGCACATCTCCACGAATTTTACGAGTTCCTTGATAAAAGCTTGTCACAATACGCAGACACGCTATAAAAAGACACTGTATATCATTAACACTCCAGGGTGAAAAATCACTAATTGCAGCAGTCACTATAGTCACCCTCCCCACACGCGGTGACGCACGGGGGCGTGCAGATGAGAAATTTGCACCTTTTGCTCTGAGCCGCAACTCCTCTAGTGCCACATATTCTCCTGCCTGTGGTGCCTGCGGTGCGATACCCTCGACAATACACTTAATTGCTACCCATACTTGAAAAGACCAATATTACACATCAAAGCAGTTCCTAAAGCCATTCGGGAGCGGCTCTCTAACAAGTCGATTTTACAACACTTCCTTTATTGTGGGTCACGCATGGAAACAAAGGGTTTAAATCTGAGACATCGTTATGTTGGCAGCACCCAAAAGGGAGCATTTACAAACATTCATTATTTTCTGCTGCTCCTCCATTTACCATCCCAAAAGGATCTAGCCAGGCTCTGGCTGTAACTACGTTAATGGTTACAAAGAATGACCCAAACCATTCTGACTTAGATAAAAAAAAAAAAAAAAGACCAGAAAAATATATTTACCATAAATTGCTCCGTAGTGCAGACTAGAACTCCATGCAGATTGTAGCATTCACTGAGCAATCTGCCTCATACTTCTGCGGTCCAAATTAAAAAGGATTCATTCTGTTCTCCAAAATCCAGCAGCCGCTTTGTCGATGTCAAATGTTGATTAAGTTTATCCTCCTCTTCCGATGGTATGCAAATATACCGGTAACCCTGCGAATTAGATTCCACACTCTAGCCTCTAGCATGCAAAGTTAATAAGCTTTGCCTTTTTTCTCGACTCGGCTGCCAATTTTTGTCGAGGGCAAAAGCGCAGGTCGGCAATTTCAGGAGCGTCCTCGGAAGGATTGCGCACCAAGTGCGCTTCGTGTTTTTGACGTTTAGCCTCCGGAGCAAAGTAAAAAAGGTCCTGGTTGCTCTTCTTGTCGCTTGTAGATTCCTCCAAAAAACAGCGCTGATAATCGACAGACTGGATGGTTGAACTGCTACGCAGTATTCCAAAATCCACCGCTGTTACGCACGGGTTTAAAGTGGTCCGCCTGCTCACTACGGACGACCTTAGGTGAAAAATATCATGCTAATGTTAGTAATATTATCTAGGCAATATTGTGTGAAGGTACCCTGAAAGAAATCAAGGCTGGGCCAAAGCAGCTGCCTGAAATATCCTAAACTGATGCAATGTAAAATCCCGGTGATCAGGCTCTGCTCCGTCCGTCACTTTCTCCGTGGTGTCGGCAGCCTCTCTGAGATGTCTTGCCTCCCGATTCAGACTCAGATTTCCAGCCGAGGCTGTGGAGTAACCTCGAAAGCGAAGCTCCGAGATACTCTCTTTGGTGTAATAACCAAATAAGAAATGGTTACGTCTGAATAAAGAGCTAGCTGCTTGAGGCAGCTCCGGGATGCGGTCCTGCCCTTGTGCCGAGCTGCCGAGACTGACAATAACCCGGAACGCTGCAGACTGTCAGGCTGCACAGACCGCCCACCGACCAATCACTGTACTCAGGGAATAGAAACATTCCCACGGGTTGGCCAATCATCGGTAATTGAGGACTGTTACCATAGAGATGCTCGGCGTCCAAGCGTCTGAAACCACGTTGTTTATTCGCGGAAAAAAAAAGAAAAAGAAAAAAAAAACGCCTGATACAAATTGCCGTGGCAGAATGTAGATTGAGATCTTTAATCACTCCTTTATCCTTATCAACAGCCCAGTTAAAGGTTAAAGGCAGCGTCCCTTTATGAGAGGACCTGGACTCAAACCTGCAGGCATCTGCTCTGCAGACGTGCCCTTGAGCAACAATCACTTCAAGCCGCTTGAATGCTGCTCCGGAGCTGGTCTACAGGGAGAAATAAAGTGTTATCATGCGACTAGAATACAATTAAATGTGATTAGCATGCAGAATTAATCTACTGTTTATGAATTGGCGACTGTAAAATGCTATTTAACTTAATTGGTTTGAAACTCCTATAGGAGAAATATTCCATACAGATAATAAACCTTGCAATATTGCAATATCAAAAGTTGGCCTGCTGTGTGATCATCAGGGTTTATTGTCCTTTTTGAGCTCAGATTTATTAAGTGATCTGTATTAACGAATCACATGTACCTCTCACTAAACCTGACTCCTGCACTGTAACATCTGACAAGTTGATCCTACTTTTAATCTTCAAATCTAGGAAACCAATTGCCTTAATCATCTTGAGTTATGTTTTTTTTTTATATGTAATTGTTAAGTTTACTTAAAATTTAGCTGTATTTAGCCTACTTAATTTTTTGAAGTTGTTGCAACTTAAAAATGACAAGTGCGATTACTTTGTTCTTTCCAAGTGGTAGTTGTGTTAGTAAACCAAGTTAGTCTGACTTACCTTCATCAGGATTTTTTAAATGAAGTTAGGATTTCTGCTAGTTATGTATTTTAAACATTTTTACGACTATACCAATATGACTGACTAGTTTACAGATAGGAGGATACAGATAAATAGCTCAGTATATTTGGTTTATTGAAGTTGCTAAGTTGTTAAAACATAGATTAAGTTCATTTTTACTGTTACATTTAAGTAGCAACAACTTCACAAGATTAACTGCATTCAAATAAATTTTAAGTAACTTTTACTATAAAGTAAACATAAATTAATACTAGTAGTTATATTTACTTGCCTTTGTCAAGGCAATCGGTTTTCTGAATGTATCAGAGTAAAATCAGCTTTTTGAATTTTACAGTGTATAAGAATGCATAAGCTTAAACATGCTAAATTACCTAAATGTATGTCAGGGAGACAATCTTTTGAAAAGTATGACATGACTGTCTACTTAACTTTGCAGAATTCCTTCACTGACACCTCCAGCTTATATGAGTCAGCTTATATGAGGAAACCTTGCAAAACACCTATTTTTGCAAAATGTCATTACAACAGTGCGGAAGTGGAGGGTTTACCTTGACAAAGGCCCTTAGCATTCCTCCTCTTCTTCTTCTTCTTCTGCTTCTTCTTGCCAACTGTGTCCAGTGCACACAGACCCTGGGACACACAAAGGCAGTACAAGCAATCACACATCATGGACTCTCATAATAAGCTGACGCTGGGAAGTGGGTGATGCAGCACTCAGCTTATGCCAGTGCTGATAAGAGCCTGAAAGTATTACCTCGGTCTGGCAGCCCGCTCCAAGAAATCCATCCTGAGCCAGGTCATCAATTCTGCCCTATCTGATTGCTCACCAATCCCTGGCAGCTCCATGTCGCTGTCCTGGCTTCTGCCTTTGAAATTCTCTCTATGACTTGCACTTTCATGCTAGTGCTTTCACAGAGAAATAGGTACATACTGTATGTACATATAGGGTCTTTTGTGTGGTCGCACACCTACATGGAAAAAAAGAAAAGAGTGAAAAAGCGTGCCTGGGGAGGTAAAAATTTCCAGAGCAATGGAGTCAATCCCTTAAATGTATTCACTGCAATCACAGCTCCCCCTCATTGCTGCAGTGGACCTATAGAGCATACATTAAAGCCCGTGGAGTTCAATCATATCACCTACGCCGTGCGACTGGATAGTCAATCAAACAGATGAACAATTAATTGAAAATACTCAACCAGAGCTGTGTTGTGCTCCAGTGAGGCAGGCAGGCAGGCAGGCAAATAAGCCATTTGATTAGCTGATAAGCAGATGACTCAACAAACATTCAAGGCATGTTTACTGTGGTTTGATTAGAGTACGCCCAATACGCAGAAGATTGGACACAAATACGTTGTGAAAACACTCAGCTGTTCCAATCCCCAAGGCAGCATGAGGGCACATAAAAACAATGAATTATTTATGGGGGAGAGTAGCGAAATATCACAGTGGATAATTTTCTGTGGGCTATATTAAATGCAGTTTTCAAAATAATATGTCTGAGTCTGTGCATTCCCCAGAAATCATTCCCAGTGACAGGATCTAGAGCCTGGAGATTGGATATGAAATCACATTGGATATTTCCCTGCCAAGAAACCTATGAGCCTTTTACTAAAACACCAAAGCAGGGGTTATTCACATGCTAATTGGACCTCCTTCTTTCTTACTAAATATGATCAAAGGATATTTGCTTTGTCTCTGCTTCAGGTATTAGCTCTGGTTCAAAATGAAAGACCTCACCATTAAGGAGAGCCTTTGGCATGCCTCATCCAAAAGAGGCTTCACAATACCAATAAATCCAGGTTCAGCTTCAGTAAAAATCACTGCAACTTCTGTTTGAACGGGGCATCTCATAAATAAAGCTCTTGTACGCCCCCATCCAGAGCTAACATTAGTGTCTGTCTCCGAGCTGAAAGCCTTACGCTGTTACAATTTGTTCCTGAAAGTGAACTCAGTTTAATTGAGCAAAGTTCAAGTCTCCACAAACAGCAAAGTAACAGAAAAAAAAATCGATGGCAGCAGAGGCATGGAAAAAAGAGATAGCATTGATTTATCTGCCATTGATTCGCGGGGATCGCTGCATTGTGCCCTCCGGGTGAAATGCACGCTGTCTGCCAACTGATGGGGATGAATCTGAAAAGGTGTCAAGTGGTTAGAGGACACAGAGGTGGAGGATGAGATCGGGGGCAGCCAGAGGTGGCAGGGGAGGAAGAGCAGACTGGAGAGGGAGCAAGGGCATGAAGTATCAACCAGAAAGAAGACGGAAGGCTTGATAAGAGGGGATAATGTTGCGAGGATGACACCACCACTACGCGAGGTTGAGTCTCTATAGTGTTGCGTTAAATGTCTTTGACAGAAGCGAGAAGAGATCAACATGAAAGCGGAGAGCTGAGATCCGAAAGGCCTGCAGCTAAAACCATCACATAAACCGAGACACCAGTTGAAACGTTTTCTGTCCTGTTGACAGTATCAACATCTTAAATGAATATAGCTGACCTCTATTCTAACTCTAATAAGCACAACCGTGGGCCAACTTCAGTTTATTCAGAGTGAAGTCAAAGGCTGTTGGCGGCAATGATACTGTATGAGTAAGCATATATCCAATCCCGCTGTTGCAAGTGCTTGACAAGACAAGCATCTTTTGCAATATTTTAAGTCTCAGCAATTGGCAAATAGATGTCTCCGCTGAGACTTTGTACTGACAGCCAAATGTTGTTGAGAAGAGGGGAAGCCAGGACAGAGATCAGAGGCCAGAGCAACCACGCAGACCCAGACGAAGAAGTGTTACTCCTGAACTTTGGTATCTTTACAACATCTCTCCATCTCCTCTGTGGGCTGTTGGCAATCTCACGTCAACACTGAAATTGGAGAAGTATGTGTTTGCTATTGGGGCCCCTTGCTTGTGGAGCAACCTTCATAAAAGGTTGGTATTTCAGAAAAAACAATAACACACATTTTTCCTACGGCCTTGCTATTGTGAAAATATTTCACCCAGTTTTTTCAAGTTTGGTTGAATGTTTTGCTGGTTACGTTCAACTTTGTTAAGTTTTCAGTATCAGTGTTTTGTGTTAAAGGATTACAAATGCAGTTCACTTGACAAGAAGTCTGCCACTTGTTTATATTTTAAAAGGAGAAGGTGTTCCTGGTTGAGAGTGATTCTCTGTGAAGTGCTTTGTAACCTTGTTTTTTTCATTCAAGGAGCAGTTTAAGTGAACCTGACTTGACTTGACACAAAGATTGTCACTTGTTTATGTCTCAGAAGGCTGTTTTCTTGAACAGTGTTTTGGTTCAACCCTCGAAAGCATCTGGTTTCCTGTGTGTGACCAGTCAAGAGATGTCTTCATGAGACACCACCCGGAGCCTCAGCGTACACACAGGAAACTGTTTGCAGTCGGGCTGTGCTGAGGTTATGTTTTGCCCTTTATGTTTGGGATGAGTGTGCTTTTGGATGGTGACTATTATTGAGTTTGCAGGCCCAAATATCATTTAAGAAACAGCAGAATCAGATTTATGCAACAGTATAATGGTGTGAAAAGCAGAAACTGAACTAGAAACTAGAAGCATTCATTTCTGCATTTCTAATACAAAACTTACTTCTGACCAACATGCAGATGATTAGAGATGAAATATTATTTATTTCACATTGTCACCATTAAACTGAAGCATAAAAGTACTGGAGTGGGGGGTGGGGTCAGGCACAGTGTGACCTCTGTCACACCTGGGTCTGTTAAATCTCATGGCAGCTCTTCCTTCTCATAAAAACTCAAGACACTGTAAAAAGAGATGCACAAAGTATTTGAAACTGCTTCATCTAACACAGGAAGTTATGTTCCAGTAATTGGAAAGCTTTGAAGCAGAAGTTCTTACATCTAGCTGTCACTACCCTGTAAGAAAATAAAAACACTTTTTAACACCTTTTCTGGTGTTTGTCAGCACCTTTATGCTAGCTGCAGCTCCCAGCATAATTGAAAAAGGCACACTTGAGAACATTCTTTCATTTATCAAGTAATAACGTGCTAAATACAAATAATATGTCACACCAAGACAAAGTGTTTGCATCAAAATGTTAAAAATAACCATCAAACAAAACCTAAAGTATTAACAACTTAATTGACATGGCTGTGTATCAAGGAAGTCTTCATATGACCACACACACACATACACACAAACACACACACACACACACACAAACACCTAATGGCAGCTGGTTAAGGCAGGTCTGCCAAGAACACAGCTATTCTTCCTGCTGTCTGAGAGCTTCACATGTCGTATACAATACAATGCTGAGTCAGCTCAGCACTGGTGTCTGTGACAGGTGAGGGGCCACTGAATACACTTTGTTTTAGTTAAGACCTACTTTAAAGAAAATGCACCCATGGGAACAGCTAAAACACAAGCACTCGCATATAATCAATATGTGTGTAAAACACAAGTACAACATAAAAGAAAGTCCATTTTAAATCACAGATTTCCATCCAAGCTCTTGACTCACATTCCCCCTCTGTGCAGCGAAGAAGGATTGTGATGATCTCTGCACTAATTAGATATCTTAATCTCATGAAATATGTGACTGTAATTTCAATAGAAGTTGATTAAAATCCTTCACTGTGTCCCAGTTCCCTGATTCATACTTTTTCTAACCAGGTTTTAAGTATGCCGTGCACTCATTCTAGAAAAATGACAAAATTAAGTATACTCTAAAAATATTGAATAACTTGATTTTTGAGTGCAGTGTTTCAAGTATGCTATTTTCCTACAATGCAATGCAAAAAAAAAAATCTGGAGCAGCTTCTCACAGCTGGGAAAAATGGTATTTAGAGAGGTGCAACTTAGGAAAAAAAAAAAGAAAAATTGGGAAAACAGATCAACAAAATAAATCCAGGTCAAGGTCCACTTGCCTAGTTTTCAATCATATGAAATGGTCTAAGCTAAAATAAGCTAAGCTAACCACCTCCTGGCTCTAGCAACATATTTACTCTACGGATTTCAAAATGGTGTATATCTTCTCAGCAAGAAAGTGTGGAAGCAGAGTTCATTGTCTTTTAAAAACAATAGCTTTAGCTGCAGTCACTCATTTGCATTGTGGATAAAACACATCAGAAATTTTTTGACGATTCTGTCGTCCCCGTTGCCAGTTACTGTATTCTGAATTCCCTGTGTTGCATTTTGAATTGCTTAGGCTTGTTCATTTCAAGTTGTGAGGCAGCTGGTTGAACACTTTCCATGTCTCTCCATCTCAGTCAGTCAGGCTCCAGTGGACAGAGGGACCATCATCCTCTGCTTTGCGCAGTGCTCAGCTCTGCCCAATTTTGCACCTCCGTTCGCAAGTGATAGAGCACTATCAGTTCTGACAGCTCCCCAGAGCCACTGGGATTTGAGTGCTCCCTCCTTTCACCCACCCTGCACCCCCAAAAACACACACACATACACAATCACACACAGACGCCCGCGCACCCCTGCACACGCACACGTACACACACACACACACACACACACACACACACACACACACACACACACACATTCACCTCTTCTCTACTGTCTGTCTCTTAAAAGGACGAGGGCTGGAAATGAAAGGCGGAACAAAAGCTGTCAAAGTAAAGAAAGAAACAGAGAAGTGAGGATATCTGTAGGGATGCTAAGGACAATGGGATACTTTGTCCCTAGTTTCATTATTGGCTTGTGTTTAATTTGAAACAGACAGCTAATCACATTAGAGACAACCTCTCCACAACACTCGAGCACCGCTGTCTCCTGGAAGCAATCACCACACTGAAACTGTCTCATTGGATTCTCAGTCCAATTACCTAACTCCGTACAAATTGTCCTCAATGCGACTGAATTGTAAAGCTGAAATGATTACAAAGACATTTATATCATAAATTCATAAGTTTTAACTACAGGAGACATATACATGATGTCAATGACAATGATGACACAATTATTACAACAATGATAATGATTTCCATGATGATGTGAAGGTGCCCTACCTTATTAGTTTTGGCCTTTTTGTATGCGTTTGCTTCTCTTGCATGATTTGTGACTGTTTCTTGCTAGAAAAACATTAGCTACAGACAATTGTACAAATTTATTATTGTTACTAAGACTAAGAAGATATAACGTGGTCTTCTTGTAACAAACGACAAGTTGAATGTTTGAGCTTATGTGGGCTACTGTTAGCTAATATGAGCGTATAAAGACAGATTTTTGGCAATTTTGGCATTACTGAGTCAGTGGAGACTTTACTGTGACCCCAATATTGCCCCATGTGGCCACAGTGGCTGCTGTACAGCAAAAGCCACATCTACCCTTTTCCCATCCAAATCAGTGCATATATGCAAATGCTTTTAAATATTTGATCATAGATTGTCTACTTTCCCATGCCATACAAGACAAGTAAGCCTTGTCAAGTTTGTCATCTAGAACACACAATGAAACAGGTTAGCAAAGAGTAGAAAGCAGCATGGAGACCAGTGAAAGTGTTACAGTGGGTATTTATATCTTATATGTGTTACTTATTCAGACTCAAACTTGGTGCAGAAATAATTTGTAATGATGTTCAAGCGCTACTTGGACAGAGAGTTGCAGAAATTAACAAGAGTATAACCCCCGAAAAGGGTGAAAATTAGCGCGTGCACCCTGCTGTCATTTTTTCCATTCCTATCGATCAAAGCTGCAGCAGATAAATACCCCTGACTACTGTGGAGACATCTGTCCCAGGAATGAATGAATGAATGAATGAATGAGTTAATTAATGAATGAAGTCATCCATTGGTTTGTGGACTGCTTTGAAGCCTCAAGTTTGAAATTTACAGCTTGCAACCTCTCCCACTTAAGACAAAATCCAAATCCTAGTGTCTTGTCTTGTCTTGTCTTGTTTGGGGTTTTTTTTGTTCATGATATGATAACTGATTTTTGGGGTCAGTGAAACAAGCTGTAAATACATTATCATGTCAAGTAAAAAGCCTATTTACACAGATCCAGCAGATGCTAAATTAGCATTCATTTGGAGTGGTGTCTCCAGCCACCACTCGCTGTCTTTTAGATCTGTTTTGGTCACCAACTCCTTTAGAAAATAGCTGGCTCTTTTGCAGCTAAATGCTCCACTATGTTCACCAGCTAGTTTCTAAATTTGTGTGCAACTTAATCTCCAGAATAAATGTTGGCATTGTACTATTCAGCAAACCACAGATATGTAACATTTGTGCATTATTATGTTGTAGTTTCTTAATGTTTCAACAATGCTCTGGTTAATGTGTGGTTACGTGTAAACACAAAAATCACTTGATTATGGTTAGGAAAAGATAATGTTTTGGCTTAAAATATCTGTTAATGATAGCACAATCATGGCTGGAAATGCAGCTGATGTCTTGCTAAAAGACAGCTGGTGTCATCTGGGTCTGCAGCTCGGTAGCTGTCTTACCAAGGCGTCACACCATTCTCTATCCCCTCCACCTCCCATTGAAGTGATCTGAAATACATGTAATCAAATCTACGTCATTTCAGAAACATTGATACCTATGAAATGTACAAATGTAACATACCCGTGCTTTGCAGAAACATACAATGCTAACAGTTTCCTCTGGCGACTGGGCAGTTGACTGTCTGCTGTATGGTGCTGGGCTAGAAGCATTTAGTGTTTTGGGGTTTTTTTTCCCACTGAAAACAACACTATAATAACCATGAGAGTGAAAGCAGTACAGCTGCGTGACATAAAATCAAAATAAATGAGCCAAAAGCTGGTTTAAAAAAAAAAAAAAAAAAAAAGCACCATACAGCCGACAGGAACTGCAGTCTGGTGATAATCATCTGTGGGTTCATCACTACAAGTGACTCCTTTCACATACAAGTAGCCATGTGATCCATTGGTAATATGCCGTCAGTCAAAAATAAGCTGACAGGAAAGACATGGTAGAAAATAATGGGTTTGGACATGACCATGAATGAGAGAGCAGGTTAAAAGTCTGTGTTAGAAGCTGGTTAACAATCCCAGCAGGACACTTTAGCTCAAAGCACAAAGTATGAATGAGATCAGAGAAAAATCTAAAACCGAGGTGCTGGGGGCAGAGAGCCAGAGCGGGATAGGAATATCACATGGGAAGAGAAACCAACCGAAATAAGCAGCATGCAATTAGCCTGAGTTAGAGGTTGCTTTGTAAAAAATTAAATAGTCCATTTCCCATTTCACCATGACATAATTGACTCTTGGAGTGATTTGTATTTGTTCAGCTAAAATTACTCTGTAAGAAACTGGATCCCAGGAAGCCTTCAGAAATCCAGGTGTTCATTTACATGTCTGTCTGCCGTTTCCATGTCTGCACGTCAGCCGCTGGTTAAAAGGTGCATGGATAGAGGTGAATGCTGAAGCTAGATGGTAGATGCTGGATGTGGATTATAAGAACACCTTGACCTCTGTCTAGCACCACATACTCTTCTTTCTCCAGCTGTTCTGTCTCCACTATGCTTCAGTTCCTTTAAAGATTTTTTTCTTTTACACCCACCTGACTCATTTTTATCTTTCTCCACTACTGCTTCTAACCTTTGACTCCTCCTACCGCTCTTAATCCCTTTTTTTGTTTCAAGGAAGAATCTTGACTGCATTATTCAATATTCATATTTCCATCTTCATAATTCCTCTTCACTCAACTCTGACCTCAAAAAAAGCTGCCTTTCTTGTGCCTTGTGAATTATTATCCCATCTTCTGTGAGACCTTGCCAATCTATTAATCTAACTTGCCATTTACTGTCTTTTCTCTCCAGCTCTGTTAAAGGTTGGCTGCCTCTCCTCTCACTCTATCTGTCAGTCAGTCTTTGTGTGCAAATCCCACGTCTTTCTCCCCCAGACTGAATTATTCAATTTAGATGCCATTTGTTTCACAGTTGGCAAAAGGGACTGTGCACACTCTCCTCTATATAAACCGTGGGTCTAATCGCCAACTGCACGCACCCCTTCGCCCCCTCGACTGTTAATATCTCTTGCAATGCAACCCCATTTTCTATTTCACATTCATTTTATGTCCTCTCCTCTAAATTAGCAGCATATATGTGTGAAGAGGGTTTTAGGAGCTGTTGTCTCCGGGGACAACTCTCTGTTTCACACATGGAAATCAATTTGTCGAGACGAGCGTTTCACAGAAAGGTGCCATTAGGATTCGCTATATCAGCGGGGAAAGGGGTTGAGGTGTCTGCACCCGAGACCTTACTCCTTCTAAATCGGCTTTCTCCAAAGGGACCACACCAAAAAGTTTTCTTGATGATGTACAGAAAGATGGACACTGACAGAGCATTTAAAAAAAACATTAAAATCAAATAAGTGGAACAGACACAAAACACACGTTCATGCGTAAGGGCTCAAAGAGAACCCCAGTAATGAGTCCCAAAACCCAGAAATCCATCTCAAAGTCCATGGGTTTTTGGTTAGATCCCTAACATAAGGTCTTTGGTTTACACAAGCTTAAGATATTTTCACGTTTTGTTCTACGACATAAGAAAGGGCAGTAAATACCCCACTCACAAACTTTAAAAGCTTTTATGTGTCTGTAAAAATGTGGCTAAATGACACTACAAAATGTCATCACACCAAACTGCACTGAACATGTTTTTACAGCTTCATAATGGTGGCAATGCAATCATAGTGCAGTTTGTTTTAGCCTAGAAATATCTTTGTACTTCTGGCAATTGCATCTAGGCTTTAAAAATCCAGGAAGCGGTGTTCATTATCTTACTGAATAAAAAGTGTCAATATCATAAACGTTTACTTAACTCAGAGCTTATTTTATGCAATGACCTAAAATCCAATGGAAAAATCCCATAGACTTTTTAATAAGGGGAACTATGACATCTTTAGCTTCCAGGTTTACCTACAGAAAAAAGTCATCCCTCGGGATGGTGCTCAGTGCAGTGGGTTAGTAGAGGGTTTACGTGGGTATATATGGATTATACCCACCTCTTTATTTGGCTGTTCACAGTATACCCACCTATCACTCAAAACGGCATCAGAGTGTATAGAAGAGTATACCCACTCCCTCTTCAGTAAACTACCCATCTAAACAGTAGTATACCCGCCTCATTAACTACCACTGCAATACTAATTGGGTGCTACTCTTGTGCCAACTTTCAAGGGAACACAGGCAGGTTGTGCCTGACATGGCAAAGTAAAAAAACAGGACCGTATCCAAGCCTACGAATAAGAAAATCCCAAGTTTGGAGATGATCTTTGTTCCAGGCGCTGTTTTATAAGTGTGCATTAAAAAAAGTATCCATGGGATAGATGTAAAGCTCTGGGTAGCCCTGCACTAAAATGATTCAATTCTACTCCATATTTATTATAGACTGATAATTACACATGAAAGGAGATATCTGTCAGCTGTGATTGGTTGCTCCTAATTACACGACATGCAGTGCTCGATGCTCCATTTCAAATGTTGAACTTTTGTTTATCTCTGGGCCCAGTCGTCACTCCCTGGAAAGCAGAGTTTGGGAATGCTTGCAGACCAAAACAGTACGAGTCTCACTTGTTAGTGCAGCTTCCACACATCTACAATGATAAAAGTTGATTTTAGGGTGCAAAAAATGTGGTATGTTCTGGGCCCTGACACCTCTTTCTAACTGGACATGATTTTAACAAGTAAAAATTAGTATGTTTCAATTTTTCCAAAATGAAGATGTCCTCACTTGCCTCGTGCAAACAAGCTAAGCAATGTGTAGTTTGCTTAACAAAAATTCTTACCTTGGTTCTATGTTAGCATGGCTTTGTGCACCTCAAACCTATTTTCAGAAAAACAGCAAGCTGTTTTTTTAGGCAGGACAGGCTCCATGAATTTTGTTTATACTCAAAGTATATCTGGGCAGCTTTCACGCTCTATCTGACAGAGTTCATGCACTAGCTGCATGTTAAGAAGAGGTGTATTATTGGTGCGTTACATTTGAACTGGGAAGTAAGAATTTCAGAGTTCCCAGTCAGAAATGTCAATTGTGCGCCCCCTGAAGTCGAATTTCCAACTCGCAAAATCGGTAGGACCTCACTAACCCCAACCTCAAGATCCAGTGTAGCTACTCCATTCATCAACGATGGTCAAAGCTGAAGTAATGGAGAGTTTATTAGCCTTTAAGTCTTATTTGTATCTCACTAAAACAGTCATGCACACAGTCCTGTCCAACTTCTATCTGTAGACATGTTGCTACAGTGTAATGTGTTGTTATGAGCTGGTATTACTAAAACTTGCTAACCTGGATCTAAATGGTATCGCAAACAACATGGATGTCATTATCAAACACAACCGCAAGTGAGACTTCATCTTGTTTTCCATCTCCGATGTGCATGTTACTCAATAAATACAATTCCAAGAAAAATATAAAAGACTAAAATAAAACAGAAACAAAAAGATATTACTAAGGAGCCAATTAAAGCCATTTCAAGTCCATTACTTTATGTTCCCAATGGGACTTCAAGAGGAAGAATCGCCCTTCACAGGTCCATTGTGCACAGACTTCCTACAACAATCAATCCTACATTTAGACATGACCATGGTTATTTTGTTTATATGACTACTTGTTCAGCATCATGTGGAGTAATTGCAATTTACTGATGCAAACAAATATAAACTTTAACTTTATACTGCCACAGATTTTGCAGAAGTAATCTGCTACGTCCCCAAGTTTATGCCGTTATTCAAATGTAAATGTCCGATCCCTGCATGCTAAAATGGTCAACAGTTGACCTTAATGCACCAGAAATACTTCAAAGATCCTCTCCTCCAATGCCATATTTAAAATGTGAATCGATGATAGTGGCTCTTTCTGGTGCCAGTAATGCACTCTACTACCTTAGCTCTGACAAACATGTATTCTTCTAATCTAATCTCTGATGCCATGGTTTCCAATTCCTCTCGTAACACCTCTGCTCCAACTGCAAATGGAGGCAATCCGTTGCCCGGGCAACAAACTTCTCTCCTGGCTTCTGTCATGCAAATCCGTCTGAAGAAAGGGCAAAAAGTTAAGGAAGCCGATCCAGCCACTTTGCAGAGTGGTATGACAGAGACGGGATTCAGTGAAGGTGGAGAGACTCCTGTCTCAACAGAGCTGCAGGGTTGTCTCGCTCTCATTTTCATTCGCTCTTCTCCAATGTTCTCATCTTCTCTGGAAAGATGGTCAATATGGCGTAGAAATATTACAGTCCAAATCGCTTATTGGCTCACACTGACACATGAATCAAAAAGCTACTTTTGTCAGGTACAATTTGAATTCCCCAAAACCAAAATGCATTGTTCTTTTATTAAAAAAAAAAAAAATACAAAGAGGACCAAGGTAATAACATTCAAAGCTCTAATAGCACTGGGAGGAAAAGGGAATGGCTAGTCTGGCAAATTAAATCTACAAGAGCCTCTGTGTACCCAGAGACCCTCACAGGGGCATTTTCTCCTCGGTGGCCTTAGAGCACCCTTCCTCCTAATGGAAGGGAAGCAGAACAGATGGGACACAAATTGCACTTTCATACACCTCAAGGTTCAAGGCAATTTCCCCTCTGCGCCTGTGAAGTTCTCGGATTGCCTCTCCATCCTTTGAGCCTTTCACTCTTCAAAGGGGTTTGGGTTTGTTCAGTGCCCTGACTCATACACACACACTCAAACATACTCTAACACCAACATGTGAACGCGTGCGCACGCACGCACGCACACACACACACACACACACACACACACACACACACACACACACACACACACACACACACACACACACACAACACACACACCACACACACACACACACACACACACACACACACACACACACACACACACACACACACTAACCTGAAGGCACTTTTCACATTGGTCATCCTATACGTTTTTATCATCACATAGTTGTATGTCTGACTCATTTTAATGTCGACACTGATACCAAAAGAGACATTACCTAAATAAAAAGAAAGACTACTGATCTTATAAAGGAATCCTTTGTTTGGCCTGGCAGACATGTAGCCTGGTAAGACCACCCTGATGACATGAGCTCAAAATACTTTTTCACTGTTTGTATTGGTCTGGATGTGAGCACTAGCCTCTACTGCACAAATATGTTGTTACGTTAGACAGTAACAGTAGCTCTAAAATATACAATTTATTTATATTTACTATTTTTATGTGACGTGTACCTTATTGACAACAACCCCCATGGGGCTTTCGCGATATGCTATTTTCATTTAGGAACCAGCTACCTCTGGACTGATGAATACCAGCTGACAGTGTCCTTGTTGTCTGTCCGAAACACGTTGAACACCGATCTACATGGCCATGATCCCTAGCTTTAAAGCCTCTCATATCTGCTCCTGCAGTTGCGAAATCAGTGGTGCAACAAAAATGAACACTGGATTTGAACCCGGGAATATCTTTTTCATCACCAACGGAGCCAGTTGATAAATTAACCTTTTGACAAATCTAGTCAGAAAAACGGTGAAAAAGTATTTTCTTCCCATACCCTTGTCCCACCAAAATAAATGAATGCACATGGTTTTTTATACATGGGTAAACTGCGAAAAATAGGCTATAGACTATTTTCCCCATTGCCCGTAAACCAGCGCTGTGTACACCGCTCTGCCACAACAAGAGTGTCATTCTGGGTGTGTTTGGGATTTTTTGTTTTTGTTTTGTTTTATTGGCATGTCATGATCAACATCACGGATAGGCTGGAGAACAGGTAAACTGTAGAAGCAATATGGATGGGGGCCTGTGAAAACTTTAGGGTGGTTACATCTTAGTAAGGTTTTTAGGTTATATCTCTTACTTATTTAGACTCTCTTTCAAACTCGGTGCAGACTAATTTGGATAAATGATGAAATAAATAAATGAGTGCTGCTTAGGTGGAGACAGACAGTAGTAAGTGACGGTGCACCATTGCATCTCGTCGGTAAAGGGGCTAAAATTAGCACATTCACCCAAGTGTTGTGTTTCCATCAATGCTGATTGGAGCCAAAGGTAATAAATACCCATGACTACTGCAGAGTCATTTAACCTGGGTGTGAATACCGATTGTACACGTTCCCATTGCATTAAAAAGCCAGATGTCAGCAGGTGTTGGCGGGTTGTTTTTTTGGGGGGGGGTGGGGGGGTTGCAGTGGAAATAAGGCTCAAGAAACTGAATGTATACTCTTGTTCTTGTTTAAATGATGTTATTGACTATTTCTGCAATAATTCACTTACAGGTGTGTTTACTCTACAAATGTTAGGGTTAGGGCTTGTTGCTTCAGGAGCCACCATTACTGTTCGACAAGCCTGCATTTTATGTCATCAACTACAACACAGTCCCTGATTGGCTGCTTATGTTGTCAACTACAATGCGGATCCCTGATTGGATTTTAATGTCTGGAAAGGGTGGCAGCGAGTCCATCATCAGGATGGTCAGGCAGGCAAACATGTGCACTCCATTATAATGTAGCTTGCTTTTTTCAAGTCATTACACGTGGCAGGGGTTTTTGCACTCTGTAATGGCTTCAATGTCGTTAGACGCCTTACAATATTGTCATGTAAGGTGGCTATCAGTCTCGGTTTCCCCGTCTCACTAACTGTGAGAGCTGAAAGAATTGCAATTCATCAGAGCGAGGAGATTTCCTGTCTTTCATTTGATGTTGGGTGTACAGTGTGCTGCTGAATGGCCCAGGTGCTAGCAGAGCTGCTGAGGAGGTAATAAAAGACTTCCAGCAGTATTGTTTACTGCTCCATTAACAAACAAACATTAGGGCCCATTTGACTAAATACTGCTGACGGAGAATATGGTGATCAATCACCATGGCAACAATCCCCATTAATTAATATTGCGCTAGGAGATTTAGGAATGCTTGGATGAGGGGACAGAGTGTGCACAGATTTTTGATTTTTTATTTTTTGTCTTTCGGGGATGGTAGTGGGGGTTGTTGGATTTTGTGGGTGGAGTTTCCAGTGCACCATCTTTCATTTCTGGCCTTTGTCCGATGATGGTAGAAGTAGCCTCACTCCATACCAACCAAGGGGTTAACTGTGTCCCCAAAGCAATTACAGCCAATTGTGGAGCTAGTTAGCAATTAGTGGATTAAATGTAATGAGTCTGCTGTTGCCATGGAGACTGGATTTTTCAATGATACTTGTCAAAATGAAGAGCCCTTTTAAAAGAAGCCAGTGGTTTTAACAGATGGAGGCAGATAGGTCCAGTCCATTTAGTGCCATCATCACTTTAGTTTGTTATTGAATGTAATTTGTTGTTTTCATGTGAACCTTACTATGAAAAAAACAGTGTAATTAACCTGCAGAATCAATGTAACCGGTAAAGAAGGCTAAGCATAAGATCAACCCTCATCTGCGGATAAGAGCACCCAGTGTGGGCGGTTTAAAAGCAACTAATTTTCAAGGTTCCCCCCAACTGTTTTATCGTGTTTTTGAGCCTCTTTGTGTAATATACAAAATTTGTTGCAATCAGGCAAATTTTAATGTATAAACGGTAAGACTAAAAGCAAGGCAGACTTGTATTTTTGAACAAGTTATGTGCACTCAGTTTGTATGTTGTTCACTCAGCTGTCAACCATAGTTATTAGACTGTTCAGTCATATGCATATTGCACATATAACAGTACCATCTGTGCTTTTGTCCCTTCAGGGCCAGAGCTGACATATTACAGTGAGAAGACTCTTATTGAGTAGTATAATGGATTCCAAACTACAGCATTTCATATCCCGTGTAATTTGATCGCTATTTAGTCTGGATATCTGATGCCCATTCCTCTCCCTTTATGAAACCGTCTGTGCAAACGGGGCCAGAATCCAAAAATGATTTATGACAGATTCATGAAGAGAGGCCAAGGGGAGAGAAACAGATTAGGTAGAAATCTGGAGAGATAAAGATGAGACGTCTGTCTGCTGCTGAGGGCAGCGAGACAAGCCCTGTCTATATCAAGCTCAGGGAAATGTGCTCAGGGCCCTGACAGACAGCATCGAACCATCTCAGAGCTGACACAGACATCATCTTTCTTTTCTTTTCCTAGGGCAAGGGGAGAACTGTGACATTGCCAATTATAGAGTCCTTAGGTGGCCATCTTGTACTTTATTTAGTCGTTTCTGTGAATGTATACAGCCCAGGCAAAGGCCCTTTTTTCCTCAATAAACATGCCGTCATGTTTCCAACCAGGTAGTGTCACAAGAGAATGGTATATCATGCCCAGAAGTGTGTGTAGTTGACGCATATGATAGCAGCTGGAAAAGGAGAGGCCTGATCCTGACAGGCGAGCACATGAGGAGTGGACAACATGATTTATCCAGTGTGCTCCTCTGCTGTACTCAGCTGCTAACGCTGTGGCAGCAACTGGATTCAATAGCAGCAGCTCAGAGTGTTCAGATAGCACACAGATATCCCTGTTAAAACAGCAAAAAGCCACTGCCTTGCATTCAGAAACCCTTATCATTCAGGGACTGTCTGTTCAAGTCATATCACCGTTACATCACCCAGAACACAGGGTCGGGCGGACTTTGACATTCGATCACACTGAAAGTGTTGATGTTTTCTCACCGCGTAAAGCGGCATTTGTGCTGACAAATCAACAGCAAAACCGGGCTGATTCAGCCCATTTCTCCAGTTTTCAGCTTCCATCTCCTTTTCATTTCTCCCCTCCTCTCAGGTGTGATGACTGTCAGCCATAATGCCGGTCAGCGTGAGCTCGGCTGCAGTTGAGCAGAGTGCTGGAAGGCCTGTGCGATTACCCCTGCCCCCCTGCTGCGAGCACTGCAGCGGTGGAGGGACTGAGAGGGAGAGTGGTGAGCTTTTAATACCACGCACAATAGGGCACCTCAACCCCAGACAGGCACCATATTTACACTGAGCTAAGGCTCTCCCTGAGCCTTATGACAGAGCAGGCGGAATGATCACCCCTCGCCTTGCAGCCAGGGATCCATAATTCATGAGAAGAGGTGGTTGGGGTGCAAACAGGGCATGCTTACAGAAGGGGGGCCGCCGCCTGAGGAGTGTGTCCTGAGCCCTGTGTGTCTAAGTAATTAAATGGGATTAGGTATGCGCTGAACCCATTTTCAGAGAGATTGGCTGGCAATGCCATTATTATTGGAAAGGATCAGAGGGGCTTATAGGCATTGGGGAGGAAGGTAACTGAAGAGAGAGGTTTGAGGAGATTTATTAAAAGAAAAAACTACTCTCTCAAATGTGGGTGGCAGGTTGGAGACAATCATCTTTTACGTCCCCTTTCCCTCTTTAAGGGAGAAGGAGGGGAGAGAGACCAGAGCTTCCTTTGGAGGCATGGTGAGAGACGCTAACACGTCAAAAAGAAACCAGGCCTAACTATGTCCACAGACTGCACCTCTGCTCTGCCCAAAACATCCGTTTCTAATTTGTGTGACAATGCCACTGCGGATGGCACCTGATTTGCAAGAGGGTGCCCGGAGCAAAACCCATTTGAATAAGCACACATCCGAGTTATCAGGGATCAGGAGCTAGAGCTCACAGACAGACAGGGCGCTACCTCTTTCCTCAGTAGCTCAACACCTCGACACACTCTGCTAACAATGTGTCTCTGTGTGCACCTGGACTGTAATCCTAACAATGCTGCTAACAAAAAGGTCCATACACAATCGTGTATTGTAACCCAAACATCTTATTCCTAATCTGAATGGATGGTAAATCCCAGCTAGTGTGCCCTACTGAGGGATGATTTCCTCTTGCCAGAAGAGCTGAAGCAACTTCTTGTTTGTGCCTCCTTTTTCCCTTACAGAGAGAACCTTTTGGCGACAGCAACCCTGGGAGAGATGCAGAAAGCACGTCCCCTGGGGAGAAAAGCTGCCTCAGGCTTCAGAAAGCCTATTTACAACAAGCTGTGCTTGTTACTTTCATCAAAATAGAGCACTGAGCTTTTCTCCTGCCTTGTTTTTTTGTGCTTTTGGCAGGAGGTTGTTATTGTAAAGCACTGACTCCATTGTGCTCAGCGGTGCGGTGAAAGTCTAGCTGTCCACTGCCATGGAGAAGACAAGAGAGGAGAGACGGTTGGACGGAAGACACACCTTTTTTCCTCAAGTCCCCAGTCTATTTTAAAGACTTTGAAGGAGTGTCTTTGGGAGGAGTGGAGAAACCTGCTATGTCACTGAATTTTCCCAACCTTTGATCCTCAACTGTACTCCATCAAGTTCAATTAGAGGATCGGTGGTCTCTGGCGGGCACGTTTGTCATAATCTATTGGGTATGGCGCGTTCCAGATGTTGAAGGAGAGGACAGAAAATCAATAAACTGGATTGGGCTGCCAGGCCCAGAGGGAGGTCTCCTTACCCTGGCTTGCGTGGCTCAGGCTCAACTCTCCTCCATCAAGCCTCTCTTTTTTCCTGCTGTTTGGACCATCAAATTGAATTTCATCAAACGGTCTCAACAAAAAAGGGAAGATATATAGCATAAGGCTTTTGTATTCCACAGACTCTCAATTTGCCCTCCAGACAAATATGCAATCACATATAGTCAATGTTCAGGATAGGCTGCTGTTTGCTTTTGATTTTATAAAAAGCAAACACCATCTGAGTTATCACTCCAGTAGTCTTTACTCACCAGCAGAGGATAGACCCTCACTTCTGTTTGTTAGCATCAAACACAGACAGCATGGTGAAATTCTGAAATATTTCACATTTGCGTTACATCTTAAATGAGACAAAAGTGTTGATCTGACAGATCTTTTGATGCTGTACGTTTCTTGTTTGCTCTTATCAACCCTTAGCAGAGGAACAGAAAGGAACTCTGGGAGGAATCAAGGTCAATGACTCCTTGACAACCGTTCCATCTGCGAGGTATTATCATTTCATTACCTGCCCACGTCAATAGCCGCCGCCGTTTTCTTTTTGACTCTATTTCCATAGTAACTAGTGATTTATTGTTTGTAAGGGGCCAATCATTCTTGGACAATTGCCTCTTAATGGTGCAATATCAGCAGAAGTGCTCAGCTGTCTGAAAACTGTGAGTGTGTGTGCGTTAAGAGGACAAGGCTAAAGGCGAAACATACTGTCTATTGTTCCTGAGAGGTAATAATCATCGAAACAGTGCGCCATTCTCCCACAAGGCGGAGATTTTCATATACATGACTGACTGTGTAGCTGATGTGGTTATTGTCACTGTCACCATCAACCCTGCGCTCGCTCCACCCTTCCTCTTTTTTTACCTCAAGTATGTAGAACAAAAGAGAAAAGAAATATCACCCAAAGGAGGTGGTCCACCTACAAAATCTATAAAGTCCTCCATCAAAATCAGCTCCCTCGCTTTATGAGGACATTAATCTGCTGCTGCAGTGCTCTGCTCTTCAAAGCACCTTGACAGTGTGATTGTCCTTTTTTTCCTCGTGGCTGCTGTTTCTTGTGTGCTTTGTTATACAAAATCTCAAAAGTTTATCAAACGGAGGGGAGGCTGTAAGAAAGAGACAGCGCCTCTGAGAGAAATAAAGGATGGAGATGAAGAGAGGACAGAGATAGATAGAGAGGAAGAGAGGAGGGAGGAAAGAGCAGTGCTTCTGAGTAACAGCCCTGCCAAAATAAATCCTCTACGGGAAAAACAAAACATCCTGTGAAATAAAACTCTGGCATCCCCTTCCAAAAATGCTGCAACCTTCATCTATTACTCTCAAGTGTCAGATAAATGTCTGAAAGAGATGGAGAAGTTGTCCTTGCTGTTGTGCCTTCTCTGCCTAAACTCTGCATGTGCCCTCTCCCCCACCAATACGCTACCCACACAGTGCACACACCTGCATACTGGAGCTGGGTCAGTTGAGTGGGAGCATCGAGGCTGGACTGTATACAGATTTTAATTGGCTAGCTGTAGGTTTGGAATGAGTGATATCTGTCAAACTAGTGAGAACCTCGAGGAGACAAAGTTAAAGATCCATCAGTCCTGCCGGATACTATTGTCTTCACATTGGTCATGATAAATGCAGCTCACGAAAGCTCCCCATCCGCTATTATAATCAGATTCATCTCTGGCTGTGCTCAGTGGCCCCAGTAAAGTCTGCCATGGAGATTATTTACGACACACGAGGAAAGCGCTGCTCTGTTCTTTAACAGCCCTGCCGGTGTGGAGAGCGTTACCGGGAACATGAGCAGAGCTGAGCCAAAGGCACTGCCCTGTTTAGTAAATAAATTAAGTGGGTAAATGAGGGCGGCAAGCGACAAGAGTGGGACCCCACTCCTGTTAATTACGGCCACGGCTGCAGCTCTGGGACTCCTGAACAGGTAGGGTCTGGGATACTGAAGTTTCCAGGTGGGATCGCCAAATCAGGCCCCTCAGTGTGCTGGAAAGAGTGCTGGGGGTCTTCAGTAAAGATCTCAGACACATTACAGTAGGCGCTGTTGATGGAGAGGAGGCAAATAAAATGCGTGCAGAATAATCTTCACTAAGGAGGCTCCACTCCAGTCATTTCATTTAACAGCCTGTCCTCTTTTTTTTTTTTTAAGATTCACTTCGTAATCACAGATGAGAGATGTGCACATCAAACAAGACGAGCGACTTTGGTCTACACAGCTGCCTTATAAAAAGCAAACAAGCTATAAATAAAAGAGAATTTTATAGAGGGGCGTCTGTCGGGCATGTGGGGTTGAAATAGGGAGAGAGAAGTAGAAAGAAAAGGAAAGGAAAGGGGGATCTGTGAGACATCAGAGACCGCAGTGCATGACATTACCTATTATGAATACAATGTGAAGCTATTTAAATGTGATGGTAGGAACAGGTTGGCACAGGGTGGGGCTGGTGTCACAGCTCGTAATGAGATCCTTTGATGTGGCAGATAAGGGGGAACTGAATAAGGGAGAGGGCCCTCAGGGGAGGAGAGGTGAGGGGACACCCGGCCACAGCCACCACAGAAGAGGAGAGGAGAAGGGAAAAAAGAGGAGAAAATTGTGGGTGGAGGCAGGACGCAGTCTCACAGCAGCCAGACAGGATATTAAGCGTTCTTCTCATGCCTCATTTCCACTGCACGGTTCGGCTCGACTCGACTCGCTTTTGATACTAGGTCCTTTTCTCTATTTCTATTTCCACTGAGGATAGGACCCCCTTAGTGTTGGTGGGATTCTCAGCAGGGATCCATGATATTGGATTTGAACAACAGCTCATTTGGCTGGTAACCGATATCTATGTATCCACTTTTTTCCCAACCTAATTTTAGTGATCCTTAAGTCTCCTGTGTAGTGGAATTAACATCATATTATGCAAATTCTTATCATGATGGCCCACCAGCAGATGGAGACATAAAATACAATGCTTTTCTATGCATGACAGTCACTGTGCAAAATCTGAAAAATACTTCAATTTAGGGTGGATGTTTTGTCAATAACAAAAGAAAATTTTGGTTTGTAATATTGGCAAAAATCAGCATGTTGCTGATTTTGCTGATTCCAATGTTTGATTTGAAAGCCAATATCGGCTGATACCAATGACATGCCAATTGTATCTTGCATCCCACATTCTCAGCTAATTGCCATAGTAGCACAAAGTGAAACTGCTGTGACATCATCTCCAATGTGACAGTTGCTAAATCCCTTCATTGGCAACTTCACCAGCTGAACTTCGTCAATGGTATTGTGTAGTTATGCGGGCTGCCATCAAACAAAAAATCTGTGACAAGAGAATGAAAGAATTGTGACTGTTTTTGATGGTTGCGATTAAAAAATAGTGAGTTTGTGCTTGAGGTCGTGTTTTGCACAAGTAACGTGTCTAATGACTATTCTCTTTAACCATCAGTGCTCTGCAGTGTTTTAACCTTACCCTCCATCGACTCAACTCGCTTGGAACTTCAACCAAAGGAAGTACCGGGTACTATCCTCAACTTTTGCCAATTGAAAACCAAAACGGAGTAAGTTGAGTTGAGTCAAGCTGAGCCGTACCATGCAGTGGAAATTTGGCAATAAAACTGGCCCCCATGAGTCACTGTTGCTTTGCCTTTCCAGCTTTCCATTCTCCCACGGCACATAATTTACTATGATAACAGTGGCACATTCACCACTCAAATTTTTTAGTCATTTTAGATTGATTGATTTCAGGCAGAGGCAGACAAAAAGCAGGCCTCTTATTTCTAGCTGGTAACTGTCGATTTTGTTGGCTGAAATGACAGCTGTCACTGGCTTTTTATCAGCTGTAGCCAGCTAACTAATTGCAGTAAAGTTGGCTTCATGAGTTAAATGACAATGCCTTTTGCTGTTGCTGGCTAATTCTCAGGTGGCTATGTTAGTCTATGAAACTAACCAATGTTTTTTTTTGGCAAATGTAACATACTTGGATAACCTATTTGGTTGTGATTGCTGAAGTGTAAACATCCCCAAATCCAAAGAAAAGCAGGACACAGCCACCAATATAAACTCACACTGGTCCAGCTGCCACACAGTGGAGAAATATCAAACAGTGATATGCTTTAGTGAAAGAGGCCTTTTTAAATGTTTCTTAGTCTCTAGGCCTCGGTAATAATGCTTGGTTACTGTTGTACATGGTAAGCTAATTACCCAAGTATGCTAATGTTTGAAATTTATTTTAGAGCACACAAACACAATCCACATGTTACACTTCTGCTTCCATTTTTAGTTTTGAAAAGGTTGTAAAAGAGACATCTTCATCCAAACTCTTTATATACTCACTATCTCTGTTACCACAATTTCATGTACACTGTCGCAACTTGTGGATAGATCAAAAGATCGACAGACCTGCTATGCCAAGTTATGATTCTTAGACAATTTGCTGTTAAGAGAAGGAAAGGTTTTAGTCAACGGACAATACTTTTATTTGATGGATGTGATCCAAAGAAACACATCTGGCATCAAACATGCTATGCTCAAATAACTCTGTTTATTTGTGAATGTTCAGCCAGCAGAACGCGCACACGCACGCACACGCACGGACGCACACACGCAAGCACGCCCACCCACACACACACACACACACACACACACACACACACACACACACACACACACACACACACACACACACACACACACACACACACGTTCCCTGACCTTAAGAGCGCCACACTCACTCCAGGTGTCTCGGTGGAGTCTGGCTGGGCTGCTCTGCCATTAACAGAAATCTCCACCTGCTGTCTCGGTGCGGCCTTGGTTCGCTTTATTTTTGACAGAAATCAATCGTGCCGTCACAAGCCATCATCAGCTGGTGTTTGAGTGCACACCCACTGTGCACATAAAATGCATGCACTCACACAATCACATATACAAACACAAACAGAAGCCTGAAAACAACACGCAGGCCCCCTGCTTGATGTTTTTTTGATGGCAAACAAAGTGCAAAGACAGAGAGGAATAATTTGACAGAAAGAGAGAATGTGACAGTGTGTATTCGGAGGCCTTGTACTTTTGACACCTGCGAGTGAGGCAGTGTTATTGAAGCTTACTTTGAAGGCAAGGGCAGAACAATAATCAAGGTTTCTGAAAACAGAGAAAACTCTGTGCAAGATGTTCTTTCTGATTGAAAACAAATTGGTTTTATTACCAATGTCACCTCACATGATCTTACATACCAAGAAGCATAGGTGGTCTTTGATTTTTGGGTATGCACCAACACAGATTGCTTTCATCTCTAAGAAGTTTGCTTTCCCCAACTGTTGTGCTTTAGATGATTTTAAGCTGGGGGTATCTTGTGCTGATCAAGGCTCCTTTTGTTTCTATCTTGCCATCGGGCCAGGTGTGGGGTTATCATGAAGCCGGCTGCCCAACAGAGCTTGTAATCTACTGGGCTGCTGCAGACGAAGCTCAAATATCATAATCAATTATCAGCGGCCTCCAAATAATCAGGGACGATCTCCTCCCATTGTTCCACGCAGACAGTCCAGAGCACACAAAACAAAGGATAATAATCTCCTGAGCTGTTGCTTTGTAATGCAACAAATCAGGAAAGTTCTCGGGAAGACTGTGAATAACACGTAAGGTGAAATAACATGAAAGGGCGTGAAGGGAAAGTCAAACCCCTACTTGTGTGGTGTAGACAACAGTAGGATATTTACAGTCAACGTCTGGGACAAGGAGTTGCGTTTCACCTGGAGACCCATAAGCTCGCAGGATCATCAAAGCAACAACTGCCACAACCTGGCGTGTGTGGGCCCGTGTGTCACACCTCATTTCCCCCGAGTCTTCATGTCTGTTGGCAGGCAAATGACTCGAGGCAAACATTCACATTTACACACCAGAGGTTACGTGACTTTCCTTTATTTCACATCAGGAGAGCCCCATATGGAAATGTGACTCTTACATACTGGTAGTTAAAGCACTGTCAGCTCTGATTTACAGACTGTGCTGCTGATATCATTACAATGACTATGAATAAATTTCAAACCTATTTTTTTACTACTCAGTGGTAATCAAATGAATCCAGCTATGTTTTAAAGCCAAGGTTCATGCTTTCCTTGGTTTAATTTTGATTAAATATTAATACAAAACTGTCAGCGTTAACATAATCGCGATGCAATCAAGGTCCATACATAACGCGTAGTCTTGTTAATCGCCAGCCAGCATTTCTGTCTTTAAGAGTCTACCGGGTTAAGTTTTAAAGCTGGAGTGATGATACTGGTATCATCTGAAACCAGAAAAATGGCATGGTCATTATAATGGGGTCCCTTGACCTCCGATCTCAAGATATCTGATTGAAAATGGGTTCTGTGGGTACCCATGACTCTTCTCTTTACAGACATGCACACTTTATGCTAGCCCTGTGCAGTTCTTCACTGTCATATAATTCCAAATCAAGAATATCTGCTGAGAATTGCTTTACCATGTCAATATGAACCTCAAAACTATTGTAATGCAAAATAATGGAATTTAAAACGTGATAAAAAAAAAATGCAATTAATCACAATTAACTTTTGAAATTATGCAATTATTTTCAATTAAAAAAAATTAATTGACAGCCCAAATTTAAACCCAATAATGTCAAAATATATTAAGTTAACAGTTAAGGTGATGTTAATATTTAGGGATAGGGCTTTGCTGATAGTCAGTTTATATAAAACTGATCATTCTGAATGAAGTTCATCTCTATTAGCTCTATAAGTTTTCCAATATTTCTGTGTTGTATTTATTATTATTTATGAATATTTCATTATGCTTACATGAAAAATGACACATGCTGGTGTAGGGCTGGATGATATGGGGTTAGTGTTAGTCCTGCACGTAGGGGTGTCATAGTGGGGGGACTGATTACCCATGTGCCCTATGGGAGTGGGGCCCTTGAAAACCCTAGAATGAAATGTTTGTTATTGTTTGCAGTGTAATTTTTTCTAAATAATTGGTGCTATGACCACATTAAAATTGTCTGAATAAATCAGTTTCAAGATTGAACTCTGTATAAAAAAAAAACAGTGGAGGCTCTCTGAGGCCCCTCTCACCTCTTAAAGGTGCAAAATGGTTTAGTGCGCCACTGCAATACGATTTGTCCCTAAATGCAGCTCAAGCAGAGTTATGGTCATGATGCTGCTGAAGCACCAGCGTACACAGTCATGTCCCCCAGAAAAGGGATATAAACTAAATATCCACAGCCCAACCCAAAACAGCAGATACTTTAACAAGCGCTGTTTAAAACGTTTAGTTCGGCTAACATGCAGACATGATAGTGGTATTAACTTCTTAAGTATCTCTCAGCAATACATCAAATAACAATGGCAAACCAGCACCTACGCTCTGCACCTTCATAAGAGGAAATAACTCTCAACACCAGCAGACGGTGGTGGTCTGTAATTGTCATTAAAAAAGGGAAACCCATCATGGTGATGTTAGCCATTTAGCACATTAACAGCACAACCCAATATTTAAGGAACAAAGCATATTTATCAGGTGCCAGTGAACAATAACACAAACCATGAAGAAACGTTTCTGTTTCTAATTCAACATGCTGAATTGGCTGAAAAAAAGGAGAGGACAACAGTTCGGGACACAACGTTAGGACTGAGGCAGCAGATGTTCACCGACGGCCCACACTGATCAACGACATATATATCATCGGCTTGGTGTATCACGGACTTATGAGTGGAAGGGAGACAGCTAGCCCAACTGGTCTTCCAACTAAAAAAAAAAAATAAATAAAAAAAGCCTGCCATCACCTCGAAAGCTCACAAATTAACATGTATCTTGTTTGTTTAATCCGTACATAAGCAGCCTCAATTTGTGCTCTAAGGGGAAACATGTTTGTTGGCAGCTTTTCTCCATTTCCAGTCTTCACGCTTGGCCAAACACCTCCTGACTCCAGCCACATAATTCATGCACAGACTGATATCATCGTCTCATCATACTATATTTCTTTACTTGGATCAACTACTCTCTTACAAAATGCGCCCTCTTAGCATATTGTCTGAACTGTCAGACATGATGGTAACATGGTTACTATAAAAGCTCCTCTTACGAGTGCAGAATGCTTTCCTTATAGTTTTCATGCCGATACTTTGTTGCTCATGCAAGTCGTTCTCGTGTTTTATGTCTGGGCTGTAAACACCGCAGAAACCTGCAACAGGAGTCAGTGGGTCTTTTGTGAACGGGGCAGGGTGGGGGGGTAGCCAGTGGTGTATCTTGGTACAAGGTTCACTTCCTTCTCTCCATCCTGACAGCAGGAGAGAATCTCTAAATCTTCCCTTCAACAAAACCTCTTCTCTCAGGTCCAGGTTTCCACCCGGCCTGCCCTGACATCCCCCGCATGCTGCAGCTGTGACCTCAGAGATCTCTCTGCACCGCATGGTGGGAGGAGGTTACAGCAAGTGGAGAGCGTGGCATGCAGGGCTGGTCTCTGTAATGTAGGCTATTTTTGTATGTTCACTCTTGATGCTCTCAGCCCCTGCATTTTTCAGAAATGTCACTGCTACGATTTTCTAATGTTACTGAAACCTATTAGAGTTTAAATTATGGGACTTGTCAACATCACTGATGTAACAGTATGTACATATATTTTCGTTATTGCCTTTTGGAATGTGAAGAGAAACATTTCAACTCACACAAACATGTAAAGAAAATATGGTTAACATTCCTGAAGTCAATATTTATTTTTGCAAATATGAAAGCGGGTAACTACAAGAACATACCTACAAAACTGCAATACATCTGATGACATGTGTGCAGGTGTCCAGTACCTACTAACGTTCCCTGCTTTTTTAAGTCTTTGCTCACTTAAATGTCTATATATGGGCACATATTTTCTTCTTTTCTTTTTTTCTATGATATTATACATTATACTGTGTGTTTTCTAAAATTTTGTAATTCTGTGAAAATGCAAAACTTAAATAAAACAAATCGTTGAATCAGATTATTCCTTAAAAGAGTTGTTGGCACTGCTGATCCCACTGAGGATCAACACCCAACTCTGCAGCTTTTAACCACTTTTAACACATTATTTTGGTTCACTTCTCATTATTATTGAGTAGAGTGGCTCTCATTGAAGTGGTTTTCTTTAACAGGAGTTAGTGAACAAAACTGGAGCTGAAGTGGAGTGCCACTAATGCTGCAGATATTTCTTTTCATGTAAGTCTGCAGAATTTTACTGAAGCTCTGGCAACTCCTTGAACAGTGTTAATTTTGTTAACAAAAAAAAGTCAAGAAGTATTCATTGACATATTTGTATTTTATGACTAAATTGTAACAACAACACTAATTTTAAAAAACACTAACAACAAAAATTATGATGACGTCTGTAATTATTATGCCCTCACCAGTAAAGAAAATATTAAATTGTTGGCTCTCAAGTTTGGAAAACCTAAGTTAGATCACAGCAGTCATCTCAAAGTTTTGGTGAGCAATAGTGATTTGTGTACCTCGCTTTATTAACATGTTACATTTAATGAAGCTAAGCAAGTCTATGATAAACACCTTCTCCTTTTAGAAGATAATTTATTATTTTGACTCAAGGACAGACACCAACTCATCCTGTGAACATTTAACATAATTTAGTATTGAATTTAGCTCCATGTGAATAGACGTGTTACTTCTCAGATAATGCTCATCTGCCTTAACGCTGCAGTTTACACATTTTTGTAACTGCTGATTTATTAAATTGGAGTTCTGAGTGATACATGATGACAAATTTAACAAAAGAAATCAGTAATATTAGCAAAATAAAGTGTTAATTTCAATACATTTAAGGGTTCACTTTTGTATGATATATGTAAAAGTACGGTAAGGCAGTAGCAAATTCTCAGCCCAGATAACTAACGCATAGTTCAATGTATGCTGATGTCTCATTGGAATTTTTAGAGCCTGAAGAAATATCCTTCAGCAAATGTCATTATGATATCATAACACTGTGAAAAAAACTGAGAAAATGATGACGAAAACATTGACTAAAATTAGACTTAAATTAAAAAGAAAGCTCCAGCTCTGACTAAATCTTGAAAAAAAAAATAATAATAACGTGTAATTTTTAACCAACTACAATTTTCAATAAGGTAAGCTAAGACAAAAACAAAATTTAAAATTCTTGTCAAAATGAACGCTGTCCTTGACACCACTTTTTATTAGATGCAGTGCAATAGTTAACAACTATAATTCATCTAGTAGCAATCTACCATGAGTGCTTCAGTTAATAATATTACTGATTGCTTTTATTATGGAATGCTTCATACTGTAAATAGAGATAAATAATTTTTTTTTTAAAAAAAAAGCCAATAATCAGCCTCTACCACTGTTTTAAAGCCAGTGCAGCTGTCAGTAGTTTAGTGGGCCAGCTGCGAAAACCTGTCAGCCCATCTTTTCGTGAGAGTGTCTCTTGAGTTGATGACCTCTGCTGCTAGATTTACTGTTGTGAGGTGAAAACAAGCTCCTCCAATTCCCACTGATCACCAGAGGGCAGAGCATGCTCCTCTCTGGTGGGTGGGGTCATACCCTATGAATTTTTAAGGTTCATACATGAAAGGGCACAGAAACTAAAATAGATAATTCATCAAAGGGATTGTTTTCAGGTTTTGCTTGGAGAACAAAGGACTCTGTAAATCATTACTAATCAGACACCAGAAAGCAAATTAAATCGGCCGAGGAATCAATGGCCTTGGATCAATAGGTGTAAAGGACAGCTGATTTGGCTCCAGAGAGCTGTGGAATTCCAGAGGCCATGCAGAAGGCCTCGGATCTGTTTCCACTTTATAGCCACAGCTGTCAGAGCTCGTTCCCGTCAAGATGGACCACCGTTTCTGAAGGTAGCTCAGCTGGGCTTAACTAAAACAAAACCTCAGAGGGCAGAGCAATATGGGGCAGAAACCAGTCTGATGGAATCTGACTGGATAGATAAAAGATTAAGGTAAGATCCCCCTCTGTCTGTCTCTGCCTCCCTGTCTCCCTCTCTCCTCCGCTCTCTTCCTCTGGAAGTCTACGGATCTACAGTCTGCAGATGTGCAACAGATGGCTTCAAGTTCACTGATGGCTCATTTCCACATCTTTAAGGTCAAAGACAACGGCCTTAACAACAACAAGCACAAACATTTATCAACATGAATGACCCCATAATGGTAATGAAACATAATTTAGAAAGATTGGTATGATATTTTGGCCACGCTAAGGATAACATTATAATTAAATTAATGATTCATCCCCCTATGATCCAACCATCTATTCATCCATCCATCCTTCAATCTTCCCATCTGTTTTGGTTTTAATATTTTAGCTTTGCTAGCGGCATGGCTCTATGGATGGCAATGTCGGCCTGTCATCGGCCGGTTGTCTCACCACTTCGGTCCAGACTGAAATAGTTCAATAACTATTGAATTGATTGACTCATTAATAGTTGGTCCATGCTTGTTTTGATATAAAAGCAAATATTTTAACAACAGGACAAAAGTTTGTAGTTCAATCAATGTGATCCGCCATCTTGCTACTACTGTTTATCTCTGTGGTGCATTGTGCAACGGCCTTTGTTGATGACACATCCTTGATTACAATAGTACTGATCAAAACGGGTGAAAGAGGTGGGCTGGTTTGCTGTATAGCACCACGTTCCAAGAGTCCCTGAATGGAAACGGTTCAAGAGAGAGTAGATTTGGTGGGAAAGGGGGCTGTAAACTCTCAGTCTTGTTGAATACGGCTTTTTATTGATGAGAAAAAGCTAGGCCTATTTTCACAACATTTATAGTTCTGTAATGTATATGTAAATATGTAAATATGTTTTGGAAATGATATATTTACTCTACATACTCATAGCTAAATAAATGTCACAATAACTTTTGTGTTGGCTCTAGTTTTTAAGAGACAAACATTGGAAATAATGCAGGATAACACTGCAACTGGCTTACTCTTGGCAAAGGTGCTAGAGACATCAGTGACTCTAAACGATAGAAAAGGTTCCCACACACATACTTAGACCTTTGCAGTGCTTCAGAGTCAAACACTAAATTGTCTCAAATAATTAGCAAAGTATACATTTTTACAGAACTTAGATGCAGAACTCCAGTATTGAAATTGAAATGGTACATTGCATTAAACGGAACATGTTGAACAATAATGTCCCCCACTTCATCTGAGACCTGCTTCAGTATTAACAGGACATGAATGTTTACTCCCACATGCACATCTCACACAGTGCCGCCCCTCTATATATGTTTCATGAAAAATATAGTTGTGAATTCCACAAATGTTTCACCTTGTTAGGAGCTTACAATTATAGCGCAGACCCCTGAGGCAAACCTAATCTCAAAGTGAAGGGAAATCTTCTATCATATCAAGTGAAATTACTGTGAGCTTTTCTCAGCCTATTCCGATAAGATACCGATCAGCCAAATAGATTGGCTTTTCCATTATCTGCCGGGAGATCTTGGAAGGCATTGGGTAGATAATTTGCTAATGTTTCCTGTGACCTCCCCAGATTTAAATTATGTCTTTGGCTACATGTCAACTCAATCCTTCTGTTTACCAGGGAGCAAGCACTCAAAGAGCCATTAATATTCACTGCAACATAACTGTCTTTTCACATATTTCTCTGCAGCATTTACAGACTAAAAGGAGAGTGGTCTCCATGCTACTTGAAGGGTATGGATTGAGCTGGCTGAGTGCTTCACAGACCTTGTGGGTGTTCAGAAAAGAAATGAAGGAGTCAGAGAAAAGAGGGAAAATAGAAATAGTATAGAGGATGGGGACAGGGGAATAGTAATATAATTTAGAAAGTGGAAAATCACCTTTAGCAGCCTCAGATGCTGCAGAAAACTAGGCTACTGAAGTCCAATCCACATTTCAATGAACAACAGAAATCTACTCTCTCATTCCTGCATTTTGAAGTGAGGTTCCCTTATTCTTGGTTTAATTAACAAAATGTAATGAGCTGCTTTGATGTGGGAATTTACAGAAATGAAAGTGGTAAAATCTTTTTAATAATAGAGTTACATTGTCTTTTCTCATTAAAGCAGTCGCTTAATTCTATGCATGTTTTTATCATAAATACACGGCAGCGCTCCATAAACAAGAGAGGTTAGCTGCTTAAATGCTGCTCATAAACAATTTAATTTCATTAAAATATGCAAACATGCACACATAAAAAGCTAGGGGTGATTTGTTTTGTCATGTTCAATAGTTGCACTCTCCCACCTCAGTATAAAGTGTAGTCAGTAAAATTCACACCACATGGACATTTTGTAACAGATCAGTCGTGTTGTATGAGCAGGATGACCTGCTGTTGTTGTGAGTTGCACAAAGTGCTGCAGCACTACTGGGAGTGAATGTCCTACCCCTGGCAGAGCATGTTCTCTGCTCCTGCACCGACACATGCTCTACCTCTAAACAAATCAACCTTGATTATAACAAGGCCTTCCCCAGTGGAAACTTGTCAAAAACATCAGCCAGGCGGTCTGATCTTTCATAGAGGACTTGAATTCCCATTGGCCCCAGCAGGAAAAGGGAAAGCAGGTAGCGTACTCTGAGCACATACAGTGCTGCATTGTTAAAACTCTTATCAAAACTGGCATGACAATGACTGAATGACAGCTGACTTGTATTACACAGCGAGGTAAAGAAACTCCAACCAAAGAGAAACGAGGGCAACTGCCATTTCATCCTGCAATCATTTATTTTAAAACCTTGCTCAAATTTTCATTTAGCCCAGCGCCACCCCCTCCTTCTGGACTTATTAAATCAGCTGGAAGCAGCGCGGCTCTGTCACACACAGTATTAGAACGCCATCCCCCCTCCTATTACCAGGTGCAGCCCTGTGATTTAAAGCTTTGATTCTGTTCAAATGACAACAAAGGTGAGCCCAGAGCTGACGCTCCTAATTCATCATTCCCTGCTTGATAAGAGCGGGATTAATGCTTTTAATGCGACGGTCGCAGGCAATCATCCATTTTAAAGCTGGCTCCCTGGAGGATGCAGCTAAAAAGGGAAAACACCTGAAACACAGGGTAGGGAGAGGGCACATCACAGGGATATGCTGAGCTCTATAGGACCCCTCTTTATAGAGCCTGAGACGGTGCAGGCCTCCTCCTCCTCCTCCTCACTACCAGAAGCCTGCCCTGTGGCCTTGGCCTGCATCCCAGGAGCAGATGGTTTCAAGACCCGAGGTAAAGTTTGACCTAAATGCTGAAATCCAAATTTCAAAAAGCACCAGAATTGCCCTGCTCAGAATCTATCCTCCCCATATCCTCTCCCCTGCCAGGACCACCGCAGGGGGTGAAGCTTTGAGATGGAGTCTTTTGACCATTTGGGATCTGTGTGCAAAATACCACCGTATTTAGGACATGTTTTCCTGCCTTAATAGCTCATTATGTATTCACTCCATGCTTAATTTAACATCTGCTGACTCCTCCACCCTTGCTCTATACCCCCTAACTTGCACAAACGCATGGGAATTGGAATGAAAATGATCCATTATCCACATGTGTTTGGGCAGAGTGAGCACTATCCCAGCTGTTTCTCTCTGTAGCTGCGATCTCTGCTTTAATGTGCTCTGAACTGCCTCCAAACCAAACCACTCATGATGAGAAGGCAACTGTTGATCTTGACAGAAATAGACCAGGTGATTTCTGCCATTGTGCCTCACCTGCGATCCCCTTTTCCGCTCTTTAACCACTTGCAAACCTAAACTGCACTGTTAGAGAAAGGTCTGTCTCCATCAATAAAATCTGTCATTCATACAGGTGCAGTAGAAACCTTTAGGGATCAACTATATATCTGTAATAAAATTTGGTATCATCTTCTAAAGAAGTCTTAAACAGAGGAGGAAACAATAATGGGAAACAGGTCTCCTCCTCAGGTGTTGTATTTAAACCCTTTACCATCAGCCTCACGAACAATAAACAAGTTGCAAAAGGATCAGACTAATGTCAATTAATCACACAAGAAAATGTCATAGAACAAATGAAAAACAATGTCCAAAATTAGACATGCTTATTAGGGCCAACCCTGTCATTATGAGTATTTGCTTTCATTTTGAAATAATGCATATTTATTTTACTTTTCACATGATTTTGATCCATATGACATATTCAGTACCACATTTATTTACATTTTAGGGAAAAAAAGAAGAACCTAAAGTACAGAAGTGATAAGCGTTTGATCCTGATGAATATGGAACGTAAGGATTTCTTCTCAGAGGAATCAGCCAAAACACAAGAAAACACCACTGAGGATGAATACATTAGAATAAATGTATTTAATACATTTTGTGCCGATTCCAAACTTGAAATTGTAATACTGTGCTCAATTCAATTGAATTTCAAGTAATCAAACCACAAATTACTGGAGAATAGCTGGGACTCTTATATGTTTCACAATAGCCCTTATGCTTAAGTTATGTGTTTTTTTTATACACAGAGGATCAACACACTCCTTTGCTTTGTTGGCACAGTACATTTCTGGAAGCAAATGAATATGTTGTATTTAAACATTTCATATAACATATCATATCAACCTTTCTAAAGTGATGAAATACAAGTTACATCGTGAGGTGGAGGGTATCATTAGTGGCATGTCACCTAGTTAAGACGTCTGCCAAGCTGCAGACCACTGATCAAGAAACAACTGAACGGATTGTTTTGGGTTTTTTTGGAGAGCCATTGCTGTATTTCCAGTGGCTTTTTAGGCATTAAACATGGTTGTTTTGTCACCGTTTTTCCAGTGGGAATAGTGCCATGAAGTGTTGTTTTTTTACAGACACATCACTGAATTTCCTGCTGGGATAGTGGCCTGAAAAGCAGATGTTTCTTTGGTGACATCACTGCTTTCCCAGCGTGGATTGTTCCCCCAAAACTGGGTATTTTACACCAAACATGATCTTTTCCTCACCATGAGCTGGTGGTTTTTGTGCCTAAACTCTAACCAAGTGTTAACCAAAGAATTGCTGCTGTGGCTGTAAAATTTTTTATGGCTTTTAGTAAAAATCTGAAAGGAGCACCCCACAGCTGATGTGACCCTCAGTAACCTGCAGAGAGGAGACAGGAGAGCTCAGGTGTTCGGTTGACACCACAGCTCAGAGTCTGGACACTATGTGTAAGTCAGCCATCCGTTTTATTCCATGCTGTATCAAAGACACACTTTGTTGAACCCACTGACATGTTTCCAGATGCAAGCAGTGGCATTTAGGGGTTTGCAAGATTATCTTAAAGGAAGATAAGAGGAGTCGGCGATGAGGATGAGTCACAGGCTTTACACGGTTTTGTGTGTAATTGGCCTATGAGGAAATAGTGACCTTAGATAACTGTGATAGTTAACGTTCATTTACTAATCCTCTCAGCTCAGTTGTTATTGGAAAGGGGCAGACAGTCTGTACTTTTGCCTGATGTATCATCTGATCAAAAATGTAAATTTTATGAGAATACAACACATCAAAGGAGCCTGTGATCACCTAACGTTTGAAAGCAGCAGCATGTTGGTGTGTGTTTAAGCACTAAGTATTGAGTCTAGGAACAACCTACATAGTGACTGAGCTCCTAATCAGGGCTTCAGGCCAAAGTAAGGTGCTGCAGGCCCAAACTCTATGAGCTGTGATGTTTCATTATTATCCCCCTTTAGCTACATTGACAACACAGTAGGCTGCTTTAATTACTCTCCATCAGTAGGGGAGTCAAAGCCACTTCAGAGACACACTCTAATCCCCCCTCCGTTCTTTTTCTCTGCAGGGCACTCATTGTCTCCTAAATATCATTTCCCTGAGCTCTATGCACACTATTGGATTAAAATGTGGAAGTTTTGCTGAAGGGGTTGAGGGGGTGGGGATAGGGGGGTTGGCATTTGGGTATTTGAGTTTAGCCCGAGGACCAAGCTGTCTCTGGTAACAGCATTTTAGTTGCATCTGCTCTGCGGCCAACAGAGGAGGCGCTGACTTGCGTTGCTGTTCCTCAGTTAGCCCCACAGACACAGATTATGGCCCTTTGTGCACAAACAATCATTAATATTAAGCTCTTTGCATTTTAACCTCAGTGTTGTTACAGTGCAACTTCAGTTCTGAGCAACAACGTTTACTTTATTTCATCCAATATAGACCAATACCGATTAAGAGAGAAAAGCCTTTGTTTCTTTAATGTAGAGTGGGAATGAAGGTTGGTGGAGTAAGAAAGATACATTCAAAAAATGATATCAATAATAAAAACATGCTAATGTTAGAGTATCTATGTTAAATTTGTAAAAACTTAAATTGATACACTGTCACCTTTCAAGCCTACACAGGGTTTGTTGTGCTTGATACATGGATAAGGAGCAGATTACCACTTAAATTTAGTTTCAAATAGTCCACTGTATAGCACATAAACACCAGTGACACTGAAAAACAAAAAAGTGGGAAACAATTGATACTTCTTCCACACAGAGCTCAATAGATCACTGACTATGCCAAAGAAAGTAATTTCAACAAAAGTGCTTTTATGAAAACTATGCATATGCAGAAAAGGGATCAAATGAATTCAAATTTGACGTTGAGAACAATTTACCACAGCATATCATAAACAAAATAATTGTTATGTAAGTGTAAAGAGATAACTGTCTTGTTAAAAAGAGTGTGACTGTTGTATGTAACTCCAGGGCAAACACAAGACTTGTCAGTGCTACAGCTGCAGTGACTGATTCCCACTGAAGCCAGCAGCGCTGAAACAAATATGCACTCATGCCATTGTAAGCCACTTTGGAAAAAAAATGTCGTCTCTGTGAAATGACTTGCAGGGAGTGTCTCTCTACAGAAGATAGGGATGTGAGTGTTCACTAAACCAGTTCAGAGGGGACAGCTCGTATTGTCTTCTTTTACTGCCCATGATAAAGCAGTATTAGAATTCCCACTTCCTGCTCCTGTATGCATGCCAAGGCTCTTTGTTAGACTGAATGCAGAGCCTATTCATCTCAGAGCGCACAACAGAACACAGTAATAACACAGTCATGAGTTTTGACTGATGTCAGTGAGGCGCAGGGCTGCTTCTGTAAGCAGGAACCAGAGCTGCTATATAGAGGGCCCCCTCTCACCTTCTCCTCATTGCTCAGTTGACCACTGAGGCCCACTGACCTCAGCGTGGCCCCACTCCAACTCTAACACTGCTGGGTCTTTTACAGACTCAGAAGACCTAACAATAACAGCCGGGCTGTTTAATGCCAAATCCAGGTTAACCTCGCGGCCCCACTTGGCCCCCTTTCCTTCTGTGGCCAAAGAAGACTGGGTTGAAGTTTCTTGAAGCTATTTGTTCCCAGCTAATGATGTGGAATAATATTGGTATTACTAGTTGTGTGAAGCATCAGCAAATTCATTTTTTTTCCTGGCAGTGTTGATTGCCACATACAAACAAAGAAATTACAGCTGCCCCAATTTTATTCTTACATACTCTGCACTGCCGCGCATTGTATTCTACTGTGTTTTGTTGCATAAATATGATGGTATGGCAGCAGATGTTGTGAGCATCAAACAATAAAGAATGGGCTAGGAGCTGTCATTACATGGGAACTAGGTCACCATTCAAGCCGACTCGCTTGCATTGACTGTTTCGAGTGACTATTGATTTTCTGACTAAAGCAATGACTTCATTAATATCACCATTAGTCTGCCATCTGACACAAATGGGTAGCTTGGCTGCTGGGCCAGACAATAATTCAAGTGGATATGAATCAGAGATTGGATGAATTAAACATACAGTACATTTCACAGCACATTGTAAAATTGGAAGAGGTTGGCGAGCTCCTTCACTCGACCGTGTTCAAATCAAAATCACCAGAAAAAAACAAAGTCAACGTTACCTCTGCCTTGGCACGCACAAACACAAACAGACATTACCAGCAAATTCTCCTTTCATCGTTCAATTTAAACTTAATCTGTGAAAGATGAGAGACAAATCAACAGATCGCTTTTCAGCAGGTTTTTCAAAACAAAAACAACAATGAAAGAAGGATTATTTTCACTTTAATCCGGGGGCACCAGCTTAGCTAAAACAAAAGCACGACCATGGGAACGCATGGAGGAATGAGGAGACTCGCTCTACCCACCAAACCCAGCTCTCCAGCAAACCACAAAAGAAGAACAATGAGTGTGTGCGTGCATGCGTGTGTGTGTATGTACAAGGGGAAGAGAGAAAGGGAAACGGGATTTGAGATCTATATTAAAACTGCAAATAGCTTTTAAAGATTAGTGACGGGCAGAAGGAGGTGACAGCAATGGGATATGTGAAAAGTGGATTGCCCCTCCCTACTGTGACTATTTTGATAGCAGTAGCGTTGACAAGCATCGACTTGATTGTGAGAAGGCAATGTGCGCTGAAAAGCCTTGACAAGTTTCTTTGAGGCATGTACAGATCTTTTGGTGACTGAAAGGAACACAAATCAGGATTATGTATTACATAGCCACATTCAAACAGCTGGCATTAGGAGCTCTGAAGTGTCTGGCAAGATACTGTTGTTCAGGGATGTGCCTCTCTCTCTCTCTCTCTCTATCTGTGCACTGTAATTACCAAGATCTGGGCTTTTAGAAAACCATTTCTCGTGAAGGCATGCAACCATGGCCTGAATACTCACATTCTGAGAGTAAAATATTCTCTAAATTTGTCAAAAATTTGACTGTGATTCTGTTTTAGGGGTGTTTTTTGTTGTTAATGAAGATATAGTAATTTTCACCACAGCACGAGCAGCTTTTTTACTCGTGAGTGCATGAGCACGTCCTATACCGCCTTTTTAAACCGATCATCATGGTCATCACAGGCTGTGTACTGTAGTTGCTCTGTTGTCAGAGATGTGTCTCACTCTGCAGCATTTGTCAGGATTAGACAGGAGTAATCCCTAACCAAACTCCAGAGGATGTAATTTGGAGATATGTGCTGGAACTGAAACGGTGTCGGCTTACTCCCACAAACCCCATCTTCCACCCCATCTGAGCCATCTAACTCCTTTTTGCCGGCCCTCAGACACGTCCAATATTTTGAAATGGTAAAAAATGTAAAATACACTCAAAAAAAAAAAGTGAAACTGCCAAGTGCCCTTCAACTCACCCCACTCCTGAACAAACCCTCCTCGAGGCAGGTGGGGTGCTCATGATGTCAGGCCCCATCACTGATATCCGTTCTAATATCCCTCAACACTTGGCTGTCGCATCACCACCCACCATTAAGTCATCGCTTGTGTCCGACACAGGGGCCCGATCTGTGTGCTCTGGCCCACTCCCAGCCCGTGTGCCTTTATCACACCCCAACCTCTCTGTGACAGACAGGACTGATCTCCCCTGCAGCAACCCTCCACCCTGCCAGTAAAAGGACAGCAGTGGAAAAAGCCCCCCAGGGCCCACTGAGGATGGACTCATGAATCAAACATGCGCCCGAAGCTTCCCTCTTATCACCGAGGTCAGCCCAGGCATTAATACGCCATGGCTCGAGGGAGCTACCTACTGTGACCTCCCCCAGTTTCCCTGAACAGAAGGGCACAGTCCTCAGGAGCTGGTCCAGCGAGAGAGAGGGCCTCCCTCCAACACAGTCACTTCACATTACATCCACACACTGAGAGAGGGGGCGACGGAGAAAGATAGAGATGAGAGAGAACAAAAAGAGGTGCAGAAATGAAGCATGAAAGATCAAATAGACAAAGAAGGAGAGGAAAAGAAAAACAATATTCCTTGGTGCAATGCTGGGCAGGGAGTAACACGTGGGTAAAATCGACTGTGTATACAGACCCTTTCAAACACCACCAATCTTCATTGGCCAGACGGGGTGTGATATATGTGACTGTCTGCCAGCGTAAATTAGGCAGTCCAGCCCGCTGTGTGGTAAAGCATGACGGGGCCGGACAGTGCACTAACTCAGGCGGCCTGGTGCCATGCACACCAGCTTCTCTCTGCTTTGCCGTGCCATAAATCACCAGCTGGGGGAAATGAATCGCTGTCCGTCCGAGCTGGATGCACCAGCTGGCACCGCCATCACCTGACCAGCAGGAGCCCATGCCGACACTGGAGCGGCTGAAATCAAGAAAAATGAGGCATGGAGGCAGACGGAGCCATACCCCTGCGCTCTCTCATTAGTCTCCTCTGGGCTTCCTCCACACTGAGCTCGTATGAAGTGAAAGGGCACACAAAATATATTTCAGAGTGTCACCTGAGGGGAGAAAAAAAAAAGGGGGGAAGAAATGATCACCCCTGGTCTCCTCACAAATCTATGTAGAACTGAACTGGCAGACAGTATTAGTGTTTCTGAACCCAGAGCTGTGGGAGACAGCAGGAGGGACCGCAGCTCGGGGAAAAGTAGAGGCTGTGTGTGGGGGACAGCTTTGTGTTCGCTCTTATTTAATGGAGTTATTTTACTGAAAGTAATGACTCAACCCTATTGGGGATTCCACTCTGCATTCAGATGTAGTTAACGGAAAAACATGTTGATGAATAGATTTTCACTTTTCAATATTGCTGAGTTGCTGGTGGAGGGCCCACTTATATGCTGACCGCTGCGATTATGAGAAGCTGTGTGGGCGTCAGAACTGAGGCACTCATCAGGAAAATGGGTTGAAATTACATCAATACAGCCACACAGAGAGTTGGAGAGATCTAAAATAATATATACTTGATCCTCTACTATGGACATAGGGCTACTGTTTATTTCTGATGTCCCAAATTATGGATTCAAAACATTTTTTTGCATTAATCTCCACATCACGTTAAAGCAGAAACTTCTCAGTGAGAGGGCAATCAAAGTCAGAGATGGATACATTTGCATTATGAAAATAGGCCAGTGTAAATGAACAGATGCAGGCTAGATTGACATTAAATTTGAGGCTTGTGGTACAACACTGGGTTGCTGGGTATGATTGGCAAGGCCAATTTCCTGTGAACCCCCACAGCAGTTTTAGCCTAATTTCATTGGTCCTGTGGAGCAGCAAGTCTATCACTGTCTCAGATATAGAGGATTAGCTTCTCTTTCCTGCTCAGATGAATTTGCCTGTCATGGTGTGGTGATGAATGGCAGGAAGGCTGTGGAAATATACTGTGGGCTCATTGGAAGTGGCAAGGTGAAGTCTGGCCTGGCAGGCTGCCCCAAGCTCGACCCTCACCGTGGTTGTGACCCCCTGCAGATGTCCAGGTGTACGTTCAGGTATCAGCAGCCGGCTCATCAGTCGGTCGGTCAGTCAGTAATAGACCACAGCATCAGTTTGACATCTGTTTTGACAAGAAATCCGATTCCATCAGTGTGTCTCAAGGTCCCCGGATACAACTGATAGCGTCCACTGCCTCTCCTCTATTCATATGAAAAGGGTATGTTTAAAGGTCAGCCGTGCTTTAAGCACCTGCCTCCACCTTTAACGCCGGACCTCGTGCTGGATAACAGAATTAAGCTCTGTTCAACTCATCTTTATTAAAACGGAGTCTTATTAAGAAGAAAAAAGGCCACATGTAATGGAAATGTAATTTTAATAAAGCACATTTTTATTATATGCATGTTTTTCTTCGTCAAAACATTCCCATCATGCCTCTGTGGATGTGGCTCAATGGCAACAAAAAACAACTGCTCTCCATTTCCTGTCCTCTTCTCTGCAGCTGTTACTGTCACCACCTTCCAACCCCAGCCCGACCCCTCACCACACCTCCTCCATTTTCAGCTGTAATCATGTCGCCATGCAAATGCTGCGCACTGAGAGGTTCATGTTGCCCTCTCTGGGACATCATTCCCAGCTGCCTGAGCCCTTGAGTTGACCACCCAGGGGAGGGAGAAGAGGAAGTCATTACTGCTATCACAGTCAGGCACAGTCCCTACACTGCCAGACAGCCCCTCCAACTCATAAAGTCCTTGACGACTTCACTAAAACATCCAATTTCAGTCGGACCCCATTTATAATGACGAATAGAAATCAATCACTCCAACTACTGCACACTCCTCCTGAATCTGTCTGCTTATTTGGCTGCCCAAAATGGCAGAGAAAAAAAAGGAATCCTTTCCCCCCTAACGCTGGTATCCTATCCACATCTCCGGGATATTCATAATTCATCATCTTCGATTCCTGACATCTGCCACTGATTGTGCCGACGGGTTGGCTGGAATTAGCCACTCCTGGGAGCGGCGTTAATGTGCTGGTGGGCCAGCACATGCACCCCGGCTGGGGAGGGGTTGCGGGTTGGGTGGAGGATTGAGGCCGGAGCGGCAGGAGCCTTTCACACTCCTAATGTGTAATTAGGAGCCATTTTGGAGCGCTGCCTTCCTGCACTGAAATTAGCTGCCTTTTATTAATCAGGCAGGCCAGTTCAATGGCACGATGGGTCTCCCTATAATCTAACACAAAATGTTGTTCTTAATTACAGGGGGGGAGAGACAGCACAGAGAGGGGCTGTAGCTCCTGCATGATCCCCTCGGGTTCAATTTCCGAACTGCAGAACACAGACAAATTGAACATCTACTGCGGCATAGCAGTCCACACGCTGCGCTAAAAATAATGGTCAATATTTTGTCAATCATTCTTCCAACCTGAGCATTACAGCCTACATTTGGCGTGCTTTACATAATGGCTATATACATCATACAGAGCGAGCAGAGAGCAAAACTCTCGTAGCCACACAGTCCATGAAACCATTTGCATTTGCCGAATGTCAGCTCCACTTGAATGAGAGATCATACATATTATGTGATTACAAGCACTGGTCCTCCTTTGGAGAGTTAAGTGCTGTGACCCTGACCATGCTCATCAGTGCTGATGCCCTCATGACTACAGATGAGGACTAAATACTTCAGTGTTCATCCTCTGTGGTTGGGATTTTTCCCCCTCTTGCTACACATCTAATGGAAAAGATTACAAGTATATGAAAAGCAGTCCAGGCAGAGAAAAGTAATAACTGGATTCCTGATATGGATGTAATACATGATTGGTAAAGACAGGATATTTTAAAATGTGCCCAGCAAGTGTTGAATCATTTTCTGCTTAAAACAGAAATCAGTAATAATCTCTGGAACTGTTGAATTCATTAGCACTGCCTCAAAAATGAATACATTCAAATGTAGTCCATTTTAAAACATTTGAGATGTAACCACACTATTTAATAAGATATTCAATGAGAAGATATAAATTAAATATTTTTAAATTGAAATTTAATATTTAATCAGATCAGAATCAGATGTTTAATATTATCGAAAATCAAAATGCTAGCTTGATTTCAGGACAAGGTGACCATGTCATTTTTGAAACACAAACATTTTATAATCACATCAAAATCTGAGCAACAAAAAAAACTATTATAGAAATCATCCACACTTATTAACATTCACCTTCACTTACTCTCCTGTACTTGCTTACTGAAAAAGTGTCTTGTTTTCTTCTATTTCTTTCCTGTCCTTAAAAAAAAACCTTTCTTACACAACAGTCTCAGATTTTGTTGGCTAATCAAAGAGTTGATTTATTTAACAATTCTTTCAAAATGCTTCCTCCAAGATATCATCCTCCTGTGAGTGATGCAATCATGGAAAATGGCCACTTTTGTGTTTCTAGTGTTTAACAAAGCCTGATGCATATTTATGAATATTGCTGTAGTGCCAGCTATCCCTATAATCTTCTAAGAGATGCATGAAATAAAACATGACAAAATCCTTAAAATGACTACTTGACTAAAGTTTCTCTGTCGATCTGAGGACCCAAACAGCTGATTAACAGTCATCACACCAGTAATGTGCAGCGGATGATGAAGACCCCCTCTTGTCTCCTGATGGCTCTGCAGCTTGTGGCACTGAGGTCATCGCTCTGCTGCAAGGCCGAGTCTGCTTTAGCATGCGACAGGGCGGCTGCATGAGAGGATAGCCTGCCACTCAAGTCTTATTGATGGAATCCAGAACCAAAAAAAAAAATCTGATGTGGGGTCAATGAGTGAAGGTCCTGGCCTATCTCTGCTCAGCTTGAAACTGTGTCCAGTGGAACAGCAGCTGTCACAAAGTGCTCACACAGACGTGGACAGCAGCTTTGAGGAATGAGAAAATGTCAACGCAATTTTTGGATATGCAAGAACTGAAGGCCAAACAGGGACTGAATTATACAGCACCCTCAAAACATACATAAACACACACAAGGAGCCAGATGCATTTGGCTTTGGACTACGTCTATTTAAAAAAAAAAAAAAATTAAAAAATTAAAAAAAGATTGAAGAAGTAATCGAACAAATCAAACAACAGCCATACATAACCCACAATGTTATTATATTCAAATTCAGTGACAAAAAAAAGACCTACTAGTCTTTATTTTGTCCAATTTAATCACTCTAGGGCTGAAAATATTTGTAAAAATATTGGGGTACAGGCCCCTAAACAACCCAAAACACAAAAAATAAGAAAAAAAATACAGGCAGATGGCAGTCTATGCAGACAACTACACCACCACACACTTCTGATGGGTCATAAATGATGATAGAGAGGGGTTACTTCTGCATAAGTCTATATATTGTTTTCTTTTTTTTTTCAAGAAAATCCTGCATAGTATATCTTTACGCAAAAATATCAACACAATGTTGTAAAAAGCGTTCCATTGTAAATAAAAGTAATCCCTTGAATTTTACTGCCAATTAACTTATAACATCAAAAGTAAAATCTCTCATGAAGTGTTGTTATTTGCATTATACCACGTTATTATTTCTGATGCATCAGGAGGTGAACATCATTTTCATGTTATAGCAAGTTGAGGAGGTACCAATTTTTACTACTTTATGTACAGCTGAGGATCTTTTCAACATGAGGAGATAATTTACTTTTAAAAACTTTCTGGTATAAAGAAGCAGCAGAACTATTCAAAATGATGGCAGTTGCACTGTAGCAGTTGGAGTGTTATAATTAGCATTCAGAGTGAAAGCGGATCATGTGACCGTTGGCAGAGTTTCTAAGTTCTGGCCCAATGGACAGAGAGTAAACTCCACAGGGGAGTCCCCGGGGAGCGAGACATGCTGGGTTTGAGAGGGGTTATTGGACTGTGCTGTCTCTCTGACTGTGAGCCACTGGGGACCAGAGCAGAGGTGCCTGATGGTGCACTGAAGCCTGAGTGTGACACCTGGGCTGTCTGTCACAGCCACAAACACAGACAATGTGACACTTGACAGGATAGGAGTTGAGGCTGCAACACCAGAAGTCAAGACCCGGCTGACAGTAAGGATGAGAGGCATGCAGTTCAACTCAATAATTTCCCCGACACACTTAAATCCAGCCTGTTTGTCTCCTTCCTCCTTTCTCTTTCTGTTCATGGCCCTTTAAATAAATCAGGGTCCTGAGGAGGCTGAACCCATCAATTAGAGTCGTCTGATGAGACTGTGTATGTATTAATCAACTGTGTGAGGCGTGTGACAGCCTGAAAAGAGACAGGATGAAGGGCTGCAGCGCCACAGAGCTTTAAGAGGAGTCCTGACGAACAGGCTCTTAAGATGAATTTACCAGTCTGCATCGCTAAACTAAACTGATATCCAATTATGTTCCCCACATCGACAAGCTAACGGAGCAGCTGTGAGCAGCACAGGCTCGCAGTGTCAGAATTGGCCAGGCGCGAGGCAGAGAAACTCAGGACCTTGAAGGAGATGTCACAAGGAGGCCGGAGTCAGCCGCTTGAGTGAGCGATGGTCCACACGCTTGCCTGAAAGCATGACATTGCCGAAGGGGGAAAAACACCATTTTATCATTCAGTGCGATTCGCACCCTCTCTCCCTGTCAAACATGCCATATGTCCCCGTCACAGGTCGTCTTGCTGGCTTATCGAGTGTGACAGGGCTATTCACACACTGCTCCCAATCAGACACCATCTCCTGCAGAAAAAAAATCACCACCATAGCACAGTGACAGGCTGTCAGGCAGAGGGCACCAACCTCCACAGGGCCTTGGCTGAGAGTCTGCCCAATGCGGGGGAGGGGGGCAAAGGCCAGGGGTTACGATGGGAGACACAGCGCAGGCATCGACACACCTCATGCACACTCATACTGTTGACACTTTTCAGTCGTTATTCAATCAGCAACAAGACAGACTGAAATTCAAGTCTATGAGAGCATCAAACAAAAGCTCTAATGAAAAGCTCCAATAAAGCTTTTATGTATGTTATCTTTAATTCTGTTTCATGTTGAGTCTACACCCTGCTCTCAGCGACATTAAGGAATACTTCACAAACAAAATGGCCATTCATATATCAATTTTTTGTTTTTCTAGCATGCCTCGACAGAGAACGGCCAAGATGCTGATTTATTGACTGATTCAGGACCACATTTGACAGAAAAACTATATCAAAACATCTGTTTATAAACTCCCACACAACTCGTACAGTGTAACCCAAGTTTCATTTCTCCAGTTGTATGCTCAGTGCCTCCAAAACACATGCATTTTCACTAAAAAACTCTTAGCATTGGAGTCTGGCTTTGAAGAGAATATAGAAGTTCCAATTTCAGGTCAGTTTTAAATGGTAACATCACACTGAAAACAAGTTTTTGTTTTAAGCACTAAGCACACAACTGGATAAATGAGACTTGAATCACACTGCATGAGTTGTGTGAGTTTGTGCACAGACGTTTTGAATTCATTCATTGTCCATAACAAAATTGTCATTTGACGAGCGGCAGGGTACACCCTGCACAGGATGCCAGACTATCACAGGGCTGACACATAGAGACTGACAACCATTCACGCTCACATTCACACCTACGGGCAATTTAGATTCACAGATTAACCTGCATGTCTTTGGAATGTTGGAGGAAGTCGGAGTTCCCGGCGAAAACACACGCTGACACGGGGACAACACTTAAGGTCCAAACCTTGCCCCAAGCCTGGGTTCAAACCTGGGACCCCCTTGCTGTGAAACATCAGTGCTAACCATCACCCCACCATGCCGCCCACACTGGTAATTATTAATATTTCATTAAATAAATAATTAATATTGCAAATACAAATTAAACTTTTGATAGCCTATTAGAATAATGAAATCAATTTGCTTCTCATCCATTGGATAGATATTGCAGCAATAAAATAACTGAAGAGAGAAAACAGAGTGAAAACTTTATCTTAACAGATAAAAAAAGAGATAGACAAAGATTTTTGTTAATTTGCAGTTGAAAAAAAGAAAATATGTCGCAACACATTTTTACAAATATTCAACATATTGCAAAACATTTAAAATTGCAATAATATTGTATTGTGACCTAAAAATCATGATGTCATATCAGGGACCTCTGGTGATTCTCTTGTTCTAATCTAGATTTGTTGCCGTTACACGTAGACCCCAATCAATCATTAATGCATTCTCCATAACCGCTTAACCTTAACCTGAACTACATGTCTTTGGACTGTGGGAGGAAGCTGAAGAACCTGGAGAAAAGCAATGATGACACAGGGAGAACATGCAAACTCTACAAAGAAGGGCTCCAACTGGCCCAGTCAATCAATTAATCAATATATTCTCCGTTTTTTATGGAAGCATGTGAGAAAAGCAAAGCTTTCTCCACAAATTCAAGGTAAAATGGCATATGTAATTGATTTACCAATGGGAATTTTTTGGGTGAAGTATTTCTTTAAAAACAATCACACTTACACTGCTCACACAGTTCATAAAGCTCTTCACATGCTCTGTAAAAAATATTTGACTTGACATTTTACTGAACTATGTAGATCACGAGAAATTTGCCTGACAGGAAACCAAAGTGGTATGTAAACCTCACCTGGGACTTTAGCCCTGAGACCTGGTCACCAGCCTATTTTCCTAACCACTAGACCATACGAGCCCCTTATGTGTTGTGCCAATCTGAGGCTATGAGCCAGGACAACCAGAGGTCACTGAAAACCATGTGTGGGGCATACACAGTCTCAGAGCTTTGAGGACGATTTGCTTCTCTTGATGCACTTCTGCAGTCGGCAAATGTTTACTTTGATGCCAAAGAATCTCAGTGCTACTTAGCCACTTGGCTCCAAACACAATAACACTGCAGATGCTGAATATATTCACTAAGTGAGCAATCAGTTGCAAAGTGGGCTGAAAATTACACTTATCCCCCACCCCGTGATGATATGCATAGAGAAATAAATCAGAGAGCAAGAGAGGGAGCAGAGGGGCAAGGGGGAGAAGTGGTATCACCTGATCCGTCTTATCTTAAAAAGCAGCGGGATGTGTCACCTCAACTCTTCAGAAAAAGAGATAGAACCCTCCTGGCACATTTTTATATGAAAGATTTCTGTGAAATGATTGCTAATCTATGCAAAAAAGCAATCAGTGACTCATTCATAATGCATGAGCAACGAGATACCAATTTTGCAACGCTTTCGGATTATTAGATGTTATCGTGAATGCAGCAGATGAAATATGAACACTCCTACCTGTCCCATTGTAATTACATGACTGCAGTGGTCGAGAGATACACTGGGAGAGGGTAAAAAGTGCAGAAAGAAACGTACAGAGAGACAGACAGACAAGCAGATAGAACATCCATTACTATCTGACTGCAGATAGCTCTAGATGGGAATATTTGTTTCTAACAGCTTTATGTATCCATTTGTGCCGTAATTTATCAACCTAAAAGCTGTGGTTTTAAGTACATCTGGCTGACATTTTAATGGTCCATCAATCACCCGGTGTCATGTGATAACATTTTGAGATCATCCTCCTACTCGAGTCTCTGAGAAAAAAAGAAAAAAGAAAAAAAAACTGAATCCAATAAATTGGCTGCAATCCCAGGGAAATGATGAGAACCTATTTCTAATTCAAAGCAAGTTCAAAGTATGAATGTTAGATAAGCTGCTTCTCAAATTAATGCAAATCAAATTTCATTTAGGATATTTTTGTTCTATATAGACCCCTAATGCACTGAATATATTTATGTGCCAGTTTCTAAACTGCAGTTTAAAGCCTGACAAAAAATACAATTCCTGTTTGGATTACTGGCGTCAGATTAATAAAAGCAATGTATTATCGAAGTATAATGCATTTCAGGAGCTATAAATGCATAAATCATAAACAAAAAAAAAGGAATTAAACTGATTCACATGTTTTTAAATAGAAATACACTGCCCAACCTCTCATTAATCCCAAAATACTGGACAGTTTTTTTCTCCTACGAGCCCTTCATTTTAACAAAAACAATCTAAACAGGCAGAGCAACAATCTTTGACCTTTGCAGTCTGAACACAGCCTCAACTGGTCCCACAGGAGACTAAGACGTATGTATGTATGTAGGATACGCTCTCTTCTCCCTTCTTCTGTTTAAACATTAAAAAAAACAAGAGAAGCCTGACTTTTTAACTTCCGTGTTAACGTGTATGGATTGCACCTGGAAGCCTTGTGAAAGGCGCTGACAGATTTCATACTTTTACATTCTGGGCAACTTCGACGCCAGGGATTTGCTCTTAAAACGGAGCACAGCAAGGATGAAGGGTGGTATAAAAATCAATGAGGCTTTTCAAAGGCAACAAGAAAAACCAGCGCCTTAGCCTGCAATTAAACAAGAGCGCTCCTGGCACTGAGTGATGACAGAGTATGCTGCAGGTGCCCTCGACTTCACAGAATCAATTACAGGATCGATACAATGACATGATACAATTCCATGATGGAAACTGGGACGTGGACTGGGAGTCGCTCTGCGTCATGTGTTTCACATGTTTACAATAATACAGCTCAAGCAGGTCTATACACTGTGGGCCCATTACATAAACATGAGTGAAGCCCAGCTCTAGACCAAACACATCCTCCGGGTGGAAACTTCTTTTGAAATATCTTGTCTAAGCAAAAGAGTGAAGGACAGGTAATCACTCTGGGGGGTTGGGAGCCCCACACAGGGTCGCAAAACATCCTGAAAGATCGTGAGATGACTAACAGGACAGGAAAGCGGAAAGAAGAAAACATCTGACACACAAAGTCAGGTCTATTTTTTTTTTTTAACCTCCTCTTATATTTGTTTTTTGGTCCAGCCTGGAATATCTCACCAGACAAGTAATTATGAAATTCTGTACATTCATTTGTGGTCCCGTGAGGACAGATCTGCTTCCCCTGACTATTTCTTCGTAGCACCACCCTGACGTTCACACTTGATGAAATGTTTCGTCACGTTACCATGAAAGTTGTGCAGACATTCATGTGCTCCTCAGTATGAACTGTGATGAATCTTTGACTTTTCCTCTAACACAATCCTCAGGTAAAAAAAAAAAATACTCAAATGAATGACCAAATACCTGTAAAATTAACCCGTAATCTCTGAGGGGGAAAAATGAAGTCAACATGGAAAATGCAGTTTCTCAAATGTCCACTTGAGGCTGGCACCAGAAGAAAGTCAATCCCCATTGACCCCCAAGTTTAAATGCCCAATATTAGCCTTGTAATTTTGAGCATGTCAGCATGTTGACATTTAGCTCAATGGACAGCTTCACAGAGATGCTACTTCTGCTGTAGACATACAGTAGTCTTGTTTTCTTGAGAATATATGAATTACTGGATATTTTACCTAATGTTTGACAAATGGTAACCATATGCAGCTAATTATGGAGGGGTCCCTTGATTCGTTTTAAGGTCCAAGGTGCTGAAACCTGTATTCAATCTGCATATCTCAAGAAGAGCTTATCCTGTACACTGGATTTTAAAAAATGTACTATGAGGAGCTCAGACTAAAGAAACAATTTGATGTTTCTCCCTAAAATTACATCCTTAGAGTTCTTTGGCTATGCCCTTGAACCCCCCTGTCTTAATTGGACCCCTGCTACTAACCCCAACCGCCTCCCCCCACTTACCAAAAGGGCAAACACCCCCAGGAGGATCATACAGCCCATCATGACTGAGAAGAGCTCATGATGTTGATGTTGCCTCTGTCAGCGCACCAATATGAATGCTGGAAGAGGACGGTCGCACATATCTTCCCTGCTGAGGCTAAATGCACATCCCCTTTCGACACAAATATCATGACATGAATTATATTACACACACAAGGAACAACTGACACCACACTGTGATCCAGAGGCCTCGATATGTTAATGCAAATGCTCTCTATAGGAAGCCATACACTGAATCCCTGTTAGTAAAACCAGTGGCCAGCAGCAACATGATATCTTGTCAGTCAGGTCTAATTCTCTGTTCAAACTTAATGGCTCCTGACAAGCATTTCACCAGTCGACTGAGAGACCAGAGGGAATATGCCACAGTGAGCATGACCACTCAGCAAATTCGCATTTAACATTTCATTCCTCCTGCTTGGACAAAATGAATTATACATCCTTGATTCTCCCACATTGATCCATACGGACAAAACTCCCTAAACGTTAAATGTTAAATGATTTGTACTTCTCCCTCCTCGCTGCTGGGACGGCATCTCTCTCATTCTGACATTCTCCCTCTATCCTTGACCCCCTTTCCTCACTCCCTCTGTTATCTGAAATAATCTCAGGGCCTCTTTAGATTCTATTCATCAGAGCAGAAAGAAGCAGGCGCTGACATTGATAAAAAAAAAAAAAAAATACCATCTGTGCCTTGCAGGGGTAAAAGGAGTGAGAGAGAATGAGACAGAAAAGAAAGAGAGGGGCTTCAAATGAAACAGGCTCTGTTGTCTCCCTCTTGTCCCCCCTCGTCAATGCCATTTCAATTGAAAAGCGCAGTGGTAATTAAATTCCAGCAGGGGTTAGGGGCAACTGTGTGGCGCACTGACGGGGGGCTGCCCTGACATAAAGATGACACAATTCAAGAGGACAGAGGGGGCGCCAGGCGGAAAAGGAGGGAGGGTGACAAATGTTGTGTATTCACGTACGCTGCCAGATTCGTATTGCTCAATCTTCATGACATTTAAAAAATAGAAAATGAAATGGATATTCAGACTCAACTGAATCCCACTATGACCTTTTCCCCAAATCAGGGATATTCTAAACAGATCCTTCTTCTGTATCTGCAGCATTTGCAGAATATTTTGTAATGCTTAGTAGGATGAGCAATTAGGTGGAGGAGAATTTGGAAAAGCTGCTGTATGTGTATGTGTGTGTGTGTGCGTGTGCATATGTGTCAGCACAAATGTGTGAGTCACAGAAGGACGCTGGTTGTTGTTGATTCACATTATAGTGGCGCTAATCCAGAGGCTCCAGAGAGGCCACACACTCCTGCTGTCCCCCTCTCCCCATCCTCTATTAGCAAAACAAAACAGCCAGTCAGTCTGTAACTGCAGAAACCAACAGTGTGTTGCATGCATTTTTTTTACATAAATTTTTTTTATACAACTGTAACAAAAATTTTATATTATTCTCTCAGAGATTTTAAGTAAATAAATCACAAAACATTCCTTGGTTTCAGCATTATTTTGCACTTAAAATACGCATTTCGCCTGTTAAAAGTAGAGCATAATAAAAGCCGTGGGCTGGAAGCTGATTCAGCATTTGGGCTGCAACAACTAACTATTTTAACTGTCGTTTATTTTTTCAATTTATCGATTAGTTGTTTGGCCCATAAAATGTCAGAAAATGGTGAAAAATGTTAATCAGTGTTTCCAAAAGCCCAAGATGATGTCCTGAAATGTCTTGTTTTTGTCCACAACCCAAAGATATTGAGTTTACTGTCAGAAAGGAGTAAAGAAACCAGAGAAAGGTTTTATTTAAGAAGATGGAATTAGAGAATTTGTTTTGTTAAAAAAATTAGTCAAAACCATTAATTGATTATCAAATTAGTTGGCATATATTTTAATAGATAGCAACTAATCAATTAATTGTTGCAGCTCTATTCAGCATACATTTGTTTATATAATAATTTATGAGAGTGTGAAAATTTTACATTATATGCAAATAGTCTTCATAGTATATTTATGACAATGTTGTTTCCTGCTCTCACCAACATTAATTATAATGCAGCAAAAGATCAAAGCTCGGTCACTTTGATAAACCTTAATGTAGAACAGTGAAGACTAAATTACACATTCAAATAATGGTCATCCGGTTTTGTTACAGAACCACAAAAACTATTTCATTCATCAAACTCCTTCTCCATCATCATTTTTACATAAAATGACCACTTTCCTCAAAGCAGTTATACAAAAACATTGCATGTTAAAGTGGTAAGAGTGAGCAATTAATGCCTGACGATCCTCTAATCCATTAAGATATGTTGGCCCTTCTGCATTTAACATTTGGATTAAACTATAAATTAATCCTGCCAGTGCTTCACTTACACATTAATCAATTTATCAGAGCCTCCTACCATAAATCCTTTTTTATAAAAAGCTTTGGTGCAACTCTGATGCCATCTAATGGACAAAGTGCTCAGAACATATACTTGTACCCTCAAGGATCACTAATTTTCCCAAAGTTCAAAATGAGTATCAGTAATATGTTAGAGACACAGTTGCCTGGTTGTTAGTTTAAAATTGATTAGATTGTTTTTCACTCGCTAAGGTTTGTCCAGCTCCGCTCAGTTGGAAATTTTCCCCGGTCCACTCGGCTTACTTCAATAGTCAAGCATATTTAACGTCTTGAAGTAAAAAACAAGAAGACTAAAGATTGCTTGTCCTCTTGTTCAGCCATGGTTTCAGTAACGCTTTAAAATCTCCAGAACTTCCTCCTTAACAGAGAGAGGAGAGTGCTGCTGGACCCCCGGCCCGCCAATACTCGTTTCCCAGCAGTCAAAGCCACAGTCTTTCAAGTCCTGCACTGTAGTCTGGACAACGAAGGAGTCCGTTTCTACAAAACAAACAAGTCATGTTAAAGTCATGTCAAAAAAAGGTATGTCAGGAGGGAGCGGGGGGGTGGGGGGGGGGGGTGGGGGGGCTAGTTGAACAATAAAATATAAATGGATGAAAGTTAAGGGCAAGACAGCTGTTGTTAAATGTAAAGATTGAAATCTAGCTACAGTGGTGTTTTCTGGGATGAACATGTTAAGTCTGTCATTGACAGCAAAGGGAAAACACTGCATCCACACAAAAACCACGTCACTTTAGTCAGTGATCTCATCGATGTAGAGAAATAAGGACATTGCAATCAGTGGGATACCACCAAGCATCTGGCACTTCCGTGTGGTTTGTTTCAAAGGACATGGTCGAAAACCGACCTCTGCTGCAGCTGCACAGTAATACTAATGCCGACCACACGTTCAGCTTAAATTATAAAGCTTCAGAAGAGAGAGCAGCTTTAAATGCAATAATAAAATAACTTCACTTGCTTCACAGAGCTTTAACACAAAGAGAGACAAGAGAAGACAGAAACCAGACCATCTATTTTGAAAACTGCTGTGATCCACACAGATGGAAATGCTTGCTAAAAAACAAATAAAGAGCATTTGGAAATCTATTTGGAGGATTTTATCCGTATAAAATTTCAGTATGCTGCAGGCTGCAGGCATAAACAAAGACTGAACTCGCAGGTTCTTTGCTTGTTTGTTTTGTCAAAGAGGGGTTGATACAAAGTTTCCTTATAACCAATTCCACAGTAGTACCCACACACCAAAGGACCCGTCTTGTGCAGCCTTCTCATCATTTCCTGCCACTCAAATTGTTGTTTCAGAGAAGAAGAGTGAGGGAGCGTTTGAGGAAAACAGAACATTTGTTGTCAGCAGGAGTCTGACGGTTTGGCTCATCAAACTTCCCTCATCAAATTCGATTCAGTATGAGACAAATCCACTGGAGGATTCAGTAGAGCCTCGACAAACTGAACCATTAATTTCAATCAAATGCATCATTTACACTGGAGAGGTAATTAATTCAGCAGGTAAAGTAGAGCTTTACATTTTTTCAAAATACCATCACCGTCAGTGTTTCGGCATGAATAGTGTTAACAGCAAAACACTTATATACAAGACAATCAAGGCAGTGACATAATTCAACACAGGCGTACAGCAGACCACACCCAAAGGGAATGTAAACACTTAGTAATATAGAGAACAAGAATACAAAAATACAGCTGCTGTATCATAAGCTCAATAAATTAAACTCATTAAAGCTTTTGGAGAGCATAGTGTTTTAGAAAATTCCTTCTTCTAACGACACTCATCTTTTTATGGCCAACAGAGAGGATAGTGGGCCACATTTGGTCACATTTTTTGTGCTGTTGGCTGTTTTATGCACAGAAATACAGACTTTAAACGTCTAGTCTGTAGGTTTTAGGGGTAGTGACAGAAATGGTATACAATGATCAAAACTTTCTTTTGTTTTGTTTAAAAATACCTGAAACTACAAATTATTGTTGTTTATATCTACATACAGAGTACGTCCTCTCCCACAGAGTCTGCCATGTTGTTTCTACGGTAGCCCAGAAGAGACAAATCAAACACTGGCCCTAAACTGGGCCATTTCCATTTTTCCATCAGCCTTCTTACATGCTTGGCACACAGGAGAAGTTTTAGTTGTGTAACCTAACCGCTAGATGCCTCTAGATCTTACTAACAGGACCTTTAAGAGCTCTTTGAGTTTGTCCTATATGAGCCTTTAATGCGAGGGCAGGTCAACATTTAGATTGCATTTTTAGAGTTACAGTTTATAAATTAAAAACAATGGATAACTTTTTACCAGGTAACAGCAATAATAGCATTGATGTATTAAGAGAACTGGATACAACGACAGAGGCGTGGCCCCATTCATTCCTATCAGAATTTCTCAGTGGTACATGAAGCCACAACAGTTGAAATGCAGCGTATAAAATTACCCGGATGATCGGCACTGCTTCCACACTGTGCGGCCAATAGACAGGGCGCCTTTGGCACTTCCATCGACTGAGCTGGCTACTTCCTGTTTAGCACTCCACTGACTTGAATGGGCATAAAAATGATTCACGTGGCTCTTCCAGGCTTTCCAAATGTTATCAGACGTAATGGATTAAATTCTGACAGTGAAATGAGCCATTTTTCAGGGGTTAAGACATTCAAAAAATGTATCCACTGATTTACAGATGTTTCTCTTGCCATGTAAGTGTAAAGTGATGACGACGACGATGGCCACATGCCATCGCAACGTGAATGTATTAAGCCACTTTTTGGCCACCACAAAAAATGGCTTTAAAGCATGCTGCACTTTCTGGGGACCTGCTTAATGGATGTTTGAGCTCCTCAAATTTTTTGGATTAGTACATTATGCACAATGTCCACATCTAGAGTTGCCTTTTAGACCTTCTGTAAGAGTATAGAAGAGACTGTTTAGTTATTTCTGCAGAGCAGTTTAAGTCAGTGACAAAACATTCCCGTGGTTCATTTTGTGTCTTTCACAGAGTAAATCTTCTCTTTCATTTATTTTGGCACGTTGGCAGGCATCAGTCACCTTTGAAGGGTACCCTCTATTTTAATCTATTACTTTACTTTAATAATGATAATACTAAGTTGGCAGAAGATAAGAAGTTTTGATGTTATATTTAAAAAAAACAGCCTGTGGATCCACCATTGTTTTTTTTGTGCGTTTTGGACGATTACTAGTTGCACATAGAAGAGTATTAAGGTCAGTTGGTTTACAATAGAAGTGTGAATTGAGTTATCAACTCCCTTAACTCCCAATTCTCACGCAGTGATATTTTCTGAAAATATAAAGCTGTGCAGGCATTGTTTACTGTGATATTGTCCCACCTTTCGTCTTTTGACCAGATAAAAGATGTTCCTTTTGAAAATAAAAAGACACAAACCTTTGACTTGATCTTATACACAAACATTTAAAATGCCCACTGCTGTGCTAATATATATGATTGATAGAAACGTGAAAGGAAATGGTGATTCTTGATATGTTACTTACATTATGACATATGATAACTATGTGATGATGATACTGATGATGATGGCGATGATGATGATGATGTTTACCTCTGTTAGGTGTTATCAGTATGAGGGATGGTCATCTCATTTAGATCTATTGGGTTGTGATGTAATGTGATATTTGCCCTATATGTCATTACTGTTGGATATGTGAATAGCAGCTATTTTCAGTAATAATTATAGTACTTAGCATATATGCTGTTGTGCAGGTGGTAGCGATGTGATGGATAGATAATGATGCTCACCCTAATCATACACAGTATAACAACTGGCCTTTAGTACCTGGTCTCAGTAGGGTGATGCCGCATCCTCCTCCCCCTGCGCCCGTTAGCTTGCTGTGGAGCCCTTTGGTCATTGTGACCCGGCACAGTGTGTCCAGGGCAGGGTGTCCCACACCCATCACATTCAGGTGGTGCTGGTTCATGTCAATGAGCTCCTATAAACGATGTGACACAGCTGTGGTTAATGGCAGAGGATTTGTCATGTCAATGTGAATATGGGCTCTCTGATTTAAGACATTTCACATTTTAAAAAAGGCCGTGCTTTTGTATTTCAGATTTGTATCAAATCTGAAATTATCAAAAAAATTACCCAGAGCAGCTGTATGTAAGAATACAAATGTCCACTTGAGTTGGACCAGACACTAAACTGACTTTAACCTGCCATCTCTCTAGCACAAAGCCTGAGTAATGTAATGAGCAGGTAATTATCCAGAGAATTCAAGGAGAGCAAGTGGGTGTGTTGATGGCGTTTCTGTCTCAGATTCAGTCTCAATTAAAACAAAATTTCAGCTCTCTTGCATACATGAAGGGAGAGACAGAACGCAAGGAGAAAATGAGGACACATCCAGTGGTCAACAAAACATCACTACGTTATGTTGACAGGTACAGAAAATAAATTTGTCGTTATGTCACATTAAAAGTAAGATTCTATCTATAAAAATGACTGTAACAATTTCTTTTATCATAAGCATATTCCATGACTTTTCCAAAACTTTCAATGATTTTGACTACTTTCATTACTTTTTCAGGCCTTGAAAATGTTACTGTGAAATTCTATGACCTTTCCAGGTTTTCCATGACTGCTGTTTATGACAAAATTACAAACTGGCTATATGATTGTGGTATAGCCCAAGTCATGTCCTGCACAGGCGCCATCCCTCGCCAGAACCAAACAAAGCATTTCCAGTGCGTAAGAACGCATCTGACAGGGATAATCTCCTGATGTGTGCTACACGTGAGAAAGGGAATCAATTTGCCAGAATGTCCGCAGAATCAGGTCCACACATTGTACAGAGGTCATGTGAGATAGAGGCTCAAGTATTATAAAGATCTGATGTCATGTCTCATTTTTTCAATGCAAGCTGCTATCACAATCTATAATATTTTGTACCTCTAGAATATTGTAGTGCTCTCCAGTGATGGGCTTGCAGGTCATATCTGAAAGGACTTTCTCACAAGTGCAGGAAATGGCATCAACAGAGTCAAGCACCGGGGTCATGACAGAGGGAAACTACAGAAGATGAAAACAACAAACAAGAGAAAATTAACATCGTCACTTGTGCACAGCATTTCTACACAGTCATCACTGCAGTAGCGTTATTTCAGTTTATGGTCTTTAATTCATTTTTTAAATTTTGTTTTGAGTTTAGGCTTAATATCAGTTGGTTTCGGTATGAGATTATTTTTCATATATACGTAAATTTAATATGGGGGGTATTTGTCAGCGGCAAGATTTAAGAAGTTCAGAATAGGTATGCTAATACAATATTTTTTTTCAAAAGTCTAGTTTTTATTTTTATTTCAGTTATCTCAAAAAAGATTTCACACCTAGTTTTAATTGTAAGTTTAGTTTTAGTACATTATAAAAACCTTACACTGCAGTTTATGTGGAAAAACAACAAGTGTCTCTGTGCGCACGTTTAGAAAAAAAAAACACTTTCATCCAAACACAGGTTGTAAAATGGCAGGTTTGATTTTGGTTGTGTTCCAGACTGATCACAACACTGCCACAACACCATCTAGACCGATCTATGTCTGAGGCAGAAATCTGAACACCTGCTGGTGTCACCAAGGCAACAGCACACAGGGGCGCTCGCTAAGAGTTTAATTTCAATATTTTATGAAGGCACTCAACGGCAGGCTCTGGAGTATCTGCCATGCAAAAGCACCGCCTATTATATTAATTACAGTGTCGGCAAGTAACACACGGGGGAGGAAGAAACCATTTAGTACCTTGTTAATCTTGTCCTTCACCCTGGCAACAAGTACCTTTGTGCTACGTGGTACTTTTGTGTTAGTGAGGAGGATTCTTAATAACGGCACCCTGGAAGTAAAGCAGACAGAGCAGAGAGTTCATGCAGACACATTATTCTGGTGCACTAATTTTACCCAGACAAAATTTGTTTTTAATGTGTAAAAAATACACACTATAGTTTTTATTAATTCACTTTGTTCTCTTAAAATGAGATCACAAAAAAAAAAAAATTAAAAATTGTTAATCAATGTCATTACCTGCTCAGTGGTATTATCTTCCCGGCCAAGAATCTCAGCATGCCACCTACATACAGGGAAATCAAAATCATTAAATAGATAATCATCAAATGATAATGAACAGCAGTGGTTCCATTAAAGTGTCCACAGAGACAAAGGAAGTTAAAACACCATATGTACTGCACCGCATGCCAGATAATATCGGGTCTCACCCCACGTTCCGACGGCGTTGTCGACTCCTGAAGGATTACCATGGATGATCATCTCCCCTTGGAAAGCCCAGCTGTTGATATGCTCCAGGTCCTCCTGACACCACCTGCAATTATTTGTAAATTAAAAGGAGAACTTTGTATCCCAACAGACCTTCAGAGACCTAAACTGCCTCTTCATGTCCAAACCAATATACAGTAGATATGAATGATTTTACAGATGTTGTTTGTGATGAATGTTTCTAAGGTCCTGACACACCAAGACAACGGTCGGCAGTCGGTGACCGTCTTTTGTCCTAGTTTTTGCAGTGTGTCCCGCACTGTTGGCACTAGTTGGCCCTTGTCAGCCTTTTTTTTGCTGATTCAGCATGTTGAATCATCAGGCCAGGCGGAGCCCATCGGTGATTTAAGTAACTCTGATTAGCAGTTCCGCTCGGTGCATGAGAAGAGAAATGAAAGCAAATAAACAACTTCAGTCAAAAGGAAGTTAGATTAAAACAAACTAAGTTTAATAGGTCAGGTTGTTGTTTTAGTCATGAAGCTCTTTAGCAGAAACGGTTCATAACTGCTTGTGTTATTGTTCCCTGGCACACAGAAAACATAATATGCTAACTGGCTGGTTAACTATGATCTGTCACTGAATCTGTCTGCGGTTTCCCTTTTAGTATGACGAATAGAGACTACTGCCACCTGCTGGTAAGAAGAGTTATTTCCTCTCATGGAGGTCAGAACAAATGTGCCAGTTTACCCTTGACTGTAATGACTTTACTTGACTTTGTGATGTGTTTAGTCTGCCTCTGTCGCCATTAGTTTTTTTATGTCAGTTTTGGTACCTGGGCTTTTAAAATGTAACATTTTGGTGGGTTTAAAATGCTATCAACACCTCATGTAATCTCGTATAAATACAGCACAAACTATAGACTTTTTATTAATTTACTAAGTTATGTAAAGGACTTTGTAACTACATCCATGCATTAATGATGACATATACTTGTCTTGCCTTACAGATCATTGTAGTTACCAAAATATGAATACAAGAGGATTAGACGACGCTGTGACTTTTAATCTAAAACAGGTTAACACGAACCTGCAGTTCATCACAGGACACATCTAATTTTATTTTGTAAATTCCCTTTATTTTTTATTAGTCCTTCTGTTCCACTGACAATGTTGGCATTCATCAAAAAGCACTGTCCATTGTCAAGTTGCATTATGGGTAATGTGGGCACCAGGTTTTGACAAAGAAGAAGAGTGTGCAGAATATAAAATATCTCTCATTCTGCTGCACAGAGATTCGTACATTTTTCTCTTAATAAAACAGCATTCATGTGCGCACCCATGTTTTTGAAATCAGCTCAAAAAAAAGTATTTCAATTGACTAATATATTTAACTTTAAAATCAAAGGCATTTAAAGGATTGAAATGGGTATGTGTGGTATTTTGTTCAAATTAAATATTTCTAAGCTTGTTTTTCTCTGCTATTTCACTGCAGGTGGTTTTGTGTGACAGAATTATGCAGTCATTGGGCTACAACACTAAAAAACCAATCAAGTTAAATTAAAGACGAAATAAAGAAAAATGGGTTGACAGATTGATCAAAAATGTGTGTCTCAAAAATTGTATTTTTTGCACTGCAGCTGTTGTTTGTAATTGCATAATACTGTGCAGGCGTTCATGTTGGAAGTGTTAACACCATACCTCAGTTTTTCTATTTATGAAGTGATTCAAGGTCTTCTCTCATTCTCTGTAAACTTTAAACTGAATAACTTTTGGTGAGGCTGTTTGTACATTGTGAGGCATGTGAGGAGTAAAATCACCTCTGTGATCCCTTTTCAGAACAGGTTCATCAGGCCTACAAATTCTGTCTGTGCACAACTATGTTCTGCACAAACCACACACACATATACACACACACACACACACACACAGGTCACAGAAGAGACATTTCCTTAATATGATGTCATTACCTGGCAGTGTGATCCCACTCTCTGAGAGGAGCAGGGATGGCTCCGCTTGCACAGAGCAGAGCTGCAGCCAAACACACCGAGTAGGCAGCACTTGACCCCAGTCCTGCTCCAGTCGGCAGCTCCGACCACACAGACACCGTCAAGCTGGGCAACTCACTGAGGAAATAAACATAAAAACTGAGCTTCTGTTTGTATATGAATGCCTAAATACTGCATTCATGACTAACTTTTTGGTACAAAAAATAAGTAGCTGGAGATTGTGCTTGCTCTTTGTATTGTGTGATAGTTGTATTTGTCTGTATTTATTGTTGTAACTTTGTTTAAAGCAGCCCTCTTGGCCAGGTCACTCTTGGAAAAGAGATTTTAAATCTCAATGAGTCTTTTACCTGGTTAAATAAAGGATATATATATATATATATATATATATATATATATATATATATATATACATAAGTACTGAGTAAATCATTCATCACATCCCCTTCTTAATTTTACTTCATGCTATTACTGGTACAGTTACAGTATAAACATAACTATAAGGAGTGAGTAATGTTAAGTAATCCATACACTACTATATACAACAGAAACTTGCTTGACATTGCTGTCAGTGTCTGTCAGGGAGGCTGCTTTTGGGCAGACAGGAGAATACTCTAAACTAATTGTCCAGCTCTTCTCTCGAGGGAATAACACATCCAGACTTGTTAAAGGCTGCAGTGTGGCCCAGTGCCAGACTCTCATTAGTGGCCATCCTGTCAGAACCCATCACCTCTCTCAGACACGGCAGCACCGTGTCAGCGCCGATTAAACCTCTCAACAACCTGCGGCTCTAATGCTCCTGAGCATCTTCCGTGCTCGCAGCTGCTGGAGTTGCTAAAACTAACATCCGGCCTTTCTGTCTGTCTCTTTTTAATATCTCCATTTCAAAGTGGTGGGAATTTTTTTCAGATGAAGTGAAAATTACCTATAACTCCGTGTACGCTCTGTCATATTCTGCCATTTTACATTTACAGCATTTAGCTGTCAGAAATCTCAACAATTCTGCATAAATTAATTTTAAAAAAAAATATCCACACATGAGCACATACGTTTGTAAATGCCACATGTGACATGTAATAAGCGAGTTAGCCCAACCATGGTACACTACAATACACATAAATAAATGACATAAATCAGACTTAAATTAATTTTACGTGGCTTTTACTTGTAGCTCACACACACACTCACAAATTCAGGTCCAGCAGGCTGTAAATTTTCCACAAAGTAGGTGCCATTATGAGATTAGTTATATACTGTGGTGCTGCGGTTTTAACAGCTGCATAACTATAAGGCAAAGTCAATTACAGCTACAGTTTTTGTGTCTTTTTTAGAGCAATTTTTTATGTGTATCTTAAAGGTTTTACATGTAACACTTGTATCATCTATTAGCTAAAATTAAAAAAATGAAGGGAAATGAACATCATTTTGTAAGGCTCTCCTTCGCTTCTGTCTGTAAAACACCAAATGTCAGCTTTTCTGGGTTTTTGTTTACTTTTCATGTTTTCCTTATTTCCCATTTTTATTATTCTTTCTGGGATTAGACATTGGATAGCTGAGTCTCAAATCTGGTGAAGACTCGCTCCTTTCTCTTGAGCAACACAATCAGTAGCTCTAAAAAAAGATGCACCTGTAACATTTAATGCCTGCATGTGGCAAAAGTGCTAAATCTACAGGGCCAGACACTATTGCTTTCGCGTTTGCTTTCAATCCACATCTGCATTCTTTAACTGTTGCTGCTGTTATGTTTTTAACCAAAGTTGCCCTTAACTGGCCTGAAGCTAAAGCTTTGCAACTGGATGATATCTGCTGGGACTGGTCTCTTGTTTTACATAGTTTTAAAAAATATCTGTATGTCATAATGCTATTTTTGTGGCCATCTGAGCCAACAAGCTGCAAAGATAGAACTGTAGCTCTGTCTCACCTAGATCCAAACAGTGAGAGATAGATGTAGAGGAAGGCGAGGGTGGCCATGTTGCAGGTATCCAAGTTTCCATTGGTGACCCCAACAAATTCACGCAGTCTTCTCACAAGTTCAGCATCCAGAAGTTTAACCTCTTCCCTCTTACCTGTTAACATGAGTTACAAGACACAGCAAAATCTCTAGAATAGTATCGCAACAACACATATTGTGATCTGTAGGTGTATGATAATCAAACCACATTATATTCATCTGGCCAGAGATTAGTCATCCTAGTTAATGGTATAAAATGGAAAACTGAGTTAATCGCTACATCAGAATCAAAATAGAGATGAATATTTAGGCTGTGAAAACTAATCTGATGATTAGATGTAACTGGGGTTAAATGATCAAATACAAAAAGAGCTGTTTTTGAGACACTTGAAAGAAGTTTTAACATTCAAATGTCACTGCATTCCTGGACTTTGCGATGCATGACGCAGGTCCAACTCTAAATATTATAGTGTTTACAAGAGTTAGCAGCACAGCATCATTCCTTACCACAAGAATAGGCAACAAGCTGTTTCAATTCAGATAGGTCCCAGCAGAGGAATGTGTCGATATTTGGGAGGTTGATGCAAACTTTGCCAGTAGTGGTGCCTTGTAACCGTAAATACGTTCTCAGATTTAAACTGACAGCAAGGGCCACCTGAAATAGAGCAGAGAACACACAGAGAGACTAAATGGTCAGACTTATAGCCGATTTAGTGCACTTTATTGCAAGTGACACACCATTGTTATTCGTCTGTTTAATGTATTTGAATTATTATGCAGTTGCAACTGTTAAATGCTGCGTGACATGCTGTGCAGTGTCCTACTGTGCAGCACTTACCGTGCACCAATAGTTATGTGTTTTATTTCTACAGTAACTATACCACACACCATGTGTGTATTTCAGTTATCTTGCGCAACTTTCCATCATGAACAGACAGTGTCTGTATAATTTAAAGGTGTATATAGTGTATGTAGATTTTGTATAATTTTATTATTTTTTATTTGTTATTTTTATTTCATCTAATTTGTATACAGATTTTACATTTAATAGTATTTTGTTTTTTATTTAATTGTATTTTTGGAATATTTAATCTTTTTTTGCACTCAAATCACTTTTTTTTCTTCTTTTTTTGTTGCATGTTTCTCCTTTTCTGACTCTAGAGCTTACTCTAACGTATGGGATTAATACAGTCTTGTTTTATGTTATTTTTCCACCTTCTAGGTAATTGTTGATTTCCCTTTCTGAACAGTACAGCTGGAAAATCAACTTGCAAAGATGTTCTTGTATTAAATCGCATCTACAACTGCTTGTATTAAGGTGTCTTTTTTGAAGACTACCGACAGACATGCAACTCAAACTTATAAACTGTTAGCTGTACTTTCAGGTTACCTTTCCATGCACCACCGCATGCTCTCCGTGGAGAATCGCTTTTCCTGGAGCAGACACAAATAACTCTTTGACTTGCATTTCTTCGTGCAAAAAGTGCGAAAATATGTCCACAACTGGGCAGCCTGGAGTACAACTGGTCACAGTGGTATTATTAGCTAGCTTAGCTATCTTGAGCTAATGTTAATCCTCTGAAGCACAACCACGCGACTGACAACTCTGTCCAACAGCTCTGCCTTTTTCATAAGGTCTCGACGAACATAGAGAGTTTAACAACGCATTTTTGGGTCAAAGTACTGAAGTCTCTCGGCGGACAGACACTCTTTACGGGAGCGTGTTGAAAACATGTTAAAAACACAGCCGACATACAGGAGGGGGGACCAACTGATGTTTGATTCCCAGTATCCAATCAGCGTCGCCGCTAGTCGAACATATATCATTTAATCCAATCAGCGCCCAGAGCTCTCCCACCACACGGTGAGTTGACCAATCGTGCGATAAAAATGAAACGCCCACAAACTACGGACACCGCTGAGGGACAAGAGGCATTCCCCACCATCGTTTACCTTTAGCAGCTATCTTTTAGCTTTAATATGGCATTGTTTATTATCAAACCTGCTCACCTCCGTTGTGCTGTAAGAGCAGGCAGGCTCATAAGCGAGCTTCGGGGAAGAAACACATTGTGTTCAGACAGAAGGTAAAGGCAAAGTGTTGACCTCCTGTTCATGTCACTGATGTAACTGTCTGTATAACATAGCAAAGTGCTAACTATAGCTGCTACACTGAAATACCCTATAAAATAAAGGCAATTACACAGTCAAAAGTCTTTATATCAGGCTGGAGTGTTGTTAGAAACTGAAGTTTTTAAGACCCGGTGAAACAAAAATAAAAATTACATACAAATAATTTGTACATATGTGATTGTTATGTTATTTGTTGGGTTGTACCAAATATGTCAAACATTACTGTTTCTCTGTCATCCTTATTTTTCCGAACAGTTATACCACTGATGGAGACAAGAGGGTACCCAAAATATACACCAAAACTGGAGACAAAGGTTGTTTTTCAACTTAGTTATTTGTACTTAATTAACAGTACCTGTTACAGCACTGTAAACATAAGTAGTTCATACAAATGTTAACTAATTTTTTTGCTGTGCCTCCCGAAAGGTTTCTCCAGCACATTCACAGGAGAAAGGAGGCCAAAGGAAGATCATATTTTTGAAGCCTTAGGAAATACAGATGAGCTTTCGTCAGCTATTGGGTAAAATTTCCACTATTCAACTATCACAGATAGAGATGCAACATAGTCAGTTTATCAAATAGCTGATGGAAAGAAATATAACAAAACAACACATTTTAATAATGAAGTTTTAACTGTTTTTCATGCAAAAAAAAAAAGTCAAACATTTTTTAGTTTTAGCTTCTTAAATATGAGAATTTGCTGTTTTTCTCTCCCATTTATGATGGTAAACAAAGAATCTGTGGGTCTTGAGCTGATGGTTGGACAAAAGAAGTAATTTGAAAATGTCACTTTGGGCTCTGGGAAATTGTGATGAGCTTTTTTCACAACTTTTTTTCAACATTTTATAGACTAAAGGATTAATCTACTAGTTGTGAAAATAAGCAGATTAATCAATAATGAAAATAATTGTTAGTTGCAGCCCTTATTGCAGTTCACTTTAAAACTTGTTCCATAATCTGCCTCACCTGGAGTAACAGTGTTGAATTGTCCATTACAGCTTGGCCAGAGAATTTTGCATCGATAAAGGTCACACATTCACACATCAGTTAGACAAGGTTTGGATTTTCGTATTTAATGTATTGCCTTTCGTCATTGCACACATTGTACATCAACTAGATTAGACTTCTGACAGTGTTTTGCTTTTTCATTGCAGATACAGTGTGTTTTACAAGACATTGGCTCCAATATTGCCACCCCAAGATCATCTGCAAGAGAAAGTCACATGAGTATGCACTTGCCAGATGGTCTAATTCAGTATAATATTGTGTCTTGTGTGTTCTTAAAGTTCTTTTGTGTTTTTTTTTTTTTTGTTCTGTCCTGTTTTTGTAAGAGAGAACAAAATTTACTGCTGAGCCAATAGTGGACCTGGAAACCTGGATAGATAAATTTACAGAAGAGCTCCCTCCACTGACCAGCTTCATTTTACCTGTAAGCCCTTTTGTGCATCTGTAAGACACAGTGTTCTTATGGGAGTCCAGGTTTTCCTGTTGCACTGACACTTATGCTCTGTGCGTCACAGTCTGGAGGAAAGGGCAGCGCAGCTTTGCACTTGGCCCGGACAGTGTGTAGGAGAGCAGAACGCAGGTCAGTTGCAGCATGTTTCTTTGCCCTGAATGATGTCAAATTCACCCTCTTTGTCTGTCTTTTCTGGCTCAGTTGGCCATGACAGATCTTTGTTCTTGTTATAGTGTTGCTCCAATTGTGCGATCAGGTGAGGCAGATCCAGATGTTGCCAAATTTTTGAACAGGTCAGTTCAGTGCTTTCAAATTAATATGAGAACATGGTTCCTGTCTTACACATCTGATAAATAACTCAACATTTTTATTCAGATTGAGCGACTACCTGTTCACTGCGGCCAGATATGCAGCCATGAAAGAAGGCAGTGAGGAGAAAATCTACAGAAGACCCGAATGATCAGAAGAGGAATAAGACTAAGGGCGATATTGGTTTTGGGAACAGTTGGTTTTGCAGATATTTCACTTTTATTGTAAATATAGCAATAAACATATACGATAGCCAAAATTGTCATCATATTTTAATGCATCTTTCTTCTTAGCATAATGCAAGAGTAGGTAGTAATAAACTTCATGACCTTCACTGTGGCTAAATCTTAAACCATTCAGCCAATATATGTGCCTCCTAGTTCTTTGCCTTGGTAATGTTTCATCAAACACATACACTGGTCAGCCAAAACATTAAAACCATTGGCAGGTGAAGTGACTTTCATTCGTCATCTCATTAAAATGCAATTTTCTGCTGGGAACTCTTATATCCTGGCATTCATGTGGATGCTACCTGACACACTCCACCCCCCTGAACACCGTTGCAGACTTAGTACACCCCCTCTTGGCAACAGCACTCTTCAATGGCAGTAGCCCCCTCAGCAGGACAATGCACCATACCACACCTCAAAATCTGCTTAGTAGTGGCCAGAGGAATGTGACAAATAGTTCAAGGCGTCGGCCTGGCCTCCAAATTCCTTAGATCCAAATTTGATTGTACATCCGTGGAACGTGCCGCTACCCCACCTCACAACCCACAGGACTTAAAAGATCTACTGCCAATGCACTGGTGCCAGATGCCACAGGACACACCCAGAGGTCCTGTTCCTTTTCCTCAACAAGTCAGAGTGAAGTCACATCCAAGGAGAACCCACAAGTTACTTACTTCCCTTATTTCAGTAGTTTTAATTTTTTGGCTGATAGGTGTGTATTTAGTTTAGCAGGTGCACAGCAGAGAAACTTAAAATACTGCAGAGTATCTCTTTTTCTTGATGGTTTTACAATGGTCATCACTCAGATGTGATACTGTGATACTATGTACAGCATATTGCACCTTCTCAGATGTGGCTGTACCCCAGGTGGTTTTGTTTTGATCTTTTTTGTAATATACTAACAATATGTTTGCATGTCAGGACTTAAGGGGCACTCGGCTTTCCTCCATTATGGCTTTGTTGAGTCACAGTATCTGGCACCAGCCCTGGCTCCTCTGGGACAGGGCGCTGGCCCATGTCATTAGAGACAGATTGCGGTCCTCATAGGGCGGATAACGCAGATAGGTCACACACTCAAAGCGTGTGCCTCTTAGCAAGCATGATTTCCTGTGAGAGAAGGTATCAAAGCTGCAGCGGCCATGGTAGGAGCCCATTCCACTGGCACCTGCCAAAAACATTAGATATATTATAAGTAATATTATTCCACTGCTATGTCTGGAATAACTTATACTCTTCTGCACTGACTTACCAACTCCACCGAAAGGCAGAGCCACCATCAGACTCTGCAGGACGCTGTCATTGGAGCAAAAGCTTCCACTAGAGGTCTCACTCATTAGCCTCGAGATGACCTGCATTGTCAGAAAGGCCAGCACGTGATCAGAACGCACATCGGCTGCACCAGACTCGTACAATGAACACAGAGTAAAACTTAACATGCATCCGTCATATACCTTGCTGTTGCTGGAGTATGCATACACACAGAGGGGTTTCTCTTGCTTATTAATGAAGGCAATTGCGTCATCAATATTGTTCACAGTCAAAACAGGAAGAACTGGTCCACAAACTTCCTGTTGCATGATGGGATCTGATTCTACTACCTCTGTCAAAATTGTCGGGGCTTTCAGACAGAATAAAAGAAGCGATGTTAAACATAATCCAGAAGAAAAACTTTGCTTTGTTTCAGAGAACCACACAGAGAGGATGCTTACCGATATATTTTTCTCCTTCTATCACTTTCCCACCAACAGCCACCTTGCCAGATCTCCACAGCATGTCTCTCGTACGGTTAAAGATCTCAAGATTGACCATGCGGCCATAACTGCGAGACTCTCTGGGATCAGGTCCGTAGAACTGCATCAGGCAGCACTTCAGGGCTTGTACCAGCTGTGCTTGGACATCCGTGTGGCACAGGATGTAGTCAGGGGCCGCTAAGCTCTGTCCAGCATTGTGAAAACGTGCCCAGGCTATGCGCTGTGCGGTGGTGGCAATGTCACAGTGTTGGTCCACATAACAAGGGTTCTTCCCACCCAAAATCAGGGTGACGGGTGTGAGTGTGCGAGCTGCAGCCTGAGCAATTCTGCCTCCCTCCTCCCTGTTGCCTACAAATTGACAGACATCTTTAGGAATAATTGCATGAATAATCCCACAGTTATTTAACTGCGAAAGTTAGCTTTACCTGTAAAGAAGACATGGTCAAATTTTAGTTCCACAACTTCAGGCAAGTCAATTGTGCCTGCAAGAATCACATGGAAGCATTCCTTGACGAAAACAAAAATTTCAGATCAATAACATTTTAATTGTTGCATTGTTGTTGCTACCGGCCCCGGGGAAGACCCAGGACACGCTGGAGAGACTATGTCTCACAGCTGGCCTGGGAACGCCTCGGGGTCCCCCGGGAAGACCTAGAGGAAGTGGCCGGGGAGAGGGAAGTCTGGGCTTCCCTGCTTAGGCTGCTGCCCCCGCGACCCGACCCCGGATAAGCCGAAGAAAATGGATGGATGGATGGCATTGTTGTTGCTGTCAATACACAGAGTACAACTGATGAATCAGCGTGAGTAAACATTTGAATTGGTCTTGGGATAACAAAAGCTCGATGTTTCCATACTCCCAGATTTGACTACATCTATGTATTTAAAAGGTCCAGTGTGTAGGATTTAGGGGGATCTATAATCTATTATCTTACAACACCTAAAGGCCACCATGGGTTCTTCAACATGCTTGAAAAGGTAGGGGTGGGCAGAGGGGTATTCAGTTGGTTGCAGTCAGCAACCTCACCACTAGATGTCACTAAATCATACACACTGATCCTGTAAAGTCTTATATTACATAAGAACTGCTCATTCCAGTCTGAACCATGGACTGTAGATAAAGATGGACTACACCCTCCCACTCACCCCACTTATGCTTAAGTGATGCTAAAATATCCTGGATACAGATGCTGCCATCTTGCGCTGGTGACGTCATTTGGCGGTGGAGTCTACGCTGTAGCGATTTTCGGGGTAAAGGAGTATCCACCAAAACACCCATCTGACCAATCAGGAGCAGCACCATTAAAGGCGAGCGCATGGTTTGGCTGTCACAGCTGTCAATCGTGGTGGGAAAATCTTTTTGTAGAATTGAATTCCTCATTAAAGCCAAACTTCTCATAAAAACAAACACTTGAACAAACACCAGGGTGATGAGAACTACCTTCAGTGACAGAAACCGCCTTTGAGAAAAATTCATTTGAAGTGCACTTTGAGTTTTTAGTTTGGCCTATGTCCATCTTTACATACAGTCTATGGTCTAAACGAATACCCTCTTCAGAATCATACAGACCAAAAGCTGTCCTCTGAATCAGATTCATACTAATGAGTCAGGACGCTCAAATGAGTGGATAAAGCATTTAGTCAACAACTCAATTTTTGAGAGAAAAAACCCTCAAAAACTCAGCCTTTGTGAGACTTTAAGACAAAAAGGTTTGCTGTAACTTGCTTAATGACATCAGTCCTCACTGCTGTGTAATTACTCACATTGTCCAAGTAAAAGGGAATGAGACGATGAAGGAGCTCTGCTGTATGAGCCGTGTACTCATGAGGGCTGATGATTGTACAGTTTCCTACACAAAGTAATAACACATTATCGGTAAGTGAGGACAAACAATACTATAATTAATTTGATTAAATGATTGTTCTGAGTCTCTGCACCTGCTGCAATGGCCCCTACCAGTGGCACCAGACACGTTTGTACAGGACTGTACCATGTCCCCATGATAAACACCACCCCCAGCGGCTCACTAACCATCAGACACTCATCCAAGGTGGTGGACTACAATAATGAGAGGAGCTCAAAATTAGGTTACAAGTGAAGCAGAACCCTCAAGGAGCAGTGTTTATCAGTGTACAGGTGGATTAGCAGAAAGAAAAAGGCCAAATTATTCTTATGAAAAGGTTAAGGCAACTTAAGTTTTAATCTGCTTTGGTGGGCCCGGCACAATACTTTTCTTTGTAGCGGCGAGACGGAATGTGCTCTCCAAAAAAGTTGTGTAATTCGAGAATAATCCCAATAATATTACGAAGATGTTATTAAAAAAGAGGCGGCGATAGTCTCACCAGGTTTCTTTCCACATGCTGTGGCTGCATCCACTTCTTCAGGTTGTTGATGGCATGAAGTACCTCATTCTTGACGAGAATCAGTTCTGACACAACTGTCTCAAACCTTGGCTGGTCAAAAAATAAATACATGACCAACTATACCATCTCATTCTCATAATCTCATGTTTTTAACAAGTACAACCTGTAGGTGACTGCTTCATTGCTCACCTTATGAAGGTCCCTTCCAAGAGCATCAACAAAGTCACACTCATGTTCCTCTAGCATCCGCACCACAGCCTCCAGCTGAGCCAGTCTGAAGAAATCCTTCAGGGTGCGTCCGGCTTGAAAAGCGACCCTTGCCCTCTTCAGCAGATCCTCACACTCAAGAGGGTACGTCTTCAGACAGGGCTCCCCCAGCCTGGTCCTGAAACAGCAGCCACGTCACTAAGTTTAAACACAGCAGGACAATAAAAACACATCCTTGATCCATAGTTATCACTGTACCTTCGGCATGTTAAGCGGCCATTCCTTTGACAAGCAATGCATGCCCTTATTTTTCCACTCATGTTATTCCACTCAAGAATTCTCCACTACAGGACCTTTTATGAATAGAGCGAGTGAGCAGTTAAGCTAATGCACCAGTTAAGTAACAGCCCCACTGGCAGCGAGGATAGTGAAAATCCTAACAAGTCCAACCAATCAGGTGATGCACATTAACTAAAGCTGAAGTCTAATAATCTTTAAACCAGCCATTTCAAACATCATGAAAAGCAAGTGTTTGGGGAGGAAGGGGGGTTCTTCTGGTGCTTGAGTCCAGAAACATTTAGATTTTTAAAAAAGCTTTAATTTTGTGTCATTCGGATATTAATATATGCCCATGTTGTTAATCTCACTATGCTATTCCTTAAAGAAATCCAATGTAACTGAGTAAATGTTCTTGTGTTATCATTGTCGGGGATCCTTGATTTGCCATTAAAGCACCCCAGTTTATTACGGCATGGATTCAAATATAGCAGATTTGTCAGCTAAACATTCATTATGTGATCTCTATTCCAGGACTGTACAACAATAATAGGTTTCAAGATTAGTAATGCTGTTGAAATATCCAATTCCTACCTATTATGTAACTTTGTGAACCATTCTTCTTGACTACAACAACACAAAACCATGACAAATAGAGTGACAAAACAGTAAAAGTACATTAGAGCACAAATGATTCAAAAAAGGCATAAAGAAAATATAAATAAACAATAAATACAATACATTCACACAACAGGTTCTCAGCACCTATTCATATATCCCTGTGGTCCTATGCAAGTTAGTTCACTCACACAGGATGGATACTGTACAAACTGTGTTTATGTAGCACATTTAAGGCACATTAACTATAGAGTAAATAACTCATCATATAAAAAACAAATAATATAACATATAAATTGTATTTAATTTAATACAAAGTCAAAACTATTCAAGAGAGAATAGTTTTTTAGTATTTACACCCACCGTCTTGACCTAAATATACACCACCTGTCTGTACTACTGGGTTGTGACTGTGTGAACTCTGCTCCAGAGCTGTATGACAAAAATAAGTTTCAAGATTAATAATGATGTTGAAATGTCAATTCCTACCCTACATATTATGGAACTTAATCACCCATGCTTTTTATGGTTTTCTCAAGAAAAAAAGTCAAAACCATGAAAAAGAGAGTAACATGTGGGCTACATATAACATCAGATAACAAGACAGTAAAACTATATTTTAAGACAAAAATATATTCAACAAGGGAATACAAAAAATGAATAAATAAATGAATTATACATTCACTCAACAGGTTCCCACCCCTATGTTCTATAACTTAAAAGTAGCCTAACATTAGGTATCATTTGGAAAAAAATTAGATACTAAACAAGATTAAGACTCCACAGGATGAGTCCTGTCTCTTGGCAGTTACATTTTTCCCTAAAAGATGCACAGATTTTTATGTATTCCATCATTTCAAATGGTTTGAAAAATAGTGCATTTAGCTGCTGCGAATGGGAGCAAAAAAATCTCCCTCGGGGCCCCCCAGGTTTGGGCTGAGCCCCAAATGTTTACTTGTGGTTCCGCTCCTGAAACGTATCTCATCAATTAACAGACTTACACACATAAACACGTGAAAATCCTACATTCATTCATCTCCCAAAACGACACATTAGTGTAAAGTATGTTTTGTTTGTTACCTTCGCAGCGCTTTGAACCATCGGGCTGGAGAAGGGCTCGGCGGATTGCTCATGGTTTTTGCGCAGGTTCAGGTGGAGAGTCGTGAAGTCCTCCTGTCCACCTCAGTGCAGAGACCGAGCACAATGGACACTCTGAGTCAGACGTGCGCATTTACACCATAATCCGCCATGTACGCTACTCATGAAAAACAGAAAATGTGGCGTAATGAGACATTCTTAATCACACAGCCTCCGTTAATATCTGCTGTCGATCACCGGCCTGTCAGCACTTCTGTCCCATGCGCAGATCCACACTGACTCAGCAGGTGTTTTCAATAAACTAATGACTGAAACACTGTCAGCCAGAGCTTTGAGCAGTGTTGTAATGTAACGAAGTAGTAATACTTTAAAGTAAATCAGTATTTTTTTAAGAGTACTGTATTGTGAACTTTACTCCACTACATATTCCCTAAGGAATGGGAGGGAAGGAAAAATTGTATTTTTGTCTCACCTAAAAAGTTTTTCCCCTAATTTTTCAAGTGTAATATCAACATGCACCCCCTTAAAAATTGTGGAAGAAAGAAATAAAACAACATAATTCTCAAAATTCCTGAACCTTTTCTGTCAATACCTAAGTACATTTAATATCATTAAATAAGTTTAACTTATTTGCTGGTAAGATATCTGTACTTTTAATAAAATATAGTTTTCGGGTATCCACCAATGGCTTCCAGAAGCAAAAAACACTCACTGTGTTGTAAATTATTTTTTAAGTAATGATTTATACAATACTGGTGTACATGATTTAACATTACAGGGAGAAAAATGTATCTTACACATGGACAAATCTTACATCGCAGTCTGTTTTCACAACAACACACTCCATACTGTAGTGCAGCCAGTCTCAAAGACACTTTAAAAAGAGATGAAAACTTTGACAGAAAGGGTGGGAACATTTCCAGGATCATGTTTATTACTTTTTGTACTAAAAGAGCAGATAGCCAAAGGTCAGCATCAGCAGTCCACTGGTACACTTAAAGTCTAGCCTACTCTTGACATCATTTTAAAACAGATGAGCCACCTCATCACGAGACAGACAAGCTTGTGAGGTATCTTTCATCTCTGTCGCAGACTAGTTTAGTATGTCGTGTGCATCCACTCACTTCATAGTGTTTCCACTTCTTGCTGAAATAGATTAAGAGGAGGAGAGCTGGAGCAAGATCCTCACGACTGATTTGTCAGATCTGAAAATAGTTTAATCTCATTAGTATGCTTAAGTTAATTCAATACAATCAGTGTTATATATAATTATAATCACTTTTTTGTTGTTTTCACACAAGTTAACGGTCATCATAAGACTAGTTAGAAACATGGCGATAATGACCAGTATGTTTTATAGCTTGTGTTACTTATTAACAAGTATTCATACTCGTTCATGACAAGAAAACATTTTTTGCATAATAAAGAACTTTGTAAAGATTTGATATTTTCTTTGAAAGCTGCAGTCCTCTTTCCAGTAAACTTCCCTAACATTACAATGACATTTAACCCTGTGTAAAGTAATATTTAGGCTGATAAGGTAACATTCACCCTCATGTCTTCCCCCCCCTCAACAGCCACAAACAGCAGAAAGGTGTGCAACATTTCCACCCAAGGGAACATCAAATCAAGCACAGTCACATTTGGTTGACGAACCAGTCCATGACATCATGTTGAGAGGTTTTTAAACCTCTAATTCTTTATCCGCATGGCTTAAAAAGTCCACAGAGATCAGAGGGCATCACAGTGAAACCCTCCTCGGTTGACGTTGTTGTTGGTGTAGTAGAGTGGTTGGGTTTCTGAGTTTCTTTTTCGTTAGTAAGAGCAGAGAATAAGTCCAAGTACATAGCCCCCATTTCTATGGCTTATTTCCGATATACGTGGTTATTGGTTACTACTGGAATACCGTCAGACATGTGAGAGCTAGAGGGGGCGACATTATATGAGGCACTCAGCGTTATTCAAAGGTGTAGTGAGAAATCTTAAGCTTCACTAGTATTAAGTACAAAGACTTACATCATCATTAATTTTACTCATTTTTTGTAGTGGAGGTGAAGCACAGATGTGTGACAATGAACAGCTTTGTCTGTTTTACTGGGCAGACACAAGAAGTGCCCAGACACTTCCAGTTTCTTTTTCACTCAAAAGTTAAATGCTACAGCACGGACATCTTTTCTAAATCAAACAACAGCAGGGTCTGATTTTTTTTTATGTGTCAAGGAATTCAGGTGCTTCTCAAAAAATTGAAGCAGGTGTTAAGATTTTAAAATGATAAAAATCAGAGGGCCAACGTCTCTCTCAGGTGACTGCAGCTTCTTTTAGTGGGGAGACATGTGGTGAGGTCGAGATGATTTTCCTCTAGACATAATGTGATCAACACAGTGCTGTGAGCCACTCTGTCTCCACAAAGGTTGAACACAAGACATTGATTTGTCTTCCATCTATAAAAGATGCATCACGTTCAGCAAAACATTTTAAGACTCATCCAGTATCCCCTCAAAGTTGCTTGGATAATGGAGTCCAAGCTCGTAAGTGTATTAAAGATGCTTGGTTTCACTCAAGTGAGTCGACCACGTGTCTAATGGCTTGCATTGCATCTGTATTGCTTTCCAGTTCGCTTAAAACAGAAGTGTTAGATCCGAGCGTGATTCTGTTAAGCCTGAGAAACAGAGATCTAGCCACTGTGTATCCATATTTCATCAAGTTAAATTCACGACAACATATTGAATTTTGGGAGTGGAAAAGGGAGATGCTAAAAATTGGATTGTGCTGCAGAAACAGCATTCCCTCTGATGCGAGGGAGTGGTAGCTAGTCCGGTTTTAAAACAAGACAAAAGGAGAGTTTGTAGGTCCTTTATGATTCCCCTTTTGTTTTTGCGATGCCCCTTTGAGTTGACAGGCTCCTGTCCATGTGAGCAGAGCCTCTCACTCAGCTCAGACTCCTTAGCATGACTCCTCCTGTGAAGATTGTCCTGATGCAACTGAGTTAGGAGAGCTCAAAGCCTGTGTTCATACTGATAGCGTAGCGCAGCTTGTCGCGCAAGATGCTCTTCTTGCTGTAATTGGGCAACTTGAGCAGGTTGAAGCATGTTGATGAAGTGGGAAGTCGTCCACCAGGCTCCTTCTTGCGGATTGTGAAAAAGCCCCTAAGTACACTGCCGAGGGTGTCTCCGGTGTCCTAGACACAGGAAAACCTCTGTTAGTACAAACATAGATGTAACATATAGATGCATAACAACTTTTCAGGGCCCTGACACACCGAGCCGACGGTTGGCCGTCGCTCAGTTTTGGGCCACTGTTGACTGTCTGTTCTGTCGCCATAGTTTTTGTGTTATGTCTTGCACTGTTTGCACCAACTGGCCCTTGTCAGCTTTCTATTGGCCTATTCGCATGTTTAAGTCACTGTGATTGGCAGTTCAGCTTAGTACACAAGAAGAGGAAAATATGGGAGGAAAGCAAACAAATTGCTGAAGTCAAGACGGAGTGAGATTGGAACAACCTTGTTATATCAGATGAAGTTATTTCTTTCAGAAATTTAGCCCTTTAACAGAAATGTTTCATGATAGTTTGTTTTATTGTTCTCTAGCGCATGGTAAATATCCTTTGCTCTTTCAACATCAGGTTGTGTTGTTAATGTGCTAACTGTCTAACTAGTGTCTTGAATCTGTCATTTTGGTCTTTCAGTTTCCCTTATTTAATGAAGAATACTGACTACAGCTGCTTCCTGTTATGAAGAGTAATTTCCTCTCATGAAGGTGCGAACATGCATACTTATTTGGCTGTTGGCTGTAGTCTTTGCAGTGTGTTGAGGTGCAACATTTTGGCTGGACACATGCCATGTGTAACAGTTGTCACAGTCGGCCTTCCTCGCCAGTAGTTCTTCGATGTCAGTTTGGTGTGTCTGGGCTTTAAGAAGCACCAACTTCCCCCTTTTAGATTCTTACCTGATCATCTGAAACTTCCACACAACGGATGGAGAAAGGTGGTTTGAGGTAGGCAAAACCTAAAAGTGGCGGCCTGGAGCAGCTGGTGACAAACTGTAAAAACACACAAGAATAAATGAGACAATGGCAAAACACTTGTGTACAGGGGTACACATTAAAATCTTTTGGCTGTGACAGTTACAAACAAAACAATTTACTTTAAGGAACATAGCCCTCTCTTCAGCAGTGAAGTCACTGGACAGGATGTCCCAAAGCCAGATGATGACACGATGGCTGCTGTGAAAACCTCCATAATAGACCGTGTGCTTCCTAAAAAACAGGAAAGGACAACAAGAATGAGGATCTCAGTGCTCATGAAGAATACATAAAAGAGAAAGTCTGTTGCCCCTCAAAGTGTTTAGACTGAGGAGAAAAGTTCTGCTGCTGAAGCAGTTACAATTGCCATTACAATGAGTATAATTGTTACATTGGCAGAGCAAGTGAAGAAGATGAATTCAGTCTGCTCATGAAGGATATCTGCAATGTCACATACTTTAGGTCATCCAGATCAATCTCAGCATTGTCTCCCGAGACAAGACGCTGAACCTCAGGCGTGGAAAACATGTGCAGCCACTCTGGGTTAATGATGCTGCGGAAGCCCCGAATGAAAGCTGCCGTCTGCTCTTTAATCTGCGTGTGCATCCGAAAGTGAGCCATGAGGTGAATGTAGCTGATCCTGCAGGAAATCATAAAGTAAGTTAGAGGAGTTAGAAAGAGTTTTCTATTGAGGACACAACAATCAAAGTCAAGAAGACATTTTAAATTTAAAAGGGGTCTTGAAAAATTGGTATGTAAGGAGTTAAAGCAAAAACACTAGGATATGAGGTCCCTGACAGTTGTTTGGTGCTTAATCTATGTGAATTCTCTAATTGACACACATACCGAGACTACAAGAAGTCCAACTAGAAAGAAAAATTGACTTTGTACAGGACTCAAAAAGACGCCACTGGAATGTAGCAATAATCAATAGATACTACAGTCTTTAAGGATGTAAAAATGTATACGTACCCAAGCAATTTTTGTTTTGTTAGCTTTTGTCCTGTGGTTTATATTTCTGTCACTGACATGCCAGTGTTACCAATATATGTGTTTATAAAGATTTAAGTGATTATTTTTTTTAAAGGTGTCAGTACACTGTCAATTTTTTTAAACTAGATATGAATTTACATACTTGTTCTCGTTGGTGACTGGCATCGTTTTCCCCCCAGGTATCAATTCATGACAAACAAGCTGTAATGGAAGATACAAAGTCCCATTAAACTTGTGAATTTCATCTGTTTAGCTACATGTATTATATGTTTTGCATTTTCTGCTCTTACCTGCCCCATAACATCCTCATCATAGGATAAAGTCAGTCCTAGATCCCCGACATCTCCATCATAGCGCTGAAAAAATAATATGAAATCAAAGGCTTAAGATGGATATTAAAATGGGATTAATTAGTCAAAAAACAAATAGTCCAGGTATAATTCTATCTGACCTTGATTGAAGTGAGGTTCTTGTAAAACTCAGAGTCCAGCGAGGGCAGCTCGTCAATGGAGCTGTAGAAAGTGCTGTGGTGGTGGCCCAACACTTGACTGAGGAAGAACGAGGCAAAAGGGACGTCCACAACGATGCCCTGAGCATACAGAAGTCACAGTTACACATCCACAGAAGATTACCCAAAATCGTGTTTAGAGTGAGAGCAACAGATGACACAAATATACCTCATATATGGCTTTCCCGAGCATCTTCCCCACAAACTCAAACAGCTGCAGATGATTCTCATGGATGTAAGATGTGGGTGAAGGATATAGCCTTTCATTTCCACTTGTAGTCTATTGAGAAGGAAAATCATGTCATACAAAATTGTAAAATCAATATCAGCAGTAGTATTCTGAAGAGAAAAATGTCTTTCTTTTGGCCCAATTTACCTTGAACAGGTTGAGAGCAGGATTGAACACTTTCTTTATAATCTCCTCTAGAAACTCTTTGAACACACCATCTTGATCAATACCAGCCTCGTCTACTCCCAGATCGTTCACAAACTTCACACGAATTACACCTTTTATGGAATTTGCAGGTAATTTGCGGAGCTGGTCGTATCCATCCTTAGGAAAGGGGAAACACCACGTTATTATTAAACACTGACAGACGTTTTTGCTCATCTGTTGAATACATACCTCTAACATCCGTGAGCGCCGAATGGTAATATGGGTGACATGTGGTGAAGCAGAGCTCGTTTCTATCAATCCTAAACTTTCTTTTTCCTTTGTAACGATGTTCCTGAACAGCAGCACCCTCTAAAATGAGAAGGAGGGTAATTATACAATTGAAAACGAAAGTGACACTCTGCATTAAAGGGAGAGTTCACCCCGAAATTAAATTTTCCTCTTACCTGTAGTGCTATTTATTAATCTGGATTGTTTTGTTGTAAATTGCAGAATGTTGGAGATATCAGCCACAGAGATGTTGAACTTCCCTTTGATATAATGGAACTTGATGACACTCGGGTTGTGGTGCTCAAAGCACCCAAAAACTACTTTTGAAAACTTGACAGCATTGTTTCTTTCCTTGTTGTGAACTGTTTCATGCAGGAACCATTTTCTTTCTACGGAACTACACCCACCAACAGTATCACCATCCAGAGGGAAGCATTCATCTACTCATGGTGGTGCACTCCTCGGCTGATCTGTAATGTCAGCTAAGCCAGTGGTGCTAGGTGAGACAGCAATAGATGCCGCATGGTGATGGGGTCAGCAGGTAACACCACAAACCAAGTGACATCTGGTACCAATATTATTGAGAAAAGGCAGGCATCTCTACGGCTGATATCTCAAACACACAACAACTCACATCCAAAAAATCTAGACTAATAAATAGCACTAAGAGTAAGAGTAAGAGTAAGTAAGTAAGTAATCCTTTTAATCCTGTTTACTCACGTTTTTATGTGGAATGACATGTGGGATGTACTGCAGCAAAAGCTGAGCTCTCTTCTTTCCTTTCTCCAGCTCTTGGAACAACAGGCTGGGCTTCAGGTCCCTGAACAAAGGTGAATTTTGAAATGTCATCACGAAGCAGCAACAGAGGGTATATGTGTTTGGAATATTGACAGCTATTCAGTGTTTGTATTTACTTGCGTAGCCAGTGGTCATCGGGGGTGAATCTTCGTCTGCAGTCGCGCTCATAGAGCACCATTAACCAGCCATGAACGCTGTGGAACAACTCCAGTTTCTCTCCCTTCGCATTTTCTATTAAATACAAAATTGCTTTTTCGGTAAAACTGTATCTTTTCAATCAGGTGTCATCATCATCATCATCATCATAATTCTCAAGATTCGGTCAGGTCACACACTCACCTAAGATGCCATCCCATATCATCTTGTACACAAATGTGTTCAGAAACGAAGAGATGGTGATGAGCTCCTCTATCTTAAAAGACGTTTGCTCTTCATAGACTTCGATGTCATCCAGAATTCTGTAACACAAGAACAGTGACGCAAAATGTGGCCGCTGCGTTTGGCATCTTATGAACAACACGGTATCAAAAAAAGAGTAAAATTACGTGATGAGGTGTCGTGAGCAGTCACAGAAGAGCATGAGCATAGCCAGGAGCTGTTTGGACTCTTCAGTGTCATTGTTCAGACACTCCATGAAGAGTTTGAGGCCTCCCTGCGGACCGAGCTCACAGATGAAGGCCCAGAGTTTGGGCAAAAGATCATCAAGATGTGTCAGACCTGCAGATATAATGCATAATGAAAGACTCAACTATGAACTTTACAGGACGTTTCCAAAAAATACTGTACGTATGACATCAAGACTCTGGAACTGACCAGTGAGTATCTGAAGTCGTATTTGCGTTAACGTAGACAGAGCAGTCTGATAGAGCACACAGATGCTGCAGACCTTCTGAACTTCAGCTGAGTCCACTCGCTTCCCTCCGACTGGTTTTAGGATGTTGCGCACAGAGGCCGACTTCTGAAACGCTCGCTTGAAGAGGTCTGTCAAAACACAGACACAACACGCCTGGGATACAGCAAACCTTTAAGGACAGATTGTGCTTATATTAAAACATTAGAGCAGGTTTGTGTTTATAACTCACTTTTAACTGGTAGATTGTTTTGTGATGTGCTGGGCTGCGGGGGTGGGGGAGTGGGCTCCTGACTCTCCAGTTTTTTCGAGAGGACGTCATTGAAGAGCGTCCGAATGACAGCAACACCCCACAGGTACTGAAGCTGTTTAGTGACCAGCGGCATTGACTCATTCAGACTACAGAGACAGGAGACAGACAGAGTGAAGACAATGTTTTTTAAAACCAAGGAAAATGGAGAAAGTACTTAAAGGAATACAACAAAATGATCATTTGTATATCAGTTATTTACCCCGTATTACATTAAATTTGAGAAGAAAACTTTGTTCTCACATGCCACCGTGAACTATTTTCTTTATGAATTCATTGCAATCAGGTAAGTATTTGATATAGAAATGGTCATTCCATAGGTGAAGTATTCCTTTAAATACAAGTCAATCTGTTATTTGCAGAAGGATAAATACAGTTATGCTTTAAAGGCGCACAAGACATGATGGCTGAATAAGAAGTCATACGGACAGACCACAAATTTCAAGCTAAATCTCTACTTCAATAGAAACCAGGCAGCCTGTGTAAGTCTATGAAGACATCTCTGTGTTCTCTTTGTGAAAATTTGCATTTAAAGAGGCTCAGATCTGTATATTTTGGGTCTCCTGGGAACCCTTTTTATGCCGTTTTCTGGTCAATATTAAGTATTAAGTATTTCACTGACCCGTAGTCAACAGTTTGGGAGAACCAGCCCAGGACAGGATGCCAGTGGGTGAGGTTGGACTTCTTTTGGGACACATATCTCTGGCAGTAAGACAGCATGTCTGTCAGGTCTTTCACAAAATGGTTGGCCTCCTCTTCAAGGACTTTCTCATTAAGGTAGCCCAAATGAATTAGGTTGCCTATCAAACATGAGAAAGACAAAGTCACAACACTCCACAGGACATGCAATTATTTTTCATCTGTACATGACAAGATCACAAAAATGAAGTGTGTTTTTTTTTATCCAAAATACTGTACCAAGTAAGCAGAGTGTGTGGCTCCCCTCGAGACACACACAGATGTCCAAACACTGTTCTTCTCTGCTGAGAAACAGAATGAACTTTCGCAGCAGGTCATGCGTCTGCATAGACGCCATACACTGTTGAGACAGAGCAAAAATTATAACCTAATCTCAAACAGTTAAAGGTATGACACGCATTACAACTATGCGACAATAACATGTGATATGTGACAGGACTTTTACCTCTGGAGTAAGCACACTGAGGTGAGAGACAATGGCTGGAACTGACATGATGTGAAGGAGGAATGATCTTAGTAGGTTATCGGAGAAGTGAGCAGCAATGACTGGCCTGAAAAATATTGACTTTAGTTAAAAAGACAGTCTGAAAATAAAACCACAGAAACAAAAAACTTAACTGGGTGTGACAACATTGGAAATGAAATGTCTCCATTTCATGTTTTAAAACTGAAATATTAACTTCTTAGCAGATTCAAAAATCAAATGACAAGCTCTGAGCTCACCGTAATGACAAAGAGAAGACAGCGGTCAGAGTGCCTTTGGAGAGAGACGGTTTAGAACGAGCCAGGCCATTGGTCAGCAAGATCTAAACAAGAAAAGTGACATACAATGTGCATTTTTATCAAAATGACAGTTGGCACCGAAGAAGAAAATGTGTGTCACACTACGTCATTGAATCTCTTGATAAAACTGAAAAAGGATAAGCAGTAACACTGAACCTGCAGTACTGAATAGAATCCTTTTTGATTGAGATGACCCATTATATTCTCACAAATCCTCGTCAAAGCGGGTCTGAGAGCTTCTCCTAAAATAACAAGGCGGCAAGTATTATATTGTGTTTTTTTTTACAGAAAGCAGGTCTTGCAATGACGAGATATGTTTATATCAATAACAACACCACTCTGACTCGAGACTTACCCTTCCCTCGAACTATCCGCCAGGTTGAAGTGTCCGTGAAGGTCACCAGCATGGTGAGGTACAGCGTTACCAATTTATTGTCCTGAAGTATGTCAGGCTGCATATGACAAAATAAAGCAATATGTACAATTAAATCACGAAATGAGTATCAAAACATATTTTCCAGCATCAAATCGAGACTAACCTTTAAATTTTTCAGCAGTTGACAGCAGGTCCACAGCACGTCTTTTATCTGTTTGAGCCAGGGAATTGTGAGGTCTTTGGAGAGAGCCAAGGAAACATACCAGACCTGAAGACCAAACGTGACAACAGGCACTGAGAGAAAAATCACATCTAAAGAATATTCGGTATGAGGATGGCATAAGTAGATGCACACTCACTTTAGATTCATTTTCAACCTCCATGCTGGCAAGGATTGCACGACAGAGCTTCTCAAACCTCTGTGTAATGAAAAAAATTTGAGTCATTTGAGTCACACAGCCCAAAGACAAGCATATAAACTACTGCTGCTGTGTTTACAACAGTCTCTGGAGAGTCTACAAACATAAGGATTAACAGGTAGCAGAAAGGCCTAAACAGCATAGCTTGCAACTCACCATCTTGTCCTCTTGGTGATAAACAAATAGTAATTTCCGTGCAATTTTGAAAATTGAAAGTGCATTTCTTTTTGATGTCCCAGTTTCAGAAGCTTGAAAATAGTCATCAACCTCTTTCCTGGAGAGATACAGACAGAAATTACTGAGACAACAATTACATGAAGATAAAAACCAAAATATTTAGTATTTTTATAACTATGTTCTTTCATTTAATGCTTTATTGACTGGCAGATTTCAGTTTCATATTGCAAAAATATATTGCAAGGACAAACAAAACAATACAAAGAAAAGAGGAACACAAAAAACAACAAGAGGAAAATAAAAAGGCTGCCAGATGGTTTACAAGATTACAAAAATCTAACCTGAAAGTCTGCAGTTCGATCCCTGACTCCTCCATTCAACATGTCAAAGTATTTCTCTGACAAGATATTGAACTTGAAATTGCTCTCAGTGCTGCACCATCGTAATGTGAATGTGTATAAATGGTAACTGAGTAGCAGGTGACACCATGTATGGTAGTCTCTGCCACCATTGTGTGAATGTGCGTGTGAATGGGCTAATATGACACTGTGCAAAGAAAGGTCCCCAATTTCTCTCTAATCTGTGCAGTCATCCATCTGTATAATACACAACATGTCCTTGAGCCAAAGCACAAAGCAGGGTGGAATGGTGGATGTCAAAGGGGAGGAAAATAAGTTTCTTAGCAACCACCTTTCCTAAGTACAGAGTTATCTGCATGTCATATAGCGCTAAAACATCTCTGCAGAGTAACCAAAGATTGTCAGATTGTGGGTGAGCTGAATGTGTCTGGAAAAAGCTTTTCAGAGCCACTGACAAATACAGTTCAAAAGCTGTATTACGTGGGGTTAAACCAAAAATTATGTGCTAGTCATCGTTCAGCAGAGCAGCGCTTGTCGCATTAGAGATACACTGACAGGGTGATGCAGTTTAGTTTTGGTGTTGAAGGGTACGGTCTATTCATTTCCTTGTACTGGTTTAATCCAGGCAGTCGCAAACTTGACAAAATTAACAAACAACTTTGCATTTCCAGTTGAAATGTTTTGCAGTCTATGTGAATGACATCAGCTGACAGGAAGTAAACATAGACCCAAGTTGTTGCCTAGCAATGCAATTCCAGTGAAAAGGTCTATAGCTTAAGTTAACTGATCAATGGACCCCAGACATTGCCTCTTCCCTGAACTCTGCTGATATCTCTGAATTCAAGTTACTGGCAGGCTTCGCTAATAAGAACTAAAAAAATGGAAGTAATAATAGTTCACAAATTTTAATACTAGCCCTTGGAATCTGGAGGGAGTAAGAGATTTTCAAGAAAACGATGGGGGAGGACTCAAAGTGTGGATACCGTTTCTCATCTTGGTGTCTGACGTGATTGCTAATTATTTTTTAGGCAAACATACTTAACTCAAAGCCCTTCAAATAACAGGTGACTGGTAAATCTGCAATAAATAAAACTAGAGATTACCGTAATTGCTTCTGGAGTCTGCAACGACAGAGGAATCCTCTGACCAGGGCTTGGATGTGGATTGATGCTTTCTCCCTGTCCTTCTGCCCTTTCCTCTCCTCCCTGGCCTGCCTGGCTTTGTCCAGGAACTCGGACTTGGAGCTTTGAGGTACACTAAACATGGTGCACCCTGGAAAAGAATTAAATCCACTCAGTATATACAAATGATTCTCCGTATTCTTGTATTGATTACATTTTGACTGTGGCTGTAGAGCACACATCCGCACATCATCACATTGTTTTGATTGACTTTACCTGCGGTATTCCTCAGCTGAAGATTTTGTCAAGCCTTTAGGCTCACCTGGCGCTATACCTCCTCAGTCATTTGGTTGTCCTTGAGATCCGAGCGGGAGAAGCCAACCGAAATGTGAAGACTAACTTGCCATCTCTGGAGTAACGGGGCCACACAGGAAAGATGGAGCTGGGATAGTTAGCACACAGGGCTAGTTCGCCGCTGGTCGACTTGATACTGTCTCAAGGAGAATCTTCTCACATGTATTTAGCGATATTTGTCATCATTGCGGGTTTAAGTTTGACCCTGAAACAATGACAGTCTCAAAAACACGGCGGACATACCGTTTCGAAATGTAAACAATGAGAGGAGATCCGTACGTTGACTGCAGCCATTAATCCCCTGTGTCGCACTAAATGATTCCGGGTAGTGTTTGTCTAAATGTATAATTCGTTTCGCGTGAGTATTTATAGATAGAAGTCCTTAGATGTGACAAACTTTCTTTGTTCGTGTTATAACGACGACTTTTTGTCTCAGCTGGCGGATAAAGCTGTCGTTCAGAGTGTTGGGTGGGTGGGTGGCGAGGGGGGGGACTGTTATCACTGTAACTCCTTCAACAGCGGAAATGTGCGGGTGGTTGATGTAATTAAAGCTATGCTCAACAACAAGTGAATCAAAAGTAGTTGAGCAGAAAGTGGGCTAAAGTGAGCTGCTGCGTGGTTACTTGTGTCTCGTTTTACCTTATCTTAAACACTATAACGTTTAACAAAATAATGTAACTGTCACTTTAAACAGAGCAGAGTGAGGTTTACGTCATTTTTATAACTGCGCAGCGCTGCACCGGAAGGAAGTGGGTGTTAGCTGACTGACGTTAGCGAGCTACTATTATAAAGTCTGCTGCGGGTTCTATGGTAAATATACTTAACTTTTATCAAAAAACAATTACAAACACGTCACCAATAGTTTGTAGACAATATTTTAATAGTCATTGTGATAATATGTGTATTTTTCTTTGCCAGATTTATGATTACATAGGGAACTTTAGGTAAGGCTAACGAGCTGGCTAGCTCATTAGCGGTGCTGGCTAAAATCAAATTAATACTTAGTGGATTGAGGAATGCGGTTCAGTGGTTCACACGAAACCTGTGAACAGTCGTACCAACGTATTAATGTCTATTATTGGCGTTTTAAAAAAGTATATTAGCCGCAGAGTAACGTTAAAAGTATGTAGTGCTGCCTTTGAATTATCTTTGCCCGGTTTGAGCTTTTTCGTAGCTTCATCGTGGCAGTCTCAACGTGAATGCTAATTAAAAAAGAGAAATTTATCCCAAAATGTACTAATAGTAATAAAACACCTTAGGACAAAGATTTTTTTTTTTTTAATTTCACATTGACACACTGGCAATACAGCCATGGTTCAGTCTACACGTAGAAGGACGTACTACATTATTATAGCTGTTTTGTTTTTTTCACATAACGTTTTGCTAGAATAACAGTTATATCAACGTTGATAAGACAACTACCTCAGCCTCTGTTACTTTCATGGCTTTTGATTTAGCAAGGGAAAAGTTTTGCGAAAGCTTTGACATGTCACATGACACTTAAGTCACCACCTTCATTTTGGTTTTGTAGATTTAAAAGATTGGAATTATACTATATTACCACTTAACTTGTCAACAATTGACCTTAATAATTGTGTCATAAAAGTCTTTTATATCCTTTTCCTCTGAGCCATTGACTGAGATTGTTGTCTTAAAAACAATTAAAAAAAACATATACCCAACATGTTCCTTCATCACAATGAACATGGACACATTTATTTTAAATTAATCTTCTCGCCTACACTGTCCTGCTGTCATAGATACTTGTGTCTATATTAAAATGAAAATACCTGTGACCTGATTTAAACATTTTTTTAGTCATCTTTAGTTGCAATAAAAGGGCTTGGGACTTTTGACAGGTGGTTGAGGAAAGCCAGAAAATATTGAGAAATAGACTAAAGGGTTTTGTCAAAAATAAATAAATATAATAACACCAGCCTTATTCTTTGAAAGGAATGATTTACATTAACATAGACCTTTGTGTAAACAGCTGTTGCCACTCAATGCTCTAAATCAAACTAATCCAGTGACACAGCAGCCCTGATCCAGGTTTCACTCTATGTTTTACCTTTTTCTGTCGCAGGAAGAGATGTCAGGAGAGAGTGTGGTGAGCTCGGCAGTGCCGGCAGCTACAACCCGGACTACATCCTTCAAGGGATCCAGCCCCAGCTCTAAATATGTGAAGTTAAATGTGGGTGGGGCACTGTACTACACTACAATGCAGACACTAACCAAACAGGACACAATGCTTAAAGCCATGTTCAGTGGCAGGATGGAGGTCCTCACAGACAGTGAAGGTGAGCTGTTTGGGGAAAATGTTTAAAATATATATGCAGAGTTTATGTCAGCCTTGCGCTGGCTGTGATCTGTTGCTAACTTATGTTTCACCGCTTTCATATCCATAGGTTGGATTTTGATTGATCGCTGTGGAAAACATTTTGGAACAATCCTTAACTACCTTAGAGATGGAGCAGTGCCACTCCCAGACAGCCGACGGGAAACTGAGGAGCTGCTCGCTGAGGCCAAGTATTATCTTGTCCAAGGCCTCGCTGATGAATGCACAGCTGCCTTGCAGGTACCGTCACAACAGAGGGCAGTCGGATGGCAGGACGATATATTAATACCTCATCTATCATCAGATCATCTGTATTTTTATTGAATTAACTTTTTTGGGGGTGGGGGGGTCATTTTGAGAATTTGTTTGCATTCAACCTAAGAATTATGATTTTTCACTCAGAAAGTCTCACTCAACTTTTTATTGCTCATTTTTCTCAAAGCTTTTTATTGATTTTACACTAGTATTATGGACACTAAACAAAGGGATATCAGAGTGAACGGCCTCTGATTGGCATACAAGGAGGACATGGAGAACATGATTTAAACCAATTCCCAGAATGTGTACCTTGATTTTTTTATTGTTCTTTTTCAACAGCTGTGATGGGCACAAAACCTGTATGAAACTGACTAAAAGCCAATCATCTTATAAAGTCAAAAGAACAATTATCCTTTATAATTGTTTGGGGTGGGGGTTGCATATCCTTCATCCTCTTTACTACTGTGTTCCACAAGGTGGCATCCTTCCTCTTCTCATATACTGAATGTTCCAGTTTTGCAAGTGGAACTTTTTTAATCAATTCATTTTTTCCCCCAGAACAAAGAAACGTATGAACCCCTTTGTAAAGTGCCTCTGATGACATCATCTAAGGAAGAGCAGAAGCTTATTGCAACCTCAAATAAGGTAGGTTATGCCGTGGGTGCTGAATATGTAATGTTTGAAACAAAATAGTTAAGATTTTTCTTAAAAATACAAACTTCTGTGTCTTCACAGCCTACTGTGAAACTGCTGTATAACCGAAGCAACAACAAATATTCATATACCAGGTGAGTCCTCTGTAACTGATTGAACTGAAATCATAAAAGTTGTCCTAAAAAAATGAACATCCTGTTACGCTGTTTCATTCTCCAGCAACTCTGATGACAACATGCTGAAAAATATTGAGCTGTTTGACAAACTGTCATTGCGGTTCAACGGTCGGGTACTCTTCATCAAAGACGTGATGGGGATGAGATCTGCTGTTGGTCATTTTATGGCCAGGGGCGCAAGATTGCTGAAGTGTGCTGCACCTCCATTGTTTATGCCACAGAAAAGAAGCAAACTAAGGTAAATATGCATTTGTAATATGCCCACTCTGAAGAGTTGTTGTAAGCCTCAGTATGATTTTTGAATATCTCTCTAATCGTGTGTGTAACACTCCACTCCTCTGCTAGGTGGAGTTCCCCGAGGCAAGAATCTATGAGGAGACCCTCAACATCCTCCTGTACGAGTCCCATGATGGAAGGGGTCCAGACAACGCCCTGCTAGAGGCCACAGGGGGCGCTGCAGGACGATCTCATCATCTGGATGAGGATGAGGAGCGAGAACGAATCGAGCGAGTTCGTAGGATTCATATCAAACGACCCGATGACCGCACACACCACCACCAGTGACCTTTCTCCTTCGACCCGTCGGCCTGTGTCTCTGACCCTGGACAGTCTTTGCACCACGTTTGTGCCTTACATCACCTAGCGCCTCTCTTTCTCTCTCTCTCTCTCTCCTCTCTCTCTCTCACCTCCACTCTTACTTTACCAGCTTTTCCTCGAGGAGACTATGGTGAGATGAGCGTCGTACATCAGTGTGTGGTGGTGAAGTGATTGTGTGTCGTCTTTGTTGTGTGTTATGACAGGCTGTAGTGTTCTGTTACCTGTTATAACTTCTATCACTGTTTTCTAGCCCATAGATATGGGTGTCAGCACTGCAGGTGACCACCGTTTTTTACCTGTATGCGAAAACAAAACAATAGTATTGTTGGTATACATTTGTTATTTGAAGTCCTAATAACATTACATACAGGAGAGCAAGAATTATATCATGTAAGCAGCTAAAATAAATGTACATAATTTTTGCTTCTCCTTTACCATGGTTCTGATGGGTCCACTGTAAGGTCATCCGTGGATTAACCAGGTGTTGTACACAGTGGGGCCACATGGTGGCACTATTTTCCTCTTAGTAGATGTTGACAAGGCTATTTTGTAGCCTGCAGTTAATAGCAATTAAACCTTTTTAAATTTTATTAATTTTTGATACAGTTAAGATATCACAGGTGGATGCAGCATTTCATTGTAGTGCTTCTGCCATATTTAGTTTTAACATTTATGCATTTTCCCTTCACTCCACTTAATGATCATTATTTTCAGTGGAGGGAACTTGAGCTGTGACCTGAGGTGTTAAATGTACTGGGGTGATTGAATGATGGATGCCGAGGTTGAAGTGAATGACTGTAACCGGAGATCTCCCTGGCAGGAAGGGAATCCTGTCTACAAGCTTTTAACAGGGAGAGAAATTAGACCTATCCTTCATCGCTGCATTCATCAGAGAATGTACTGTTTGCACACAATAGGTTTTAGTTGAAATATGTCTAACAATCACAGTACTTGTAGGTCTGTTGTACAGAAGTGAACATATATGTATGTTTTATATTTATACATACTTTATCACAAAATAAATTTCTACAAACATTCTTTTGTTCTGTTTTTAATTCACGTATTCCCAGTGAACATACAAAATTATTATACATATGGCTTCATTTTGAGAATCAGAATTACACATTCTTTGAAGCAGGTCAGGAGTTTTTTGTACATTAAAAGTTTTGTAGATTTAAATGTGGGATTTACAGTGTTAATGTCAGGCTTTGCTTTGAACTTAAAATGCTCAAAACAGCTGAGTCAAAAAGTTAGACTGATTTGAAAATGACAACCTCTCATGAAAGTTTAATATTCTATGGAAGTACAAAATTAATTGAATAATAGCTATAGACGAAAAACGTGTTGCTGTACAACAAAGAAGGCTCATCAAGTGTTTCTAAAGTGCCAAGGTGTGTTTCCTCTAGACACGCTGATCTCCCCTTAGGGGTCTACTGATGAAATATGCAGGGGCTTCTTGTGTGTCGTCTCAACCCCACACACATTAACGTGTCCTAGCCCGAGTGGCAACCTGCAGTGACAAACGGCTCGAGTCATGTTTTGTCCTTTTGTCTGCAGATTCTTTTCACAGCAGAGCATCGTATAACACACTCATTACAACACATCATAACAGCACGCATCTCACCACCATGAGGTGTCCATTCTTGGCCTTGTATACCACGGGCTCCTGTCCGGTGGTGAAGTCCACCGCGCTCTCTTTACCTGCCTGGATTTCTATCTTGATGCTGAGGATCGATAACAAAAGTGTTTAATGTCAAAGCACATATCAAATCGAGCTTCTTTGATTATTTCCTAACCACAGACTCACCTGCCCTGAACCACTTTGATTGCGTTCTGTTTGTTAGTAATGAAACAGAGTTTGGTCAAAAACTCAAACAAGTGGTCGCACTGCATTACAAGGTCCCCCTGAGACAAAAACAAAACAATACACAATCAGACAAATGGAACCTACATTACAAACTGTTATTTTTTAAGAAATATCCATCTGAAAAGCTTGTGTGTAAATGAGCTCCATGATTCAATAATTTACTCAGCATTTTCTTCTGTAAGGAATGCTTTCTTTCAATAATATTTAGTTGAGAAACGCTGCTGCAGGGGAGACACCAAGGTGAGTACAGTAAAAAATTTTAGCTAATAGATATCATCATGAAACTTCTCCAGTTGATAACTTACAGTAAGACAATCATTTTTTGTATTACAAGTTTTCTGAAATGTTATGCTTAAACATACAAATGGCGCATTGTCTAATTAAATATGCACTGATTTGCATACATCTTCAAAACAAAAATCTGAACACTGTATAAAGCCAGGTTCAAAATTCTTGCTTCATGATGGGATCCAAGCGGTGGAATCTCACATGCAGATTGAGAAAACAAAATTGTCCAGAAAACAAGCCAGAAATGCAGATTTTTCTACTTCTGTTGGTAAGCCAAATAGATACCTTTATGACAATAAAATATGTTCATTGTGTTCCACTCTAAAAAGGGTTGGTTTTCCACATTTGACATCAAAATCTTCATCATGTTTTATGTTACAAATAAACATTTGAGAACAAAACAAAGCTGTCCTTTAATTTTGGTTATTAGAAAATTGGTCTTTGACTTTAGTCCAAGTAGCATTAAAAAAAAGTCTGAATTCTTAAATCTACCTTACTTTAAACTTTAAGAACCCTGGTATGAAAAACAAACTAATTTTTAGAGATTTGAGTCATAAAATGCATTAAAAATGTTTTCCCTTTGCCTTTAAAACTAAAGAAAGTGCTTTCTATATATTTGTACTTGAAACAGAACTTTGAAAGCTTTTATAAAGGTTTGATTTGTTCCAGTATATCTGATCATTTCCAGTTACATCTTCATGGAACTTTCCCAGATGTAGCTCCGACAATCATAAATATGTCTTGCATGTTTTACATCCACATACCTTCTGTTTAGGGTCCTCACATGTTATGTGGAATACAACAATGCTATCAGTCAAGTTACTGACCGAAATACCTGTAATAAGCAAATAACAGACACTTTTTAGCCCAACATGAAAACATCCCTAATTGTGAAATCACAAATGATGACATAGTCCTGACCTTTGAGAGACGTGTACAGCACTCTTTGTTTTATCTTAGCTTCTTCTATCACATATGCAGCCGCCTGTGTGAGGATGAGCTGACGAGGTCTTGGTTTAAAACCATTTCTGTCATATTTAATCACCGGGGACGCTGTACTACAGAAACACAGAACACAACACAGTGAGCTGTGTTTGACGTGAGGTTCCTCCGTGTGTATCATGACATTTTGTTACCTTGATGTGCTCATTGCGAATCATCTGGAGAACCCTCATGTTTATGTCTTGTTCACCTACAGATAATAAATGATGTAAAAATGATCAAAAGAAAAGTGAATTTTATGTCATGTATCTGCTACATACTGATTCTGGTGTCCACAAAAGGTTGAGCGACACTCTGTGGATAACTGTCCTTTTTGCCCTTGAAGATGGAGCTGGTGAGAAGCTTCAGTTGAAGCTAAAGGGACAAAAATATCAAGTTGATCAAGACAAAAAGAATAAATGATGATCCTGTCTTACATTATGTATTTGACATGTGTTACCTGTGCTTTTTTCTGAGGTGTGATTCCTCTCACGTACTTTCGCACCATGAGACGATAGTGAAGCTTACGCAGTAACTCTGATGTCTGACACAAACAAAAGCATTAAGAGTGTAAGAATAAAGCTTGTATTTAATCCACTTTAAAATGAAGTTGGTTAATTATACCTCTGTCAACACAGCTGGTGGAGTTTGCCACGTGGTTTTATCCAAAACCGTCTTTGGCAGGTTGGCTTTGAGCCTGTTCAAGTAATTCTGTCTCACAAAGGCCAGATACTCGGAGTTATCTGTGCTTTTTGCTTGCCCTCTGGTCATGTAACCTTTGATGAATCTAAAAATGTAAAATATTGCATCAGTGAAAATGTGTCAGTAAGCTTGAAAGGAGCTATGAAATGATCTCTCTTACTTCTTGATGACTTTCACAGCCCAGGCTCTCTTCTCTCTCTCCTTCCTGGCCTGCACTCCTCTCCAGCAGGTTTCAATCTTTGTGGCTGAGGAAATAAAAGATGTAATACAGGGTGTGTAATTTTCCTTTACTCATACAACAAAACGCCATGCACTGTGGCATTTACCAGCTTCTTTCTGTTTTTTGAATTCTCCTTTTGCTCTGTATCCTTTGTATTTGGCCTGGAGCCTCGTTGCTGCAAATTCAAGGCATAACATTAAATCTCAGTGCAACTAGTAACGACTGAAAATGAGTCACAGTAGATTTGCACTCACCCAGTTCATGTTTACATTTCTCATAAGCGTCCTCTGTGGCATAAAGTGTCCTCGGATGACGGATGAATATTTTGGTACTGTAAACAAAACAAAAGCATAGAAATGTTTTTGGTTACTCTTTAAAGTGCGTTCGCTCCGTTGTATTTAGGGAGCATTTTCCTTACCGTCCCATTTTGTACTCATCTGGCAAGTAGCCCAGATGTTGAACCAGCACTTCCACTCCATCAGCAGGCATTCCTCTCCAGTGAGGCCACGTGGCCGGGCATAGGGGTTTATATCTGCAAGATGCAGCCAACAACCCTCTCAGCATGTTTTAAATGTACTGGAGGGGACTTATACAGGGGGGGTTAATTTTAAAGAATCAAGCATAAGCTCTAACTCTGTGGTCCTTCATACCTCTTTAAGAAGACCTCATATCTGCGTCTGTACGCAAAACCAGCTCGCCTGACTCTGAGGTGCTCCATCAAGCCCAGGTACTTCACCTGGTGCCTGATCAGCGCTTCATCAAACTGACCTGCATTTGCATGAGAGAGACAAGACAAATTCAAAAATCTCCATCCTGTTAACAACTTAATGTACCTTATATTAACTCAAGTACCTGGCTGCTTGGACTCATTGGATTTGAGACAGCGTATGTACCAGGCCTCTTTAGCCATCAGGATCTCTGTCAGCTTCAGCAGGCTGCTCTTAAACTGATTCGCCACCTACAGACACAACACGAGGGTCGTAATCCCCAACAGTTCACCTGTCACATACATATGGCTTAATGATGACACAGTCAGACTGCCACTGACAGAGAAAAAATGACTTGTCTTTTTTTCAGTGGTCTCTCTATCTAGACCACTTAGCGCAGGGATACTTAACTTGGTTTGCCAGGTGCCACTTTTGCAAAATGACAGGAAACCAGAGGCTCGATAATAAACAAACATTTATAATCATTACATAAATAATTATCCACAACCTCTGTTAGAGGCTCCAGCAGATCCTGCCCTGGCACAAATTTAGCAAGAAAAATCTCACAAATTGCAAGAAATTAGAAAAGGTGACAAGAAAACTACCAAATGCATAATTAAAAAAAGAAAACTATATTATGGTGTAAAATATGTTACAGGAAAAAAAAAAAAAATATAAAAAAAAAAAAAAAAATATATATACATATATATATATATATATATATATATATACACACACACACACACACACACACACATATATATAATATATATATATAAATATATACTGTACGCTGTTACTCTGTTTGTGTTTTCACTTGGTCTGTTTATTAATATGATGATTACATTTTTTTCCCCTCCTGTGTTCCTTTGCTGTGTTTCCCTGATTTATCTGTCACTATATTACTGTATATAATCTCCCAGTTGTAGATGGAGCTGCTTGATAAGGAAAAATTCTCTGATTGATCCTGTCTCACTACACGTACTCTTACACTCACAACTCTACACATATTCACACACAACTTGTGGAAATTGTATTCCACTAATTTGAAATGATATGTGTTTTATGTGGACACTGTGGAGAAAACATAAAAAAAAGAAAACGGTGAGCAAGATTTTAAATGTGATTTTAAGATCAAGATGTTGAAACATAATAAACTAAGTTTTAAAAAAGGGAAACAAATCTGACGGTATGTATGATCTCTAACTCTGAGCTATAGCATAGTACTGCTGATAATACATCTCATCAGCTTCATTAGTTATACAGTTGAAGGGTGTGGAGGATCCAATAAGGTGAGCACTCACTGTTGCTGGTCTTCGCCTGCTGTCTGAATCCACTGTGGAGAAGCACTTTCTGACAATGGCATTTTTAGACTGACAAATCAGCTGTGAGAGAGTGGGATAACATACAGATTATAACACACCAATTTACCATAATGTGTTATACTTCTTCATTGCTGGCTTGTACAATTATCACCACAGACATTTTGACTTGTCAAACACAGATGTAACAACTAACACTCTTAACTGCTGCACTGGAATCACTGATGAGCCATTATTCATGTGATGGGTCCACCTGTGCAGTTTCTGCTATAACAAGTCAAAATATCTGCTGTTAAGGGGTCTTTGATTACGCTTTATCAAGAATGCACTGATGTCTGCAAGGCTATCAAAAAAAACTTTTGGAAAGCAAATTTGGCAACCACTGATTTAACAAAATATACATTATTGATAATAACTGAGGTGTTAATTGAAAGAGTTTCATAGTACTACTTCAGACTTACATCTTTTATGTTTCTATATAGTAGGTCATTGTTTTTGTCCAGGAAACCTACAATGTCACAAAAATAGGCAGTTAGTGAGTTGAAAAGGAAAAAAGTTTAGTTGTTTGAGTAACAGGGCCTGACATTGTGGTTTCTCTTACCCACGACACAGTAGGTGACCTCCCCGGCATAATGCAAGAGGCGGAAATCTCCCCTCTCCAGAGTCTTACGTGTCATTTTGTCAGCCAGTTTGTGCCTGCAGTCAAAGAGGTGCAGAGAGACAGAGGGATGAAGAGCGCGAGGCTTTACAGACCAATCCTAATCCTCCATCTCTATCAGCTCAATGCTGGCTCACTGCCGGCTCACTCAAGAGACACCAGTCAGCACAATGTTTGATAGACTTTAGTGTTAAGGAGAAGCTTTGAATTACACAATATCGTTTAGACAGAGTTAATGGTTCACAAGCCTTTCTCACAGCAGGCATTTTGACTTGTCATAGTAGGAAAAGTACAGGTGCTACTAATAAAACCAGTGATGGCTCTGTTATATTTTAAAACAACAACACCCTGAAATCAAAGCAGCTAAATGGAATCCAGCCATCACTGACTGAATTATTTACACCTGTGCTTTTCCTACAATGACAAGTCAAAATGTCTTATGTGAAAAAGGCCTATATGCAATTCCAAAACACTGACTATGTAAACTTCCTATGGGGTGTGTGTGTGTGTGTGTGTGTGTGTGTGTTATGTTGAGGTTTTGAATTTACTCACGTGACAAAGTGAGGGTGATTTCCCATCTTTTCTTCCAGTCTCTCCAGGAAGGTGAGATCTGTGGCATCTCCTGGCCTGAGACACTCCTCATCCTGCAGGAGAATCATCAACACATGATCATATTTCAGCTTCAATGTTGCTCCTTCAATAAACTGTTTTACTCCGGTAAATACACACCAGTATTGATATGATCCCTCTGTGTCTCTCCTCCACCAGGTCACAGATGATCTTGTTGTTGAAGAACTGAACTGGCTCCCACTGGGGGAAAATCACAAAAAGAGACTGTGAATTCCACCCAACACCAGTAAGTGTAAATATGCTCAATTATACTGATTAATTATCAGACAATAGTTTGGGGTTTACCTCAATATCCTCTGCTTCATATTCCTCCTGCTCAGCCTTGAGTGTCAGTTGGATAAAAAGCTGCTGCAGCTTCTCATTGCAGTAGTTTATACAGAACTGCTCAAAACTAAGGAAATGGGTCGTGACAAACAGGTCTCGCTCAATAAAAACTCATGATCACAGAATTAATTTGAAATGTGCAGTTTTCCCACTGCACTTTATGAAGGTTTTCAAGCACTTTTTAGTGATAACTTCCCATTTTTGTGCAAAACAATTCACTGAACACTTTACTGACACAAATGTGTCATGTTCAACATGGCCTCTCATTTTGATCCACAGCTGTCACCCACCTGCATTGATTTAGCAATGAGGATTGAGTGACACCCAGTGCCGAGTTTATAATTGTTTGCTTGGTTCTTTTTCCCCACCCTGATGAAGAGTTTAAACCCAACAGTGTTTTTATGCTGATAGCCATGCTCTGAATAAAGGCTTCTTAACCTAATTCAGCTGCATTTGTCCCTGCTTTTATGCATGAGTTCATGAAGTTTGTTTAGTCCCCACAATTTAAGGGGTTATTAATTAAGAAAGGCTATAAAAACGTCATCAAAACAGTGTCACGATGTTAGAATGGTAAGATTTCTGCCTACCTGTTTACATAGAAAACCTCGAATCCATATATGTCCAAAAGCCCTATTACAGTCTTCCTTGAAGGGTCCTGGCAAAAAATATATAATAGTATATATATATATATATATATTAAAGAATAAAGTCAAACACAACCTCACTTTCTGGGATTTGTCATTTGTCACACACCTTGTTCTCCATGGACTCATTGATCCTGTTGACCAGCCAGGTGAACGTCTGTCCATAGATGGCTTTAGCCAGAGCATCTCTGGCATAGATGGCATGATCGACTGTGAATGGGCTGAGGACCTTTAGAGTGAGACAAAATCATGGCTTCATTTCAAACACTGCAGGTAAAGTTTAAATAGGAGCACAGCTTTAATATAAATCAAACTAACGGGAATTTTAACATGCATGCACCTGATCTTTACTGGCTTCAATCTTCCTGAATAGGAGTCCCTCTTGGAGGCTATGAGCATCGACTCCTAGTAGCTACAGCAGAGAATAACCAGTGAGTTCAGTCTTTGACTTTTCTAAATAATCTTGGATATTTAAAAGCTTTTTTTCTTACATTTGAGACCCAGTGCAGCTCTGCATTGTTGTTGTTCAGGAGGGCATGGCCTTTACTGTCGGAGTCAAACTGAATATTTCCCAGGTGGAGGACGCTCGCGACGATCCCAAACAAGTGCTGCACAGAATTAAAATTTGTGATTGAATGCAAAAATAGGAAGGAAGAGAGAGAGGTTTAAATCAGCATCCAACTTACATTTGTGTTGATTTCATCAATGTTGATTATTTGTAGTGCATTTTTAACCGTTTTCCAGTCATTTCTGTCATTAATGGAAGATACAATGGCACACTCTCCCTGTCAGAAACAGCAAACATAAAGTGACAGATTTTCAAAGTGCATCTATGAATCTATTTTATTAACACATGTTAACCAATTTTTACATACTTGGGTTAGATAGTTGTAGTGCTGGCAGTCTCTCTCCAGGCCCAGCTGGTGCAGTAGTTTGTCCTCTCCTCCCTCCACCAGCTGGTAGAAGATGTGGAAGTTTCTCTCCCCGTGATTCTGATGCACGACTCTGGACTTCTCCAGCAGGTAGTTCAGGATATGGCCTCCAACAGCATCCCCCTATGGACATCATGATCCTACAGACAGCAGCTCTACAACTTGCAGGAAAAACATAACCTACGGTCCAGTGGACAGATTTATTTTAAAAAAATACTGTAGATAATAAAATATATTTGTATATTTTTCAGTCTTGTGAGATAAATTTTGACTTTAATTTTAAATGAACAAATTGATCCTTTAGTTCTAGTTTATTAATATTATTATTAAAATTATTATATATCAGTTTACTGTTTCAATCCTGTATTTTTTACACATTTTTTTTTTTACAATTAAAATACCATTAGAAAATTAAAAAAATTAAATTAGTAAATTAATTACTCACCCTCATGTTGAATTTGCAAAGCAAACTTGTCTTGTATGCCTCTAATCCCAGAGGTCTGCATTTGATCCAAGTCTCATTTATCCAGTTGTATGCTCAGTACTTCCCAAACACTTGCATTTTTGCTAAAACCTCAATATTTAAAACATTTCATAAACACGTAAAATTTTTAGGGAAAATACATGTGTTTGAGAATCACTGGGTACACGTCTGGATAAATGAGACTTGGATTACACTGCATGAGTTGTGTTAGAGTTTGTAAAAGGATGTTTTTATATTGTTTTGCTGTTTTTGTGGTTGTTGTTGTTTATGGCTTTAATTAATTCATAATTTTATCATTTTTTGGATTCTGCATTCACTGTTGGGGGCAACGTTTTCTTCCTGATTTCAACATAACACAGAGTAAGAAACTGATATACAAATGATTATTTGAGGGGTTTGGGGGGTAAACTGAACAGTTTACAGTTGTTGTTAAATTAGCTTTTTTTCTACATATTTCAACCACCCTACATATTATTTCCCGTATTTTTTTTCTGACAGTACTGTGGGTTGAATCAGAGTAATACTGATTTTAAATCAAGAGAACCAGGCTGCTCATACACTTCCTTATTTTTTCTTACTTATTGAAAATTTGTCGATAGAGTTATTGGAAGCTCATCTGTAAATCTGTCCCATGACTCTTACCTGGCTATCAAACTGAATATCCATATACTTCCCAAACCGACTTGAATTGTCATTTTTCAGTGTTTTGGCATTGCCGAAAGCCTGTGGGGAAACAACAGACCACACGGAATATTAAACATTTGCATGAAGTGCCATTTTTGGATGTTATAACTATGATATTTCACATGTAATCATCTGACCTCCAGGACAGGGTTGGACATAAGCATTTTGTCCCTGACGGTGTTCAGCAGAGTGGTGCTTGGACAGCTGACAGCGTAATATTGCAGAATCTTCTTGGAGGCCTCCGTCTTCCCTGCTCCACTCTCTCCAGAGATGAGGATGAAGTGATTGTTAAACTCCGTCAGCATGGTGTGGTAGGCGTTGTCTGCCAATGCATAGCTGTAGGGATGCAGAACAATCAGAATATTTCACACACAAGCAAATATTTATAGTGTTCAACCAGATTTTACACTCACATGTGCGGTGGAAGCTCAAAAAAGTTGACACCCATGTAGAGATCCATCTGTTTCTTATTGTACATGTCCAGGTCTTTGTAGGGATTCACAGACACAAGCAATGTGCCAATGTAGGTCTAAAAGAACAAGTTAAAATAATCACATCAATTGTGAAGATCCACACAGTTGTTGACAATACTCTTTTAAAAAGTCCTCTCAGAGACTCACATAGATGAGATCTTTGCTGAAGCGTTTTTTGAGGTTGCTGAGGAAGGCCGCCTCTGTGGTTTCATCCAGAAGGACAAAATCCTGGATTCCAACCCGGTCCCTGGCAGTCAGGGCGCCCTCCATGTCCAGCTGACCCTGTGCAACAAGTATCAACCATAAGGCAGCCAAATGCACAATCTAAGAGCAGTGGGAATGACTTGCAAAAGTCAAAGTCCAAATTCCTGGAGTTTAACATCATAATCTGAGGATTTCTCTATTTTTAAAACATAGTACACATTCAGTGCTTCAATTAACCATATGATTTTTTTCTCTTTTTCAGTTGAATAATAATTCTTAACTTTAGAGGCAAACTCTAACAAGTGTAACACATTTCACAGGCATGACAATAACATCCAAAATTCTCAGCCATGTATTTTGACAAATGCCGCTGGATGAATGCATGTTTGTGTAAATGGCTCCACAGGGGAGGACAGAGATGAAAAAAAGCACCCAAAAAAGCACAAACATGGTCCCTGTTAGTTCTATTGAAATAAGAGGTCTAGAGGTCCTATGTGTCTTTGAAGCAAAGCTCTGTGATTGTGCAGACGAACAGACAGAAGCTAATGATCGCTACACAGCACACAGGGACCTTGGCTGGCAGCCCGTAGTTCACTAGAGCTGACACACCAAGCAAACACAACACACTGTGCAAATGCACTTGGGGAGCCCAAAACAGCGGCACATTTAAGAGGCATAGTGGGAAAAATTCCACCAATCTGTTTTGCATTCTCCGCACCAACACTTAGACCAAAGGTTTTCACAGCTTTTGTTGGTTTTGTATTTTTTTCTCTCTCTCTCTCCTTTGGAAGCAGAAGTCCTTTGATTCTCAACTCTCTCTGTAAAAACATTAAAAAAGATAATCCATTGGATCTAATTGACACAAAGCCCTCCGTCCCCCCTCCTCCCCCCCTGCCTCTATCCTCCGCCTATGGCCCTCATTTCTTCTGAGAAAGGCCAAGTGTTTTTGTCCTGTAAATACCACGGAGCAGAGACAAAAAAGACGTCTTTAAAATGCAGTCTACAATCCATTACACATATTCCCCCTGCATATCCATTCAGTAATTATTCATTAGAAAACATTTAACGTCACAGTGAATTTCACACTAGGCAGTCGAAACACAATGGAGGAGATTTGGCCTATTTTGGGGTGAGGAGTTGGGGAGGGGTTGGCTGTACAGAGGAAGGGTGAAGGCGAAGGAGGGGGCAGGAGGGGAGCAGTATTTGTCTGATCTGAGAACCTCTGAAACGGGGCCGTCTTGAGACAACGGGACAGACTAAATAGTGCAATAACGGTCTGTGCCCCGCTGCTTGCTGTGACACTCATTTAGTGTGCCCTGAGGGCGAACAATAGAGGCTTGTTCTTAGCAATCCTGTGCTGTAATTTGGACTTCATTACTTTGCTCACACGGGGCCCCATAGAAGGAAAGAGGAGGCTAGTCAAATGAGAGTGTTTTTTTCCACCTGTCAGCCCCGCACCCCCAAATGCTCTCACCCCTCTCCTCAACAATACCCCTCACCCCGTGTCCCCACCAATAACCCTCACCCGACCCCCTTCCCACAGCCCCCTCCCCTCCCAGCCACCCACTTTAAGCCAATGAGACAGGTGAACAATATCATTGAAGGAACCCTTTTTTGGACGTCAGAATCAATCTGGCGATGTGATGGTAGTGGTGCTGGTGTGGGGTATCTGTGACACCCCCTTTCTTCATGGGAACAAACTTCTCTCAGGGCAGCACAAGCAGACAATATGCTGGGACAGCGTGACTTAGGGATCTGCCATACAGTATTACAAGTAATAACATGAACAGATAAGCTCCTGTCAAGAAGAGGATTAATGAATTCAGGCGGTGATGATAATGCTAATGTTTTAGGCTTTCATTCAGAGCACTGACAAAATCCAAAGGCTTGTTGTTTTCCATTCAGGTTTCCTTTGGTGTCCTGCAGGTATTTCTTTTTAAGAAAGCTGTCTGCATCATGCACGAGTGTTTCTAATGGCACTGTGCTAGAAAGGCTGAACATTTAATGGGCGTTCTCAGAGCAGGAGGACAAGAAAGAGCGGGTTGAAGAAAGCACCTAACTATAGAAACAAGTTCTTCTCTTGCATGTGTTATTTGTAGCTTTATATAATACAAAGTGCACTGGGTTGTGGTTATAATTAAACAATCGACGGCCCAATCACGTGCACGGCGGAAAGAATCATTATGTAATGAATCCACTAAGCCATTGTCAGATCAGGTGAATTGCCTTGCTACCTCAGAGCACAACCAATTGTATTTTAATTAAGAGATGGTCCCTCATCTTGGTCTAGAGTGTCAGTGTTGCCTGAGACAGAGTGACCTCATCTGAGTGAGAAGTAGCTTTAGACGACGGAAGGAGGGAGGAGGGAGCTTACCAACAAAGTAACAGGAAAGTTTATCTCCCTCTTAAAGAGGATTCAGTCTGATTGTCTCGTGTTGGTAATATTTCAAGTAAAGAGAACAAGACTTCAACACTGTTTTTACTTTTGGTTCAGTTCATTTCATACTGACCAGGGCCCTGTATCCCAAAAGCATCTAAAAGGAATAGTTCAAAGTTTCGGGAAATAAAATTTGGCCTACTCACTCTCTGACAGAAATGTCCATTAACTGAGAAGCTACAATCAGCAGCAGTTTTTTTTTTTGGATTAGAACGGAGATTGGAAACCAGAAATCTGCAGTTTTTACACTTTTGCGCTGATTAAAAACATTTTTTAAAGTGTTAATTAAACAGACTTTGTCATGTCCAAACTGATCCATGCCAAAGAGTGGAATTACAACTCCCAGGTCCATCATGTGATGCCATTGGGCACAAAAAGACTTTTTCCCACTGCCCTACATTGTAAAAGATGTCTGTAAATTAGTGGATAATTTTTTTTAACATCACAACCCTCCCGACTTGTTTCATTACCAGGATTTGATCCATTTGGTCCAATAACATTTAGAAAGTCTAGAAGAGCCACACGATTAAATCATTTTATCCCCATCAAGAGTGGGGCACTAAACCAGAAGTAGCCGCCTCAGATGGTGGAAGCCTCTAGTTTGCTTGCTTTATGGGCCAATTATGTGGAAGTAGCGCCGATCATCCCGGTAATTTCATACCGCAGAAATACAGCTTTTTTGACTTCATGCGCCATTGAGCAACTTTTATAGGAATAAATGGGGGCCTTACACGAATGCTGTGTCCAACAAAATTATAATAATTCCTTCTTTTTTCCAGTCTATTCAAAACTAATGAAAACATAGTTATGAATATTTTATTCCATTTCAGCCAATAGATGCCACTAAATCCTACACACTGGACCTTTAAGTAAGTAGAAAAGTGGTGTTGATCTTCTCACATTACTCTCTACTGGAGAGCGTATATCCCAAAATGTCAAACTTTTTTTTTTAGGTAAAACACTACTAACAAAAGATGAATTGGAAAACTTGGAAACTCTTTGATTGCACCAGATAGGATGAAATGATAAGCTATAATAAGTACTTTGAAATGCAATGAATTACAGCACAAAAGAAAACTCAAACCTGCATTTCTGAAGTGGTATTGTTCTGCTGTCAGATGCAGAATCTCAATGAAGATCCAAACTGTAAAAAAAGAAAAAAAAAAAAATCTCTCCAGAAAAGTTAGACAATAGCGTGTCCTCCTGTGTCTGCCTGCATGGAGACAATCAGTGAACCTGTAAACACTGGATGGTTGACAGTTAGTTGGCAAAAGTCCAGCTTCTATAATACTAATGAAAAAACACATGTACTGTCCTCTCCCCTGGTTTGTCTAGTAGCTCATTCATCCAGAGTGCAGTAGTTGTGTTGGTGATGCTGCATGGAGGCCTGTATGCACATATGCTCCTCCACACCATCCTGACCCAGGCTCACGGCTCTGTGGGCTGGGTGCTTAATCATTCATGCCTTTGGAGGTGGAGGGACAGAGAGATCTTACTCAGTGCTTACCTGGGTATCTACTGAGTGTAACATAACGATACAGAAACAAGATCCAAACCTCACCATTCCAACCATCCCCCTTTCCCTCTCTCCGTCTTCTCTTTCTCCAAGCTCCATTACATCACTACCAACAGCTTACAAGCCCCCAGTCTCCTTCTCCCTGCTGGCACTGTCTAGATCTAGTTACTGATCTTTGATTAGGTGGATACATTACAGGCAAATCACCAATTGCTATATTACTCAGTATAACAATGCTGGTCAGGGGAGCACCTTTGTTTCTAGAGGTAGTCTGAGCTGCCAGTGCTTAGTGCTTCTTTACAATGCTACTGGGACGATGCCCAAATGCAATTACCTCATTCTTCGCTTGGGTGGAAACATTTATCAGATAACAGCACCTTTAATCGAAGGTCGTTTGATAGCATTCAGATGTTGGAGGTTTGAATGTTTTCTTGGTCATTTGATGCCTGTATTAAAGAGTTGATGATGACAGGAAATAAAGGGGAAAATGATGGACAGACTCTAACCTAAGTCTGCAATTTGTGGTCATCACTTTAAAAATTTTTTTTAAAAAGTCTGCAATTGGCACTCTAATTAAACTTTTACTTAACTATATCCAAGGTGGAATTTGTCTTGCAGCCAGGTGAAAAACAGAATGTGCAGACTTATAAAAAAAAAAAACATTACAAAATGTATTAAATTTCTAAAATAATTATGTAAAACACAAGCTAAAACAAGCTCACATAAACTACACATATGAGAGTTATTGTCCCAGTGGGAAATAAGCCTTGGATTTTAGTTCCTGCAGTGTAAAAACCTTAAAAACAACAATACATACACAGTAAAATGCAACAATAAAAGCAAAAAATACGTTGATCTATCACTTGCACGTGCCCATCATAGCAAAATAGCAGTCACTTAAACATTCATGCAATCACACAACCAGATCCACAAACAGCACACTGGCCTCTGTGTTGCCGCAGAGCAGCGGCATTGTAGTGGTTGAGTTGTGCAGCAGCAGTGCAAAATCATTAAACTGGGTAAGATAGTAATCTGAAAAGGGCAGCACCAGGTCTCACCTGTGTAATGGCAGCAACAGAATGTCAGCTGATCTGGCGCTGAGTCAGGCTATCCAGTCCCCCGGAGATGGAGTGTGTGCAGGGTGGATTTTGGTTGTTGCATGCAGCAATTAACCAGGGTCCGACTCAGGAGCACCTGCCTGCTCACCTCCTGGCAAGGACACACTGTGAGGCTCAAGCTAATGTCAGTCCATAAGTGTTAACTTGAAGTCACAGCTGTGAGCTTTTAGCTCTGGTTAGCGAAAGGCTAAAGTGTTTGCAACATTTTCTCTCCATCTCTGAAACATTTCACAGATACTGACACGTGTTTTATTTTGTTCATTGTAGGATGATAACTGTGGCCGGAGCCGTTATGTTTTCATGTTTTCCATCCATCCTTATGTATGTATGTTCATCCCATTCTTGTTAATGCAATATCTCAAGAAAACTTTTAGGGAATTTCTTTGAATTGGGCACAAAGGTCCACTTGGACTCAATAATGAACTGAATTTTGGTGCCCAGAGGTCAAAAGTCAAGGTCACTGTGAAATTGTGTCAGTCTCATTCTAATAAGTGCTGTATCTCAGGAGGCCTTGAGGGAATTTCTTCACTTGTCATTCATTTGTCACAAACATCCACTTAGACTTAAGAATGAACTGATTACTATCTGCCGGTCAAAGGTCACAGTGACCTCACAAAACATGCTTTTGGCCATAATTCATATGCTGATTGTGACAACCTTTCATACAAATGTCCAACAGATAAAAAGATGAAGTTCTTTCATTTTATATCCAAAAGGCCAACATCACTGTGACATTACAGCACTCTTCTGACCGTTTAAGAAAAATCACGCTGAGATCGTGCTGTTGTACTGTACATCATTCATCTAATAATTTTTGGCTCTGCCAACACAAATAATTCAGCAACCCCTAGACGTGATAGCTGTTGCCTAGCAACTTACAACTTTTTTTTTGCAACCTAGCCTGCTACTTTGTGTGAGGTCTACATGTTGTACATCTGTGTAGCGGCTGTGAAGAGGAGTGATACATAAATAGTTAAAAGTTGCAAAGCTGTTGTACTGTTTATAAGCACTCAAGGAATGCCTCTCGACCAATCAAATTGCTTGGTTGGAACTAACTGTTGTATAATATCCAATATCTCAGGAACTGAAGGGGGACAGATACTGAATTTGTGACACTAATCCTGAAACTGCACTGATAGTATAAATCTCCTGTACTTCAGTGGAGAAGTTGTGTGTGAAGCATCCACGCTTTCACAGACATGATTACAAGCTGTAACTGCAACCTGACTGGTTTGGCTAAAATACCCACGAGGCGGTAGTGTTGCCAATATAAAGACACAGATCAGAATGCAAGGTCATCACTTGGAGTATCTGCAATTTTTTTCTTCTCACTGTGACCCACGACCCTTCTTCTGCCTCAGTTGACATCTAGACCAGGGGTATGTAAGTGAGATTGTCAGCAAGGTATGTTAAATCTAAAGTATTGGGTCTCTTCGGATTTGGTCCAGGATTTTCAGTTTCTTGTGAATAATTTCTAAAGAAATGTGTAAAAATGAAAATCCCACAAAGCCGCTTTGCCTTGAGGAGAGAAACTGGGTGGGAGTGAAAATGTGTTTACTTCTGTTACCTGGTAACCTCCATTAAAAACTCACAGCCTCCAAGGTGACACAAGTGTCCATTTTCTCTGCTCTGGTGACCTAAATGTGAAAAAAAGATCCGGTTTCACCTAATTTATGGATTGATTAACGTATTGAAAGCTTGCAGTCAATTTGGTGGGTGACCAGTTGATTGTTCAGCGCATTTGAATTATTCACTCTCCACTCCAGAAAAGTTGTCAAGGTTACCTCTGCTGTTGCCCCACCTCTCCCCCTGGCCCAGCGGCCCAGCAATGCTTGTCCAATCTTAACAAGCTTTGTGCTACCCACTGGGCTCTGATTCAGCACGAGACCCGGCAAATCCAATTACACAGGAGTCAGAGAGGTTGATTTTCCCATTATAGATTCCATGCTGAGAATGAGAGCTGATGATAACACTCACATCACACCACTACTGCCCCCTCTCTCTCTTCTCTCTGTCTCATTTTGTCTCCATTTCACTGTTTCCCTCCCTTTATTCCTCCCTCTCTTCCTATCTAATTCCTCTTTTCCCAAAGACCGTCTTTCTTCCCCTGTCCCTCTCTTTGAATCCCTCTCTCTTTCAGAGTCCATTATTCTAATTTTTCAGAGCAGCGTAACGAAGCCCGGGCCCCGTCATCATTTTAGTCCCAAAATGCTGGGTCAGTGAGGTTACTTCATACCTCACATTAGATCTTTTTTTAACTCCCATATTATTTCTGTCTACAACATAATTTTGTCCCTCTTGTGATTTCTCATTATGTCCCATTTTTATGTACTTTAGCTTTAAATATTGCATTGCATTCTGCTTGATTTGACCTCTTTTCACCTAATACCTGTTTACACACCAGGAATTAAACATTTGTCAGTTCGGATAACCTCTAAAAGGTCACTGCAAAAACTAAATGCACAGTAATTCAGACAACTTGACTTAGGGGTGCTTCAGTGCCATCCTAAGGGGACACCACGGGCCTGCTGTGACACATAAAAAAGTTACTGAGAGCTCTTTTGGAAATGAGGCTCTTTTGCACTCAGTCGGATGTGGAAAAAGAAGAGGACTTTTGCTCCATGTTTACCCTATAGGGCACTTAAAAGGACTGACCTCGCCTCAGACCAGAGGCTTTGGTGTTGACACAGGTCACTCAGAGGTCAATACCATTGACCTTTCTAACCTTCAAGATACGTTTTTCTGTGATCCTGCAGGACAATAAGATCGTGAAGTCCGGCAGTCTGTCCGGAGAGGTCGCCTGCAGTATAGAAAAGAGAATGGTATGGTGGGACATGCTGGGTTTTTTTTTGTTTGTTTGTTTGTTTTTTGGCTTTACCAGTTGTCTGAAAACTCATGTTTCCAAAGTCTGCAAGTGAATTAATAATTATAATTTTTACATTTGTGCACTCATTCATGTGTAATGTTTAAAATCTATTTATAGCTTATATTTTTTAAGTTCTGTTTTTATACTGCTCTTTTAAATCAATTTTTTGCCTTGTTTTGTTTGTTTTACAAAGCTAATTTAAGAAATAAGTAGGAGTCAAGTGTATTCTAATCTAATCTTGCACTTTTAAAATTCTCCTTTATGAGTAATAATCTTGCATTGAAGATGTGACTCAATTAAAAGTACATAGAACTTGTAGCAAAACGTGCCTAAAGTATCAAATGCAAAATATCGATAATGCAGAAACATGGCTCCTATGAATATTATACTAGTACTAGGATACTACTTTAAAGGATAAATGTCTTTGTCAAATGTAATTTTGCAATGTGTTTAATATCACACGTTCCCCTCTGTTGTACTTGTATTGAGTATCAATGCAATAACATGAGTGTAAACTGCATATAACTTGATGTATTTAGCGGACATCTGAAAATGTCACCAAATAAAACTAAAACTGTCTACACAGCTAAATCCTGCAAGAGAATGTATGGTGCTTCATTTTTGTTTTGTTATTTGGGTGAACTGACCCTTTAACACAAGTTTCTTATTTCATAACTGGAAGTGTGGATCTGCACTGAAAGGACTTAATTGTTCAGTTTTGAACATCTGTTATAATTGTATTATAATAGTATTGTATAGAAAAACTGCAATTATGACAGAACTTGAAAAGAAAACCATAATGCTGATGTTTTTGTGACAAATAATCATTGTTTTGTCATGTCTTCCTCTGTGAAGGTGTAAGTACTCTGAAACCTGTTGTAAGTCGTCTCTCACTGGCTGACCTTTGACAGGGCAACCTGAGGCCTGACAGTCTGGATACTGTGCACCGTCCACATCGGAGTCTCACTGAGAAAACAAAGTCTTTGGCAGGACACTGATGCTGCACCTCGACTAAGCATGGCTGACAGCAGCTTCCTCTGTGTGGCCAGAGGGTCACTCTGGGTGACATGTTGTTCTGGGGGGACACTGTGTCTCTGCCTGCAGAGGAGATTAGAAGGAGCGAGCTGACCTCGTTCTCAGAGCGGCTGGTGTGTTTTGAGTAAACACTTGGTGCAAGACAAAAACACAGGCTACAAACACAGGCCAACCCTCAGGCGGTGATCCTATTGTTTCCCCATTACTCCTGAACAGGCATGAGTGACAAGGGCCGTCACTGTGTGTTCCTGAGCTGCAGGGAGTCCTCGAGGTCTCTCCTGAATTCATCACACAGCCAGGACGAGCTCTTAGGGTCACTGCCATTAACACGTCCCCACCTGGCCATCAGCAGATATTTGACCAGATAAATGGGACATGTGTTGCTTGGGAGAGGAACAGGTTGTCCACTAATCGCAGGGTTGGCAGTCCAATCCCCAGCTCTTCCTGTCCACACATCCAAGTGTCCTTGGGCAAGACACTGAGCCCCAAATTACTCCTGATGGTCATGCCAGCACCTTGCATCATAGCTCACTTTAGATGTGTTTAAGTGCAATTTAACCCTTTGAAACATATGCAAATTGGCTTGATTTTTCACAAATATCGCAAACAAATTACCAAGAAATTAGCAAAAAGTACAAGAAAATTACCTGAAGATAAGTTTAAAAAAAAAGAAATAAAAGAAAAAAAGAGAATGAAAGTAGATTAAAAAACAAACAAACAAGGCAACCAAGACCAGGAAAGAGTGCTTAAAATTATAATAATTTTAATTTTCAGGGTTCAAAGCTTCAATTTCTTTTGAAAGCATCTGAAAGCAGCTCAAGAAAGGTGATGTCGCTCTGGGTTTCAAAGGGTTAATATCACCATTATGCTGATGTTTACTAGAGGCGTGCACAGGTGCACCCGGACAGAAAAAAACACACATCAAATGAAACTTGAGAATAGATCTAAGTTTTCAGAAGCTCATAGTGATGCTTTTGCATTGCATATCACATCAGCAAGGGGAAAACCCAAGAAAACTCCAATGATAAGCAAGTAGCATAAGTACAGTAGATCTTCACCGTCCAGAAAATATGCTCACCAATATCTGAAAGTGCAGCTGTTGACATGGTCACCTACCTGACACAATGCCTCTGGGACTTTTTTTCTCATTTGAGGCCATATCTTGGAAAGACTCTGCTCACCCAGTATTTGGCTGGAGCTGAATCGTCAACAGTGAATAAAAAGTACATCTGCACATTTATTATGTTTGCTATGCAAGCTTTCAGTCAGAGACCCTCTCCGTGGCATAACAGGTAACAGGTGGAATCAGCAGTATAAGGAGCTGGGAGAACATCACTTGATTAGCCTTAACACAGAACACTTGTGTCAATCACTGAGTCTTGAGTAACAAGACATCAAGGGGATTGTAGTCTTTGGAAAAGTGACTACAAAATGAATACAATTAGAGACAGTCAAACACCGAGCACAACATATTTACAAAATTTACCATATTTACAGCCGAATAATGTTGACATCTGGCTTAAGCCATCATATAACATATAAAATCTATTAAAAAATCAAAAATCTATTAACATATTAAAATTGAAATTATTTATTTGATTCTCTGACTGAAAGCTTGCATAATAAACATGACTTTTGCACATATTTGAATTTGAATTTGATGTGCTTTTTCACTGTTGACCTTTGGGAACATTTTGCAATTTTGCTTAAGATAATAATGAAACTGTTTATTATAACAGTTGCTAATTGCTATTTTTGTGTCACTCGACTAATTGTGTCAGCCCCAGTGGTAAAATGTTTTTGTTTATGTCTGTTTTTATTTTTATTCTTATTTATTTTTTGTCCAACCCCTGAAGCTGGCACATACATAGATCAGTTTATGAATTAACTGTTTAAGGACACTTGGGCTGATGTGAATCTGTGATATTTATATACAGTGGCCATTCCTCTGTTCAGATTATACCATCATCATCATCATCATCATCATCATCATCATCATAATCACTTACTCTTGACCTACAGGAGCTACCTCACACAGTATGAGCTCACTGTGTTTCCAGATCACAACCCCGCGGGCTTTAGGACCTTCAGGATCTGCTCTCTGAGGATGGTCTTGTTTTTGTCCGTTACGTTCATGCATGTAATCATTGATTGTGCCTATTGTGACAGGCCGATTTACCATCTGTAGGGTCCCATGGGGCTGATACTGCTGCTGTCACTGCAGTCTCCCTGCAGACTTTAAGGAATTCCCCTTTAATTTCCGGCCACAAATTTTAATCTTTAACAGGTTTCACATTCAAGTCTGTCATTAAAACACCACACCTGTCCTGCCTGTGTTATTTCATTCGACGCTTCAGACTTTTTCCCTCATATCATGGACTCCACGAAGATTTCTGTCTTTTTTTATTGATGTCCTATCAAATCATAAAATAGTTTAAGTATAGTACTCAATTTGGAAGACAGTCCATTAAATTATTCGCTAATCAAACAATGGAAAATTTAACTTTTCCTTTGTTGGGGACCCCCTGGAGTCCCCATGGGGACCCCTGGGGTTCATGAATGCCAGCGATCACATACTAATGCAAGGCTATTTTCAAAGGTTATTTTCTCTCAGAAATTGAAAGTTATTAAACAAATGACTAGCATCGAGGGCTGCTTTTCAACACTAACTATGTTTTTTCATGCAGTGAAAATGAATCGTTTCAGACATGGGGGAAACTTCACTATCATTAAAAATAACATCAAACTGTCACGCAGGTTCTTAATATGGGTAAGGAGACACTGTTTTTTTTTCTTCTTGTGTAAAAGACATTTTATTCCATCGTGTATCCAACTCAGTGAAAAGCCTCTTCATAAAGAAAATCTACAGTCGAGGGTGTTTTGTTTCCTTTCACTTTAGAGTGACAGAGGAATTTATTATTTTCTGGACTGGTATGTGCACTGAAATGCGTGCAAGACAGTTTCGTGCCACAGTTTTTCACTCTGAAGTGGACCTGCTCTCTAAACAAGGAGTGTGTGCCTTTGCCGCCTCCTGCTGCAGCCCACCCGGCCCCCGACCCTCCCTCCGCGCCTCCCCGGCTCTTTTTCCCACTGCTGAGAGGAGCAGGACGCGGCCACAGCGGCGGGAAGCAAATTATCCACAAGCACTTCCCTTAAAAAAAAGTTCACACTCACATACACAGATGCCACCGCAAGTAGCGACTCACATCGTCTTAGACCTGATGGAGGGAGCTTACTGGGAATAACCTAACACGATGTAGTGGAGCTAAATGGATATTTAATGTTTATTCTTTCTTTTTTGTTTAACTCTGGTGTTTTTTCAGCTGCTTTTATTGCGCTTAATCTCGTTCAGTTATTTTAAAATATTGAACATTTTAGTGTAAATATAGGCTACTCAACAAGATTTAGGCCTAAGCTCACGCATTTCTGGTTTTATTAGGACGCACCTGCGCGCTACTGGAGGAACTGGCGCACAGGACAAACAGGGCACTTCATTTAAATGTATCATCTTGTCTCGTTAATAATAATATGATAAGAGGACTACGATGCTTGAATGGAGTATGACTTTTCATGCAACATTCAGTGGAGGAGCGCACCACGACCGCACCGTGCCACGTGAAGTCCCCAAAAACTGAAAGAAAAATTAAATCTCATCACCGTCACTTCTGCGCTTGCAGTGTGAAGTGTGGATATTGTCGGGACTGTTAACAGGCACTGCATTAACAGCAGCTGTCAAACTCATGGGACCCTCCTGCCCCCCGGGCGACTGGGAGCGCTGCTGAAGTCTCCACTGCGCATGTCCGAGCGCTGGACAGTTCCAGAGAGGGAAATTTAAAAACGGTTTTTGGAGAATCAAGTGCAACACAGAGAAATACAGTACAGGGGCTCACGACCGGCTCACACCTTCTTCAATATCATCCAAAACAGGTGACTGTTTATTATTTCTCTTTTTCTGCAGCACAGTCTTTGTCAGATTGTTGGTTTTTGTGAGAATAGTGACATTTTATTGATTTTTAAAAAAGATTTTAACCTTAATTTCTCTTGTAAGAAGACTTAATAAACCTGAGAGAATGTAACCAGACTTCTATGTAAACATTTGAATTGAATGTTTATTATATAAAAGTTATATTATTCAATCATTGTTATGAAATTTTAATAGTGAGAGTAAGGGGAAGAAAAAGCAAACCATAAAATGGGCCTCAGTTACAACAAAGGCACACTGATGCAGAATAGAAATTGTATGTAGCCACTATTTATTTATCTTTAATTGTGTTTATTGATTTGTTTAATGCTCATTGAGCCTTATTATGAGTTTAAAACGTTAGGTTTTTATTTAGCATTATTATATTTGTAGAGATAGCACATGCTGTTCCTTCATGTTTATTTACTGCAAGAACAAAACTTGAAGCAATTTTATTAATATTGTGATAACTTATCTACACAGCTTGTTTGTCTGAATTTGAAGACAAGTTTGTTCATTTTATATATTTCATTGCAGTGGTACCACATATCCCAGGAAATGATAGAAGGTGGAATTACATCCAGGATGTCAGGAATAATTGAGAATGCTGGGCATCATCCGTCTCCACAGGACTACAGGTAACACTTGTTATCAAAAAATCTGTTCAAGCATATCAGGACTATACTTAGAACATTAAACAACATATTATTTCTTGTTCCATATTGTCAAAACCACTCAGGATCAAATCTGTGACACCTCAATAGATAAAAGGCATATATTTATTAATCAAAGCCTTTAAGGTGTTTCTCAAATGGTCATGGAACAAACTGTCTAACCCCACTATGTTTCATCTAAAGGTAGATGGACAGCTCTTTTTGTGCATGGGGGGGTTCATGAAAAAAGGAGAAAAAGAGGAGAAAAAAAATCCTGAAGAATAAATGATTTTCAGTCTGAATGGATCTGTCAGAAACCATCAGCTCTGTTTACACTCCCGCTGTCGGCACACGGAGAGCCTGAGCCTCTTGGCCTGCCGGCTCAGGGGGAGACGGGCGCTCTGGGTCACCAGTATGCACAAGTGGCTCCCAATTAGAAAAGGAGGGAGGAAGGGAGGGAGGGGAGGAGGAGGAGGTGCAATATTTAGTCTTGTTGAACCTCTGGGAAGGCTTGGATGATACATGGAGACACCAGCTCAACATGTTTTGCATCAGTGAACAATTTCTATGCTGCTGGTAGAGAGAGAGGAGGGGAGGTGGGAATACCCCCCATGTGTCATCTATTCTACAGTTCTATTTGTTTGTACTGGGCATTTACAACGGAAAATCGCAACCTTGAGAAGATTTGTGAAACAAAAGTGTGAAAGACCAGCTATAGAAAATGTTCTTCATACTTTAGATTTACTCTGAGCATCCTTTTTTAAATACAGAGCATTCAACCAGTTATAGAGTTACAGATTGTTTTGCTTGTTTTCTCCTTTTGTCAACAGAAAAGCAGAGAAAATGAAAATGAATGAGAGCTAGTCACACCAAGTTGAACTTCAAATCTCCAGCTGAGATATTGCGACACTTGGCAGGGTGTTAAACTTCACAGTACCACCTGCTGCAAAAGGATGATCACTCTAAATCATTTACTGGTGCATGCAAGGTGTTTGGGGATGTGTGCTGCTGATTCCTGGCTGCAATGATGTCACTTATTTAGACGGCAGACACAGAGCCCTGACCTCAAACTAAATTTGCACCCCCTCTGGCCCGAGGCTCCGTTGATTTCCCCATTTAGGGATGACAGGGGGGGTTGGTGGGTGAGGATAGAGGCTGGAAAGGGACAGGGAAGCAGATGGCATCCTATTTGTCCCTCTTATGTGAGGGCTGTCATTCCAACAGATTAATGCAAGGGGCTGTGTAAAGAAAAGAAACGACAGAGACAATCAAGGAAGGGTCTGGGGAAGACAATAGAGCCACGTGCCACTGGGCAGATTTGTCGTTTGGGACACAATAGGTGATCATTTTTCAATAGACAAGGCCAACTGTTGCAGGCAACATGTGCTGCTGTCCCATGTTTCAAACGATCTCATGCGTTGTTTACTTATGATTCAGCCAATGGTGTAAGGCGAGACTGTGGTCACCTGACACAGGGTTGATTTTTTATTAGGAGATTTGGTGTGTGTGTGTGTGAGGGGGGGTATACTCCTACACTGTCCACAGAACCCTAACTGAATAGTACGTGTTGTCATGGCGACCCCAATTACTAAACCCTTGCACAGTAAGTGTGTGTGTAAGGAGAAGACTGGAGAGGATTCAAGAGGATTCCTGTCTTTTCTTTTCTTTCTCTTCGAGGCTCGCCACATAAAAGACGTAATGACTGAAAGCTGATTGGTACTGGCAGTGCACTGGTTAAACAGAAATTCACTTTACAGCACAACATTTTTGAAATGTGGGGTTGGAAAAAATATTCTTAGGAGAAAAATAAAGAAATAAATAATCAAACCTTTTTTTCAAATTTGTTTTTTATCATCATTATAAAAGCATTTAACTATAAAAAATATATATATACAAAGATCAGTGTGTCCCTCTTAGAAAAAAACAGATGATTTCCTCTGAAAGCTTGTTTAACTCCTTCATTGTTGATTAAAACTGTCACTGCTAAATAACACTTGTAGTTAATCTACTTATGGTAAATCCTGGATGGCATGGCCAACACACGGCCTGGCCGAGCAGCTTTCATCTCTGTTTGCCCACATCCAGACTCATTACAGCAGTTTTGACTTTGAAGGACAAAATGTTCTATCAAGTGTTTAGATTTAAATTCCACTTGTGTGTGTCGGAGCTGACAGCCGTGTTAACCCCCCCTCAAACCTCTCCCCCGCTCCTCCCTTTCTCTTGAAGGCTTCTGACCACGGACCCCTCCCAGCTGAGGGAGGAGGACCTCCCTGGGGACCTACAGTCTCTGTCATGGCTCACCTCTGTCGATGTGCCCCGACTGCAGCAGATGGCTGATAGCCGGGGCCACAGTAACGGGCCCTCCCAGGGCAGCTTGTTGGAGCAACAGACAGGTGAGGTGACAGGGAGGGGACAGTGCAGCATTCAAAAACCACATCATCTGTCTGATTGGATAAATCAGGACAGCGATTTTTCAGGCCTCTGTAGATATAAACAGTTTTAAAGGACTATCTCTAAAAACAAATCAAAATACAAAATTACAGTTTTTGCTATTGGGAGTTGTTCGACAATTAATAGGGTTGGGCGGTATTTATTTAATCATACCTTCACACCTTCCTGAATTTTCGAGGGGTATAGGGTATATGATTGTAATTAAGTGCAGTGCTACCAAGCAGCAACTTCTGAAGCTAAAAAATGAAGGAAAAGCAGAAGTGCCAAAAACTACAGTTCTTTAAACAGCCACTAGAGGCTGGCTCCAGAAATAAACAAGCTTACAGCCTGGTGCAAAAAACGTTTTTATAGGTAATTTCTACGTGCATGGGAACTGTACAGGGAGTGACTTTTTCTAAAATTCACCCGCGGACATTTTATTAAGGCTTAAAATTATGCATATTTAAGGGCAGGACCACTTTAGTGACAAGCTTCTTAGTCAGTTCAACCACATTGCTCCATGATACCACCCAAGTGTACACTAAAAACATAGAAACCTTTAGAGATTCATCCAATTGAGTAGTTTTGAGCTTTTCCTCGCCTTGATATAGTTATCAATAGATCAAAGTGCAAACAGTTAAACTTAAAAGAACTATGTGGAGCAGTTAAATTGGGAACCACTTTCGCTGAGCAGAAGAAAAAAGATTTAAAGTCTGTAAGAGGTTATGAGCTTCTTTGATTTGTTTTGTTTTGTTTTTTTTCTGTTGTATGAGCATCACAAGTCCCACTCTACTGTAACTATAAAGCCAACAAAATAAAGCTTAGAAATAACACTATTAATACAGAAAAGTATTTGTGAACTTTCCTTAAATCTAATACCAGTCTGGCTGCTTCCCTCTCACAGCTCAGCTGAGCAACATGACCGCGATGACAGCAGGTCAAGGCTCCATGCTCCACCTCCAGAGCAACATGCAGCACAGCCCTCTGGGAATCAGCATCATCAACACCCACAGCGGAAGTGTGAGTTTTAACAGCATTGCAGGAAAAAAACATGTTATATTTTATAGGGTTGATTGTCAAATATCCCCATTATCTGCCTCACAGATGTCTCCATTCTCCATGAATGGGCTGCCCTCTCCAGGATACCAGTGTCCTACCTCAGTCTACCAGCCAGCACCCCAGCAGGTCTACTCTCTTACCCAAACTGGACAACAGGTACCAAACTAGAAGCTAATATAGAATTCTGCTCATAGTTTTTTTGTGTGAATTGCCTATATAGACTTCTTGATTAAAAAACAAAACTGATCACATGAATGAATGTAAAATTCCTCATTATCCCCCCCTTTTTCCCCCGTAGTGTTCAACTGGTGGGCTTTATAGCAATGTCTCTTTCAACAACCAAAGTCTTTTCACACAACCTCGCCTGGCTCCACAAGACCAGGAGCTGCAGCCCAAGTCTTTCCCCAAGCCAATCTACTCCTACAGGTCAGGACCCTCTTATTTAGCTAAATAATAATAATAATACACACCAAATCGCCCAAATCTGTATTTTACTCTCTCTGATTTGAACTACACTTTAAAAAAATATTTTTTTTGTGTTTTTTTTTTTCAGCTGTTTGATTGCCATGGCTCTGAAGAACAGCAAAACTGGCAGCCTCCCAGTCAGCGAGATCTATAGCTTTATGAAGGAACACTTTCCTTATTTCAAGGTATGATACACAATTGCAGAAAAGGACTAAAAGTCAAGGTGCATGTAGATAAAGAATAAGATTCATTATCCACCTCTTCTGTCCTTGCAGACTGCACCTGATGGATGGAAGAACTCAGTCAGGCACAACCTGTCCTTAAACAAATGCTTTGAGAAAGTGGAGAACAAGACGAGCAGCTCATCCCGTAAGGGCTGTCTGTGGGCGCTGAACCCTGCCAAAATTGACAAGATGGAGGAAGAGATGCAGAAGTGGAAACGCAAGGACCTCCCAGCCATCCGCCGTAGCATGGCCAACCCTGGTTAGAAATTTATACTGCTAAATAGAAAAGGTCTCCTATTCAAAAAGGAGACAAGTTGTCAAAATCTCACATTGTGTGATAATCTGTGTTTCTCCCTGCAGATGAGTTGGACAAACTGATCACAGACCGCCCGGAGAACTGCAGACGTAAGGCTTTAGAGCCCGGCATGACCCGTCTGCCCGGCTGTCCGACCGGCCTCCCACTGCCCGTCTCAGCACAGATGCAGCCTCAGCCAATCGTCACGCTGTCCCTGCCCTGTTTACCCATGCACCAGCACCACCAGCTTCAGGCCCAGCTCCACGCTCAGGCCCGCCTGGCCCCCATGTCCCCTGCCCCGGCCCAGACACCTCCACTCCACACGGTCCCTGACCTTTCCCACAGTCCACTCACCCAACATTCGAGCAAGCCGCCGGACGATTTCTACAGTGTGCATGGTGATACACACACAGAGGTGGACGCACTGGACCCCAGCATCATGGACTTTGCCCTTCAAGGTAAACACATTTTTTAAGTGTCGGACATGTTTTTTGTTCGTTGCAACATTCCACTAACCTACAGTGGTGAAAGGTTACTACGTACATTTACTTCACTGTACTTAAGTAAAGTTTTGAGGCATTTTTACTTGAGTATTTTAATTTTATGGTTCTTTGTAGTTCTACTTCACTAAATCTCAGAGGCAAATATTGTATTTGTACTTTTTTTACTCTGCTACATGTATTTGATACATTTAGTTACTACCGTAGTTACTTTGCATATTTGGGCTAATAATATAAAATATACTTATCAAATACATTATGATGTAATTTTATAGATTAAGACCAAACCTAAATTTAGTGATCTCAATAAAGATACAGTTGGCAATACTTATTTGTCGTATTAGCAGAAACTGTCACTATATTCTCAAAGAAGTACATGAAACAGATGCTCTGCATTGCCTATTTCTCAATTCAAATGTTTCCAGAAAAATATTTTAGTGTACTGTTTAGTTGTAAAATCCAAAATTGGTCCAGCTGGTGGGTGGTGCTTGTTAGTCTGTTTAATTGTTTACAACATAGCGGTCAAGTTATAAACGTTCTGATTTTACAGCTGAACAGTACACTAAAATATGCTTCTGGTAACATTTTTATAAGAAATAGGCAATGCGGTGACAGAATCTTGATATATTTGACCAGCGCTGCCTAGTTTGACAGTTTGACTGCAGTTTACGAGCAGTGATTGACATGACTGACAGCTGCGTTAGAGACTTGGCTCTGATTGGTTGTTTTTGTTCACATGCGACAAGGCCAATAGAAGTGCCACAAAGCAATAGAGCAGGCAGAGGAGTTATGATATTTTTCACAGGTCAGTTGTCTTATTTAGTGATGTGTGAATATGGAGATGATTTACAGCAATTATGAAAAATGTTTTTTTTTTTTTATAAAAGTTACCAACTGCGACTTTAATGCATCAATTATTATAATCCCATGCATTATGATTTTTTCTTCTGGTACTGATGCTAATGTCTTTGTAGGACCAGTTTGTTGGACAAGTACTTGTAACAGAGTATTTTTACACTGTGGTATTACTATTTTTTCTGTAATAAATTATCTGAATACTTCTTCCACCACACTCTCCATCTGTCTAGGTAATCTTTGGGAGGAAATGAAAGACGACAGCTTTAACCTGGATGCTTTGGGAACCTTCAGTAATTCACCCCTCCGACTATCAGACTGTGACTTGGGAACAGCCAGCCTGACTCCTGTCTCCACTGGAGCAAACCTGCCGCTGTCAGATGTGCAAGTGACAGGCCTCTACACCTCCTACACTTCCCAGGATCCCCTGTCCTCCCAGTACATGAGTGCACCGGCCAACAGCAAACCCATTGCACTGTTATAAAGCAACTGAACTGTCTCCAACAGCGGCGACCTGACTCAGCTCTCTGTGGATATCTGTGGACGCTAACTGAAGAAGACTGACGTCAAAGTCTGATACAAATCACACTGCTCACCCACAGTCATCTGGGAACTACCTGAAAAACGATGTTTGGAAATAATTTCACTTACAGTTCTCAAGAAAACTGTTCATTAATGATTAAAAACTGCTGATAAATAAAGAAGTGGCTGCAAGGAAAAAGTAAGACTGGAAAAATCTAGCTTTGCCAAGCAAAGACTCAAAGCCTTTATGAGTACAAAGACTCGGTGTGGAGATGTAAGTTAGCATCTGCCAGTTTTCCTCCTGTTCACTCTGCGTTTTAAAGCCCTTCCATACTGTAGCTCCCCGTCTCTTGTCTGTTGTATTGTGCTAGAAATTATTGCTGTGATGTTTTATTTATATTTATGAAAAGGCAGCTGGAGAAGGTGATGACTCTATCAATCTTTGCTGTATATATTTGAATGTTTGCTACAGAAAAGCTTTTCTTTTGACTGTATTTACCCACCTCGTTCCAAAAAGCCGATGTGTGCCAACACTTTGAGTAATCCAGATTTTACACATTATTCTTCTACACGATGTGATTAACATGTCTCAAAGTCAGATGTATATTATGTTCAATAACTTGATCATAGTAAAAATCAAAATGGGTGAATAAAAGAAGTTTGTTTTGCCAAAAATATATCATTGACATTTATTAACAAACAGTCTCTGTTAGAATAGAAGACACAGGAAGGAGTTTATGTACATTCAAATGACATGTAATGTCTGATCAGACTTTGATCAGACATGAGGCAAATTTAATCTCACTTGGGGGAATACTGTGGCAATTATTGCCCAACCTGAGTTTAAAGAATTACTGCATTATATTGGAGATATACCATCAAAAATTACAGAAAAGCTCACATACAGTGTTGCACTATCTCCTCTCATTCATACTATTGTCTTTGCACACAAAGCACTACAGCAGATTCACAAACAGACAAAAGAATAAAATGAAAAGATGGATGTTGATAATACTACTTACTAGAAAAAAAATTAAATCTGCTTCTTAATTTGCATTTCTGCATTACAAGACTGGTAAAAGTTCATATTTTTAGTAAATGCAGAAATGAAAAAGAATTGATTAATTTAATAATTTTCTGGTTCAGAAATTAGCTTTTCTTTTTGTTTTATCTGAAAATTGATCAAATAATAGATCAATACTAGTCACATTCACATTCAAAAATTAACATAAATTCTCTACTTTTACCTGATAACCAGCACCTAAATATGAAGTCTTAGACTTCATGAAACTTGTATAACTGTGGCCTCAATAGTCTGCACCGAGCCTATAAGGCAAATTTAACACTGACACACTGTTTTGTGCAAATACAGCCTGACAAAATGTGCGTTAAAGTTGTAGTCTGTAAAAAGTTCCTGGACTGTGTAGCTGAAATGACCGACTGCTTACCTCATAAACGTGAAACTCTGCCTGTCAGTCAAGAGTGGAACACATTACGACGTCCCTGAAAAGGCGCCACTCAACAGCAATGTTTACAACAGACAGAGCACTGTAGTGGTTATGTGATCGCTGAGAAATAAGTCACTTTGTGAATGTGTGTGATACTGCAAAGATTTGCCCCAACTATAATCCTCTTTACCTGAACAGTACAGTCAACTCAGACAGAGTTTTTTCTTGATCTTATGAATAATATGACCTGTTAAAGACCTTCAGCTTAACTGGTGCTGGTATTGTCCATAGTTGCGAGCAGATGCGAGAGTTTGGCCCTTTGGGATGGAGTGATGTTCTGGCTCATGTGGATGATGCAGTCCATGGCCACGTCAGGGTTGGCCTGCACCAGACTGGAACAGAAGAGGAAAAAAAAAATCTGAGGTAGTATAATTTGTCCAGGCTGGTCTGCAGTATATTCTGGCATTTCTGCATACTGAGAAAATATGATTTTCTATTACCTGACTATTAGCATTAGATTACCCTGCCAGGCCCAGCATGTGTCTCAGTGAGGTTTCAATTATATGATGGACTCATCAGCTAAAATATGGGGATCTTTTAGGTTTCTTTGTCACAAATGATTTGAGATTAGGATATCTGGTCAGTGTAGCAGTAGAGCTAATGTCTTTCAGTCATATTAGATAAACATGACCAAACTGATGGCTAGTACTCATTCATTTATGTCTAAAATGTAGCTCTGTAATGGATTAACATTTCACAGTTTAAGTCATTTTAAGATTTATTAGGATTTGACACATGGCTTTTTGGAAGTGATGAGATTATGGCAAGGAAAATAGGTGACCACGTTAAAAGAGCACAAAGTTTGTGTGAGCGTCTGCATACCTGCGGATGTGTTTTAAAGTGTTCTCTCTTTTTAGATACTTGATGTTCTCTCGGATGCCTGATCGAGTGCCGTCCTCCTTTGTCAGATATTTCTCAAGCCACTCAACCACTGCTTGGTTATTATCCCAGAGGTAGGCCTGGGAAAGCCGACAGGAGCACAAGCAAGCACACATGTCAAACAGGCTTCATGTTCGAGTGTTGATAATGTTCACAGTAATCAGTTAGTTTGGGTTAATGAGTTAATTTAGTGAATCTAAACTAACCCTTTAAAAGAGCAAAGTCACATAATAATAACACAACACTGATGAAGGCTGCGGTAGACCAGCAGCGCCAAAGGGCTGTCTATTGGAGAAATACCAAGCATATAACTAGATAAATAACACTTGGCTTATTGCAAACGTTGTGTAAGTGAACTGATGTTTTGATATAGTTTACTGTTGTTGAAAGCCTATGAATTGCCTATGATTTAATTCATCAAGGATTTTTTTCCATATTTGGATTCTACATTCACTGTGGAGGCATGCAAAAAAAAAGAAAAAGTTTTCCTCACAAATTCAGCATTTCACAGGCTGAGTAACTGATTTACAAATGGAAATGTGGTGGGTTAAGTATTCCTTTAAATAACCCAAATGGCTTTGGGAAAAAACAGCCCGATTTAAGGTGCCAGTAGTCTCTGACAGCCATGACATACCTTGACTGTTCCTTCTGTTTCTACAAACCAGCGTCTCAGCATGGACTGCATGTGTCCGTCACTGAGGTCCTTGTTGGCCTGCAGGATCTCACATTTCACCACCTGCTCCAACAGGAGCCGACGCAGACGCCAGTAGAAGAAGGTCCGCACATTCTTCCAATCCAAAATATCCTGTCAAAGGTGTTGAAGATGAGTTTTAGAAAGTACGAACTGTCTCTAAACACAAGTTTATTTTTCTTTTTGCATCTAATGTCACACATATGTTGCCAGTCATAACATCCAAATGTTTGTTAAGTTCACACTCACATTGATGACACCCTTCTCCTGCATCCTCCCAGGGGTGTCATGGAGATCTACAAACTGCACTGCCACCTGGTGGTAGATGGGCAACAGGAACTCCTCCCTGGCTTTGAGTTTTGACTTCAGCTCTTTGCACTGTTTCTCAGACAGCTCTGGGGAAGCTGATGAAAACAGACGTCCCGTGAGTGACTGAAAGACTTGCCAATAAGGTTGTAAACATCCAAGCTGTATGGCAATTAAAAGAAAAATAAGTGTTACAGGGGGTTTAGTGAGTTGAGGAAGAAATTTACCAAGCTGCTCAGACAGACTAGCGTAGACTGAATCTAGTCTTCTCATCGTCTTCAGCAGGTCCTTCCTCCTGAATTTGATCTCCACGGTGCCCTCAGCCTCCAGCACCCCACCTCTGGAGACAGAAAAGCACAACAGCAACAGAGAGAGATGACAAAGTCAGAAACCGGTTATTCTCACACACACTATTTGGTTGGGAACTCCATAAAGTAACCATTAAAAAACTTGATTGCTTCATGTACCTGCTCTCCCTGTCTGCATAGAGCTCCATACACAGTGGGTTGATGGTGGGGTCTATCACCACCCATGAGCCTCCCCTCAGCTCAGCGTGTGGTGGGATGTACACCAGCACTGGCTGATGGAAACTACGGAGAGCATCCACGATGTAAGCCCCAAACTTCAGTATCTGGTCATACATATCTGAGGGCAAAAAAGGCAAAAAATATTGTCTTTACTTATTGCAAACACACTTGCATTAAATGCAGTCTCTCTGCAAAGGTTAGATCATCCTCTACCTTTCATTCCACCAGAGAAGCCTCTCCAGTTGGCAAACACCATGAGAGGCAGACATTCACGGTTAAAGTCACAAATGGCCTGAGCTGTTTTAAAGGCTGAATCTGGAAACCACACCTGGCCAGCCTGCTGCAGCACCTGACATAAACACACAGAAACATGGACAGAGTTGTAATACTGTCATAGGGTGTGTTTAAATCATAAACACGCAGTGACATTTACTCACTTTAGATTCTGAATCCAGGTTTGCTGGATCTGCCGGGACAGTGAGCTCAACCGTGCGAGTTTCAACGGCAATGACACCGAGAGGAATTCCTCCTAACCTGTTTTTATTCAACAGCGTTATACATCGATTAAAGAGCAAGGCTTAAAAACACCACATGTATTTTATGAGTGTGTACACTGACTGTCACAAGATTTACCGTGCTCTTCCCACTACCACTGTCTGAGCCCAGGACTCCATGATCTCCATGAAAGAGCCATGGTCAAAGAATCCACTCTGCCAGGCACCTCTCACCGCTAATGACACAAATGCAGAAAAAAAAGTAAATTAACAAGGTTGATTAGGGTGATTACTTAAACAAAACACCTTTTGAGTTTTAATCTTGTCTTGACACTCACTGGGGTGAGGTCTCCCAGCCAGCATCCAGCGGGGGTCGTACGGAGCTTTTGTAGGAGTGAATTCTATCTCTCTGTCTACTGGATCTTTGGCTGATATGACGGGCACGGGCGAGTGCTTGTTCTGCGAGAAGAAAAACTACAGTTGGTGATCTGAAGGGATGGTTACCTTTATTAATCCAAAAGCCACACTACACGAACTTTAACACATCGTGTAAAACCTTTGGCATATAGGAGAGCCACTGGAGGATGGTGAAGACGCCCTCAAAATCATCCGGCACAGTGGTGTGCGTGACTCCGTTATTGTGCATGATCTGGATTCCTCCTAGCTGGTTGTTGGAAGTATAGACCTCTCTGCCCAAAACCTGCACATAATCAGGAAATTCATGACCCCAGTCAAGGACTTTTATTTTAACTAAGCACAAAAAGTAAGTTCACATCAGGCCACAACATTTCATTCAATATCGGAGTGTTAATGTGAAAATATACAGCTACATTATAATTTGTCCGCTTAACTTGAAACAACCACGAACCTGATGTCATCAGCATCCATTAAGTCCTCAGCAGATGTTACAGGTGTTTAAGGAGACCAACAAAGTAATCTCTCTTTTAATTGGCCTCCTTATTTCTTCAATTTGATCTATTGTTTGCCTTGTTTTTTTCCTCTTTGTGTTCCTTTATTAAAGGGCTGCACAATATATTGTTTTTTTAATCGTATTTATATAATTTATATTGCACTTTGAATATAATAATAACGTATTAATTAAATTCCTCATGTAATTCTGCATGTAATCATGCATTTTTAAAAAGCATGTCAGCCATCTGCAATATTTTGTATACAAGAGAGACGAAGAACTGAGTACACTTTATCACATATTTTCCTCATATGTGCAGATCTACTTTATCTCTGCATATACAGTTATTATTTCACACCATCCAACTGCTGACAATATTCACAACAGATGGCATGCACAGCAAAATATCCTTAGCATCACGGGAAAAGCCGATCTTTGGCAAACAGGCATTTGCACACAAGCAAACCTTTACTGACCAGGTCTAATATAACAAATATGTTTATTGTAATGAGTAGGCTTTGACTATTTTCTTTTCATCAAAAACAGTAGCATTTGTTGAACAGACAAACCTTGTTCAGAGCACCTGCACCTGTCAGGATAATATGAGAGTTTTCCACCTGAATAACTCTCTGTCCCAAACGGACCAGATAGGCTCCAATTCCAATAGCACGACACGTCACCTGTAAGAGCACGGAAAATGACTCAGGAAAACATCCCAGAGGATCACATGGGCTTCTCTTACTTGGAGAAATCAGGTCTCACCATGCTGATTGTAATAATCTCCTCATAGGCCTGAGAGGATTCTCCAGCAATGGTGCCAGAACCTCGCAGGTTCTCGACCCCGAGACCTTCGTCCTTCCCAATGATGTCAGTGATGATGTACCTGTAACAAATGATGAAGTCCAAGAAAGATGTAAAATGCACATACATGACGTTTTTTTTTCAATCAGCTGAATTTGCTATTTTAAGAGAACAACCAGTGATTTATCGTACCTGGACTCTCCACCCTCCTCTACATGGTGACAGTGAACAGCGTTGGTGGAGCTGATCCGTGTGTAGTCCTGCGGTGTCAGGTAAAGGTACTTGAAACCCTTCAGAGAAAAGGAAATAACTTATAATTATAAATGCATATTTATACAGTATCCCCTGTGGTTGTTTTTACATTAGAATGCAAAAAGTAGGAGATAAAGATTTCAGTTGTCACCTTGTAGGGGTCAGCGGGATCGATCCAGGCCACCTGGAACATGTGTTTGAGCTCTTCAGCGAGGCCGATGCGTGCCCCGCTGTTGGCCGCGATGTAAACACGGGGGATGCCCTCAGCCCGAGCCAACTCAGACGCCTTGAGGAACAGCTCATCCTCTTGAGGACCGAATGAGCCGATCATGTGAGTGATGTCATTACAGATGACGATGATGTCTCTGCCCTCTGGGTACTCTGGAGTCTTCATCTTCATCCTGAAGGCAACCATTCCCACCTGGTGAAGAACGGTCATAGTGATTATCAGTATCATCGGAGAGAGAGAGCTCAAACTGATATAACTGCTATAAAAAGCGTCTCACATCATTGTCTCCAGGCAGGCGGTTCATCTGCACAAGTCGACCTTGATCATCCAGAACCAGCTCGGTGCACATCAGCACTTCTTTTGGGTATTTGTCTCCTGGACCCCAGAGCTTAAACAGTGCCTACGGGGAAATGTTCAGTATGATCCAGATGACTTAGGAACTACAAAAATAAAGACAGAAACTAAACACTTCAGTGGGTTAAAAGGTACCTGTCTGAACATCTCAGGGAAGTCATAGACGTATGTCGTCCCCAGAGTTTGAGCCTGGAAGCGCTTGGCCTGCAGCAGATCTTTGGTCACATACGGAGTGTTGATCAGCATGCCCTGCAGAGGCCCCTGCTTATCTCCGTATGACTGGAACATGATCTAACAAGGGAAATCAGTAGAGATGGCACCAAGTCATTCTATTGCAAGTTGCAAGTAATTCGCAAGTATCTACACTCCAGTCTCAAGTCGTAAACTTTGAGTCCTCAACACGTCATAATGCACTCTTTAACAAATTTAAAGCTATTCTAACAACAGAGTTATAATACATTACATTTGCATTGTTGCCTCTCCATCTGTAATTTTCAACCTGCACGTTTTACGTACTGCAATTCTTTTTTTATTGAGAACTGCATAGTTTTTGTATGAAAACAAAATTATCTTTGGTATAATTTTTTTCAACTGGCCCTCAGTAATGTAACATTAGTTCTTCACGGTTCTCTCCTGAACCTTAAATGACAGTTGCCAGATAAGTTCAACCAAAGTGTATCTGGGGAATTAAGAGCCCACTTGATTCAAGAAATGAAGGGAAATTAACTGATCTGTGGAACACATTATAAATAACATACTTTACAATATTTGGACTTGGGGGAGTTTATTAAGTAATCAAAAGGCTGAAGACCAAGTCAAGTACCAAGTGATTTTTGATTTTGTCAAGTTGAGACTAAAGTCATCAAATTTGTGACTTGAACCTGGCTAAAGTTTAGAAATTAGTGATTTATCTGACCGTGAAATAACAACCATAAAACAACCACACAGAACAAATCCACTGCCATAGACAACATCTTTTGGTTCTGATTTCATTTCATAAAATGCTTGAAGGGCCTCGGTCCCCTGTCCTCACCTGTCCTGAACTTGGGTTGGTGACCTCCTTGTACAAGCTAATGTCCAGGTAATAGCCAGACTCATTAGTGAGAAACAGGCGGACAGGAATGGCGTTGCCAGTTGGTGTCAGGCGGATGTTGATCTTCAACTCAGCCTGCAAGACCCGCAGCTTCCAAAGACGACTGCCGTAGCGCATCACCATAGAGCGTACAGACTCCTCTATCTGATGTTCCAAAGAAGACGACGAGGATGTTAAAAAGACCACTGAGAAATAAAACTAGTATATTTGGTAGCGTGTTTGTGCTGGACACTGACTTTAGAGGGGTCCATGATGACAGTGGGGACGAAGTTGAGGAAGATGTGGTTACAATCTGTGCGGACACATGTGTTACTGAAGGCAACCTCCAACTCATCCATGGCCTCTAACAGAAGACGCTCTCCCTCATTTTGAAGGTATTCAAAGGAGGCTTCCTGGTTGTGTATAAAGAGAGATTTAATCCCCAAAACAACGTTCTGACTATTAAAAACATTTTATATTTAATAGAGCAATTAGCTTTTTATCTTGGGGAAACAGACAGTCTAAAAATACAGAACTATTGATGTCTATTTATTTTTTGAAGAATCAATAAGTTGTACTTTCCAGACGCTCCACTTACCTTTGTAATGAGATCTGAGTGGCGGATAATAGCTCTTATGAAGAAGCGGTGGTCTGTGACTTCAGCCCCATCCTGCACACGAGCCGCACCGAGGTACAGGTGCATCTTGTGGTTGGCACAGGGAACGGCTGTCAGGTCAAAGTTCCTCATGCGGTTTAGCTCCAGCTGAAATGCTAAAGCCGGCTCCAGATTACGGTAAATACGATCCTCCTGGAACTGAGGGGAGGCACAGATTGGAGAGGTATCACATCAGCTCACTAACTAACTGCAATCAGATTACAATTTACTAAAATGAAAGGACATATGAAGTTCTGTTGAGAAAAACTCACCCCATCTCTGGCTCGGAAAGTGAAGAACTTGGGGAATTCTCTCTGTTGAAATTACAAAATAATAACAATCAGATACCAAGCAGGTGCATTTTCAGAGTAAATGTGTACTTGTCAAAAGCATTTTCTACTGGCAGCTTTACTGAAAAAACATTAGTGTGGCCACCGTAAGGCAACAACTATGTAATATTTTAGCGTAGAAAAGTATGAACTGCCACGCTGTGCTGCGTTACCTCTTTGACTGGAATTTAAAAAAATATGGTTCACAAGAGAGGAAAGCTATGCAAGAAACAATGTTAACTGCATTTTTACGTTGAGTTCAAATGCTGAGTTATAAATGCAATGGAGGAAACACAATATATAGAACATCAAACAAATATTTTTAATATTAACATTAGCTACTTGTTACCTCTTTACACAATTTAATGACTTAGTTGCCAATTTTAGCACAGTAAAGACTAAGTAGTGTGTCTATGATCTGCTGTTCACAGAAAAAAATGGCCCAAGTTGATCAAACATTGTGAAAGATAAGAACTATTTATGGCCATATCCAGTACAAAAAAATTAATATGTCAATATTAATATTTGGATATTCAACATATATGAATATACTCAAATGATACAGTGGACCCAATGTTGTGTACTGAGACTGATGTTGAATTACCTTCTGTACGATCAAAAATGTGATTCTCCTGATTCCATACTCAAAGAGGACAGCTCTCTGTAAACAACAACACCGTTTTCAATTCACTATTAGAAAACTGAAACAATATCTCACATTCATTAGAATCAGTCATGTGTTAAGAAGACAGGCGACCTTTGACTGTGCAAAGGCAGTGAAGGCTGTGACCAAGGCGTCGTCATCTTCTGTGTCTGCTGTTTTTATCGACACGTTAATGATGTGGATTGGGTTCTCCCTTGTGTTCTGTAGGGTATGGAGGAGAAATTGGTGGCTGTGACAAAAAAAAACCCCAAAAACATTTTTTTTTTATTGATAAGCCAGGGACTCTTACACCCACAGCCCTCACCTTGAAGCTCTCCTCCTCATAGAGACTGGAGCAGGAGTCTGAGAAAGGGGCGCACTCCAGGAGTAGTTCCGCAAAGCTGGTCAGGACTTCATCAAAATTCCTGCAAAAGAAATAGGGACACATCAACATGCAATAATTTATTTTTTACTTTGATCTACGTATCTTTGCCATACATAAGGAAAAAGGACAATTATAATCGTGTTAAAAGTGACCTTCTGAAATCGTCAAAACACTGGAAAGCCACCATGGCTCCCATGCGCTGGCAGGGTGGAGAGAAGGCTCCCTCCAGGCAGAGCTCACTGCTCGGCCGCCTCATTTTAAAGTGACCTGATCCGCTCATCGGCACAGGTATCCTGGAAAGACACACACGCACAGACAGTGACAAGGACACAGAAGCACTAAATAACATCGAAAGGTTTGCTTTTGCAGAACACACTTCAAAGCCAAGAGTACAAATATTCTGCAAAGAGCAATTAAAGCAAGTCTGGATGTTTTCAATTATTTGACAAAAAGCAAGTATGATCACCTTCATATCCAATTAGAATTATACAGAATTGACAGGTAGATTTCATTTACTGGATTGAAAGTGATTATGAATTGTTGTTATCAAGAGTAATTGTTACTATAATTGATCGAGAGTTTTAAATCAGAGAATACAGGCTCCCCATTCTGTAGCATTCAGGAAAAATCTCAGGCTTGAAGTTTTTAAGAGGAACACGGAATAAATAATGTACCTCTCAAAAAGCTCAATATCGCTTTACAGATTTAGAGAAGCAAACATTTGGAGAAGTTCGGCTGTTTCTGTTTTTCACAGGAGAGAAGGAAAGACGCAACACAGTGCATTCTGCATGCGTTGCTGTGAGACATGCACATGAGCAGCTGGTTCGGCTCGCTGGGAGGAGCTTTACTCTACCTGTTCAGAGTAGGGTTGCTCCCTCTGAAATCAGATGATTGACAGGTGAATATCAGCAGTGGATGATCAAACTCGACCTCAAGGTGTTATGATTAGATCAAAGACGCTGTGCACAGTCATATTAATGTCAAAATGGGTAAAAGCATTCGGCATTCAGTGTTAGCGTTAAGCGCTTACAGAAGCAGCTTAGAGGCTCTCCACCTGCACTACTAGGTGAAGGACTATTTTATTGATTTAGTTTTATTGATCTAACAGGTAAATGTCATTAAAAAAAGACTGGTGATGGCTGAAGGACAGTTAAAGAATGTTTTGTGGAGCCTGGATTCATATATTTGGAACCATAAAAGGGGAATTTTGCTAAAAAACTTTGTTTATTTTGTTTGATGAAATCCTGCTCAGACAGTGGAAGACAAGACTACAGCCTCTGATGCTGTGTTGATGCAACATCTGTCCAGTTTTGAAAGAGGCACTGATTCGCCAGTAATTCCAGCAACAGTGTTTTATTTCAAGAGTCTTTTCAGCGTAGTTTAGTGCAGCGTGTTACCTGTTGGGATGTGATGATGGCAGCATGAACTGGAAGTCTACAGCGCATGTTCCATCCTGCAGCTGATGATGCTGGATGCTATTTAGCTCGTAGGCGATGTAAGCTCTGCGCACATATACCTGAAAGTCATGACAGAACGAGTGATTATCACGAATGAAGAAATAGAAAATGCGTAACAAAGAAGTTGTGAATCCACTGACTGTACCTCCAAAGCAGCCATGCAGACAACTTGATTGGAGTGATAGAAGAAATTGGGCAAAACATCAAAAATGGAGGTTTCAGAGAGAATCAGTTTCTGTGCCAAAGAAAAAATAATAACATTCATTTTATATTCCAGCGGATATAAAAATGATAATTACAATGAAGTTTCTCCACACGACCAACCTTCAAGTTTTCTGGACAAAACTGGTGGCCGTACATGTCGATGGCTGACAGGAAGATGGACTCCACCTGGTTGTGTCTCAGTTCGTATGACGGTAAATGGGAGGCAATCAAGACCTAAAACATATTTGCAAATCTAATATCAAATCTATAAAGCTGGAATAACCTGCTTGTAAAACTCAGTGTATAATTTCTGATCTTTTTCATCTGTGAAACAGGTGTAGGGGGAAAAAAAGCTTTTTCAAGTTTAAAAAAACAGTTTTGCAAGGATTGTTTTTATTAAAAAAAAAAAGAAAATTCATCATCTGTAAGAAAAGGTGAAGTTTTGGCAGGTGATTTTGTTTTTGGTCAGAATAGTTTTCATTTTTTTAAGTATTTGTTGCAATGTTTTTTAGCCCTTTTTCATTTAGAAAGATTTTTTCTTTTTGGCAAAAGCTTTTTTTCAGTTGTTATTCTGTCATGAACACAGGAGACAAAACCATTTAGATCAGACTTTTTTGTCTCACTTGTTTTCAGGGCTTCTGTACAATACTGAGGGTCTCAAAAATATCACTTGAACCCAATTTGAGGCATCGTTCCTGCCAGATTACCTGATTAAACAGTGTGGTCAGAACAGACAGGCAGCCTTAGATGTTACCTGTCTGGCTCTCAAAGCCACCTTGGAGTTCTCCATCTTGCTCAGCTGCGTGAGCTCGTTCAGGATGGCCATCAGCTCGTCTGCTAATGTGGGGTCCCTTCCACACAGTTGGTCCTACGTAGTTTAAACAACATGTATTTCACTAAAACATGGTGTTGGAGGATTGTTTCACTCGTGTGTGTGTGTGTGTTGAGGTTGATGAAGGCCTTACTATGAGCATTGTGACGAGGATGTTCTTCTTGGAGACCTGCGCATGAGAGAAGATGTACTCCAGCACAGGACTCATGTCGGGTTTGTGCTGCTCTCTCAAGTTGATGACACACTTGTCATAGTGAGCTGTACATGACAACACGAGTAAAATAGTGTTAGCTGTGACAAATAAACCACAGCTTTTATTGAAACTGTCTCATCTGGAGTTAGTGTAAGTCACCTTGCTGAAACTGCATCTCTACTTGCAAGTAACGCTTTAGCAGATCGAGAACCACAGACTTCATGTAGCCACGGATTCCACTGCGGTACCTGGACCAGACATATTCAGACATGAGTCCATCAGTTTGATAATATCATATGTTATGTTTTACTGCAGTACAACTTGCCAAACTGACCTCTGTACCAGCTGAACAATACTCTGAGTGTTCATGAAGAAAACCTCTCGGTCAGCTTTCCTCTGCAGGGTTGCTGCATGGCTGTCTAGAATATTTGCAATCTGTAATAAACAAAGAGAAACACTGTGAGATCGGCAACAGTGAGTTTTTTTATATATAAAAGAACTTTAACAACTGAAACCAGCAACACGTCACTGTGCATCTCTGACCCTTTGGCTGGGGAACTGGCAGAGGACAGAGGTGATGTTGCTTGCGTACTGGGCCATGACTTTACGGATATCTTTTTCCACGCTGGGAGGAACGCGGCTTGCCACGCTCGTCATGATCTCCTGGAGTTCCAACAGTGGCAGCGAGGGGTCCCTTAAGGTTTTCATCAGGGTAGCCACCCACTGTTTCAGCTGCAGACATGAACATGCACACATAATTAATAAAACAGATGATATCATTTAAGACTTCAAAGAAGGCCTGTTGTGTACCTTGCTGCTGAAGAAGGGCTCTTCAAGGCAGTAGCCGTCCATGACTTTAAACAAGTTTTCGAGCACACAGTGAAACACCTGGTGAAGCTTTTCTCCAACAGTGGGCAGTGGCTGCTGGGGTGGCAGTATTGCCGTGTTGAGCTCCACCTGCGACGGGAGGTGAAAGTAGGAAAGAACAGATTAAAAATTCAAACATGGGACACAGAAAAGTATCATTTGTTCACCAAGCATAACCTAAAGGTACAGTTCATCTCAAAATCACCAATATACATTTTTGTTACTTATAAACCTAAAATGTTTTGGTGTGTGTTGCCAAGTGTAAAAGATATTAGTCTTCTTAATATAATTGAACTAGATGGCACTCGGTTTGTGCACCAAAAAAAGTTATGTTTCAAAAACTCAACAGTAATGTCTCTTTCAATTAATCAAGATCTGTTTACTCAGGATAATCCACAGACCTTGTTGCGAGCAGTTTCATGTAGGAACTATTTTCTTTCAACCGAATTACACTCACCAAACTGGCAGCACTGAGCTAGGACGCCATTCATTTTTACATCTCGCACTGTCACAAGCACAAGCCTCTCGCTGAGTAGATGCACACTTCCTTCGCGTGGTGATACGGTAGGTGGGTGTGGTTCAGAAAAAAAAAAAAAGTTCCTATGTGAAACTGACCACGATAACATCTGTGGATTATCCTATGTAAACAGGTCTTGATTAACTGAAAGAGACATCGGTGTTGAGTTTTTCAAATGTATTTTTTAAGCACTTTGAGCACCACAAACTGAGTCCCATCAAGCTCCATTATATCGTAGAGAAGGCAGACATCTCTACAGCCAATATCTCTAACACTCTGCAACTGACACCAAAACAATTTAGGTAGATAAATATCCCTACAGGTAAGAGGAAATATGTCTATTTTTGATTTGTGGGTGTAGTGTCCGCTTTACTATCATTGCCATTGCCAACCATTTTGATGAGTACATTTTGACAAACTCAGACCAAAACTAATTTGACACTTTTTAGCAAAAAACTGAACATTAGAGTAATGTTATAAAGTAGCATAAAATATATGGTACAATTAAGAGAACAACTTATGGACAATACTGTATGTAAGTTGTTATTTTTCATTAATTTACCGGATGTATACTGCTGGGATCATCCAGGTTTATATGTGCCATCACACAGCCGGGCACCAGAACAGCTCCAGGTCTCTTAACAAAGTGGACACAACCAGACTGGTGCACGCTCAGCGTCATCACCATCTTCATCACCTGAAACCACAGCAAAAACAGCCAGTCAATCTCAACTTTTTTTGTCCTACAGCCTGGTAAAACTCATAGAACACAGATATGAATACAGGTGACAAAGGAAAGTATGGCATCACTAAAACCATTATCACCATCAGCCGCCAGTGGTTCAATAAGAAACAAATCATCAGCTGGGTCATTGTGAGCACTTAACAGTTTGGTGGCCTGAAAAATAAAGGAATTATTCAGCCTGTCAGACCTGGCACACGAGACCGACACCTGCTGTCAGAAGCAGCGATCTTTAAAAACACTAAAAGACACAGCATGTCTCATAGAATCTGTCACATTTACCTCAATCTCTGCAAAGATCTCTCCTGCACAAACGTGGCCCCCATCATTGACCAGGTACTGAAGAAGTTTACCCGCAGAGGGCGACCTCAGCACTGTAGGATCCTTTTCCTTCTCAAATACACACGTCTTGTTGCCAACAGTGATGCGGTAGCTGTGGGAATAAAATAAATTCAGAAAAGAAATAGTAAAACAAAAAAGCAGATGGATCCAGATCTACAGACTGAAGAGCTCTTGCCTGTCCACCTCCTCCTTCATGTAGGTGGTGTGGCTGCTGCCATCGTAGGACAGCAGGAGGCCACCGTCGCTCAGCCTGTGGACGTCTATCTCGATGTTGGAGCCGTTCATCATGATGACGTAAGTAGTTGGGGATTGGCGAGCGACCTGCGGGCAGCACAAGTGATCATTTATTGAATAAAAAGTTAACAGTTACACAGGGAACATGTGAAGGGAATAAAGCATATACCTTGAGGCAAAACTTGACTCCTTCGTAAATTAAGTCCACACTGACAGAGTTAAGCAGACTGGCTGCAGGAAGTACTTGGCCTCTGAAGGTGTAGTGGTTGTCAAAAGTCAAATATATAAGCACAGAGTAAGAACTGTAGAAAGACAATAATTAAAAATAATGTGTATACTGACCTCTCCAGTGAATGTAGGTAGTCAGACATGCTCTTTTGGAAGCTGGCGTCAGCAACATGCAAAGCCCCACACACAATACCCAGCATGGTGTCTGGTCGCTCCGCCTGCAGGAAAAAGAAATAAAATCATGTGTCATAGTTACCAAAATGATCAATTATCAGTATTATTGCAATACTGTTAGAATGTGCAGAAAATGTTCAAAAAGTACTGATACACTGAAATCGTTTCGGCAAGTTTTACACTAAAAAACACAAATAAATTTCAATCAAAAGTTAACTGATGAAGTTGAAATGAGCTTTCGGTGTCAATGGTCAAAATTAAACCTTAATTAAAAAAATGAAATCAAATCAAAGGGTTGGAGAATGGTGAAAACTCTAATATCTCATGAAAACAAATAAAATGTGCATAAACACGTAAAATTGGGCCATATGTTTGTGCATCTAGGAGACTTTTGCTTTCTTTGGTTGTTGCTGGACAGTATTAAGCATGAGTTTTTCAAAACGCTGTAATAAACTTGGTTTTAATGATAATTAAAATTTAAAATGGTAGTACTATTCCTCGGTACAGTAGTACAATCCCTGGGGGAATTTTCCAAGTTTTTCATGAAAACGGTAACTGTTTCACCTACAGCAGAACAAGCATGGGCCTTCATGAAACAAAGAAACTACACACAAATTCAGTGACCGTGTTTCGAGTCGTGAAACGATTGATGGCACAAAGTCCTCGGTCTCCTACCTGCACTTTCTCTGCAATGAGATGGTCCAGCCAGCCGGTGTCAATGTCATTATTTCTGAAGCTTTCCGTCTCCAGCAACTTAATGAGGTATTCGACTGTGGTCCTGAAGTCACCTCTGATGTTCAGCTCCTTCATAGCAACCACCATGTTCCTGAAGCACGGGGCAAATACGACACGTGGTTTATGCACGCATCCTACGAGATTGAGATTTTTTTAATATTTCAACTTCATATTAGAGATGTTCCGATTACAATACCTAAACTTACATATCATGATTCACCCAATACCGTTGTACAGTCGTATAGTGCTAACCACTGCTTTAGTTAAAAAAAATACACAAACATCTTCAAAAATTGTATTATATTATTAGCAAGTTACTACTGTTTTCCACATTTTTATTACATTATTTACAACATTAGGGTAGATACTGCATTACAGGCTGTTGCCTCACAAAGGAAACCTAAGGGATATTAATTGTTAAAGATCAGATATAACTTCATAAGACAAAAAAAGAAAAAAAGAGGCTTACGAAATGGCTTCCTCACGGTTCTCGCCCCAGGAGAAACAGTGTCCAAACTGTGAATCTGCAAATTCATGCAGGCCGCCAGTTGCTGCCACACTAAAATAACCCCAGACGTTTTTACTGCTGCGGAAGTTCAGCTCCTGCACGGTGCCAGAACTCGGCTTGAACCCCTGAGAGAGAGCACAAAGACAGCTCGTCAGTGGTGCAAATGAAAAGGACATAACAACACGGCAGGGTTTTGAATTTTGATGAAATCAAGTTCTACCTCATCGGGGTTCTCACTGGTGATCCGGACAGCTATGACATGCCCTCTTGGACTTGGCATGCACTCTGGAGACTCAAAGTTAATGATGCTGTCGCCCCATGGAGATTCTCCATAAAGTAAGCGGATGTCCTTAATTCTATGAAGGGGGATGCCCATCGCAATCTATCAGAAATGAAACACTAAGTTAAAATGGAATGGGTGACTGTAGTCTCATCTGCATTTTGTTCCTGTGGTATAATTCTTCTTCTTTTACCTGAAGCTGGGCAGCTGGCAGATTTACATCTGCGATCATCTCTGTACAGGGATGTTCCACCTGCAGACGAGGATTCAGCTCCAGGAAATGGAAACTCCCATCCTCGGAGAAGAGATATTCCACAGTACCTGCACTCACATAGCCCACCATCTTTGCCAGTCGTACAGCATACTGGACAAGAAGGAGGAGACAAAACGTCAGGTCTCAACACGAGAAGATGAGTTAAAAAGGGAGGGAAAATAAACACATGCAAGGATGAGAACCGACCCGCTCCATTTGCTCAAATGTTGAGGGAGCAGCAATGGTGGCAGGAGCCTCCTCTATGATCTTCTGGTGCCTTCTCTGGATGGAGCAGTCTCGTCCAAACAGAGAGATGGCGTTTCCGTATTCATCAGCCAGTATCTGAACCTCAAGGTGTCTCGCATGCTGAGCCAGCTGCATGATGAAGATAGGCGAGCCGGGTACCTCCGACTGAACCTGCACTCAAAACACAAACATTTTAAACTGTAAGAATTACAAATAACACTATGTATAGTGGGGTTTAAATAATATGGAAATAAACCATTAAAGGAATACTTCACCCTTTAAATGATCATTGGTATATGAATTACTCATTGCTTGTTATGTTACATTTGTGAAGAAAAATTTGTTTTTTTCCTTCATCGTAAACAAAGAACCCGAAAACTGAGAGAATCCTTGATGAATTAAAGAGGGGGCACATTTAACAACAGCTTAACTATATTAAAGCAGCTGTTTGCAAACTCCCACATAACTCATTAAGTATAATCCGGCTCTTATTTATAAAGTCATGTACTCAGCACTTCCTGAACAGACAGCTCTTTCTGATGGGGAACTGAGTAATTGAGACAAACGATCATCACTTTAAGCTGTAAACTGTAATAACACAAACCTGTCTAAAGAGACTTGGAAAATCCTCAGAGCTTTCTACTTTCCGGATACCCTTTCCACCTCCACCCTCAGAGGCCTTGATGACAACCGGATAACCAATTTTCTCAGCGCCCTGCAAAAAAACACCAAATAAAAAAAAAAACTTAGCAAAAGATACTTGCTGAATAGGAATCATTTGGGGGAAACAAGTAGCAAATGTGAAGATATTATTATGACTTTGCTAAATATGCTTACTGCCAGCCCATCGTCAACGTCGAGAACACAGCCCTTTGTGTAGATCTCTGAGGGAACACTGATAACGTTTCCCAGAACTTGATCGTCCTCATCCGAGCCCACTCTGAGACCTGGAGCACCAACAGGTGCATAAATATTAACTTCAAAATTAACCACATGACAGAGCCTGTGTTACTGTACATTAATGCTGTCTTGAATATAATTTTGGGGGGATCTGGAGTTTTTATAGTAATTAATAGTTCTGAACATGACTCGTGAAAGACTCGAATGGCTGAGATGGACGGCATACTGCTGCAACACGTGTCTTTTGGTTTAATCAAAGGAGATACATTTTTAAGGATAATGTTAATTTACAGTTTTGTTTTTTTGGTGTGCTTTATTCATGTTTGTAATCTCGAGGGTTTTGCTTTAATGAGGTCCAATGGATGCGCTTTTTGTGACATAATAAGAGCGTGTGACATTTTTTCTTATCGTTTAAATTTAAGACCTTCATCCATTCTCATAATTACAGGCTGCTAGTGTCAATTCAGAGTATGTGCATACATTATTGAGATTAAATTTGTCCTCTGCATTTAACCCATTCTATACATTAACACACACACACAAACAGAAAATGAATATCCAAATCCCAAAACTGAGAGGCAAATACCTACCTCTTTTTATTTTGCCTTTTTATTTCTTTTATTTGTTTGTATCTATTTCACCTTCTTAATTCATGTTTTAACTCTTTTATTTCCTTTCATTTGTGGGTTTTAGTGATTTTATTGTTTCTGTTGTTGTTACTTTTGGTCTATTTCTTTGTATATTTTTATTCTGACATTCTCCAGCTTGCATTATTTGTCCTCTGCTTCTAATTTTATGTAAACTCTACCCTGGTATCTTCTTGCTTGTGTTTAATAAGACTGTTTGGCTCTCTGTCGTTGTATCACTGTCAATGTATCCCGTTTCTGCTTTGCTTTTTTTGTCAATGCACTTTGTAAACTTTGTTTTTAAAGGTGATATATATATATATATATATATATATATATATATAAAACATTGTCATAATTACCCAACAAACAAATATCTGCATAGTCAAATATCTGGGTCCAGTTCTACACATGACATGAACTGAGACAGTGTGGGGGGTGAAGCATCACCTGATCCGCTCCATGGTAACGTGGGAATGTCAGCACTCTGAGCCACGATGGAAGAAGCCACTTTGTCCCCCAGAGCCCACATGGCCTTACTGGACGGCCCTGAGAGAGAGATACGGCCAGTTAACAATGAGATCAGACAAGGGTGCGAATTAACCAAATAAAAAGGGTTTCAAACTGGATTTTCACCTAAGAATGAGATTCCTGCTTTGTCCAGCAGCTCAGGCAGTTTGGGATTTTCTGAGGCATGACCCCAACCGGCCCACACAGCCTGTCGACATTGACACACACAGACAGGTATTTATCACAACAAAGGTTTAACTCAGAGGCCTTAAGGTCGCTGCTGTTTAAATATGTGGTGAAGCATGTACCTGCACTGGGATTCTTTTGGCAATATCCACAATCAGCTCTACGTTGGCGTAATTGTTATTGTTTGGCCCACCGGGCACAGGCACATAATGGTCTGCCATTTTTATGTATTCTACAAAGTAAAGGGAGGAAAAAGAGCAACAATTAACAACTGATAAGGACTTTTTTATAATTCTTAATTCAGTAGACTTTCAGGGAATCCCTCTCTAAAGCACAGCTGGCTCACAGTTAAGACAGTTTCTAGCGTTTACTCTCACTAAGTGTTTAGTGATGGATAATAAAAAGTATGATGTTCATAATGACCTGCATTAGCTTTCAAGTCTTCAGGGGTTACCATAACAACAAAACGGATGGTCCTCTCATTGCGAAACATTTCGTAAGACCAGCGACGGATAGAACGCATACATTTGACTGCAGCTATACCATTGTTAGCAATCAGCACCTGTAACAGAAACAGAAACAACTTGTGAGGCCTTAGGAGTGACCGAAATGCTGCAATCAAAACATTTTCATTTTTTCAAGCACTGGTCAATTTTAGAATTTTGGGATTCCATAAAATGTCCAAAATATACATTTAGGTGTTTATTTCTGTTCATATATCTGAGCTGAAAATGTATGAAAAAAAGTGCATTTTTTTAATCAGATAGTGACTGATTCATAAAAAACAAAAAAGTTGTGACTGTAGGATTACAAGCAGTAACTCTACATAAATGTTGGATTTTTGTGTGACTGGTGGACTCTGGCAGAAATCTGTGAGGTGATTTATTGACCAAAAATATCACAACTTAAACAGAGGAGAAGAACAAAAGTCCCGGGAAAAAAGAACAAAAAGCAGCTGAGGTAAGAAACAACTTAAAAAAAAATATCACAGCCTCACAGCAAGCCGCCACTGTCAATCATTCCTCCAGTCAATGCCCAGGTGGGCTTTGTATCACCCCTCCCCCACCCTAACTGGACTCCAAAAAGGGAATCAGCCTTAACCTGATTCTAACAGATCAACATAAACATATAATTGGTAAAATATTTACAGGTGAGCCAGAATCAATTTATCCCTCTCTCTATGATGAATTACGCTCCCAAATCTTCCACCTGTCACCAGCGTCTGATCACACAGCCAGAGTCACTCAGACTGCTGAGCCCCTCCCCCTCTCTCTCAGCCCAGGCTGCCAGCAACCAATATGATACTGGTGACCAAAGGACAAAATCATCACTATCATCAATAAAGCAGGTTTTTAAACAAAAAGCAAAAACAAACAAAAAACTGGCTCATGAAAGATCTATTTTAAAAGAGATTTAATGGATAAAAAAATGGAGATAAGTCTCTTAATTGATAACTTCACTGTGACTAATGAGGCACAGGTGGCCTGATGAGGCTGACAGTGACTGCTGCAGGGATCTGCAAATGTGAAAGGGTACTGAGGAAACTTTTTCACAGTGCTCAAAACTTGTGACACTTTTTTAAAATAAATAATCAGCTGTGAAAGTCTCATGGAAAGGTCTCATGGTGATATCTGTCAGTGTTTCTTCACAGGCTGTTTTCTCAAAAGTTTTCTTTTTCATACTCTGAGCCAAAAAAATCTCCACTTCAGCAGCACTTACATATGCCAACTTTCTAGTTTTATTCCAATCTATTTCTGAAGGATTTTACTGAAGCGTGTATATATATATATACTGTATATATATCATTCATATATATAACATTGTATGTCTAAAAAATGACTTGGCTGGTTTTTATGTAGTGATAAAAAAGAGATTTTCAAATTTTATTCTGTAAAAACCTTTGACTCTAATATATCAACAAAAAGAACCTGGTTTTATCCAGTATTCATATTTCTGTTCTAGAAATGTATACAATGAGTGCATAAATAACTAATTCAGTAAAAGATACTTTAATAAATTTTCACATTTGTTATATATATATATATATATATATATATTATATAATGGACTAAATTATATATTTTAATATTTAGTCTATTGTATAGTCTATTGATATTCTGTAAATATATATCTTATGCTTACAGTGTTTGCTAAGGTTTATGTTTCTCTCTTCATATGTGTATTACTGTGTTTTTACTGCTCCTGTGCAATGCAGGATTAACCATATGCTCTAACATAAAAATTCCTAATTCAGGATTGATAAAGTATATATATTCATCCTTGTATCTAATGCCTCGTGTTCATATTTAAACATTAGAGTTCATCACACTTGTCATACAAAAAAAATTATTTTCCTGATATAATTAATCACCTGGTGGGGAAGTATCATGATGTTTTTTAGCATAAATTTTACTCTATTCACCTGCAATGCCTCCCCTTAAAAACAGAGATTTAAAAACACAGGAGAGACGCTCATTCTTACTTTTTCGATGACGCGGTTGCCACCAAATCGGGTGACAAACTCAGCAGGAGAAGCCACGGTGAAGTCCCTCTGTAGATCCATCTTTCTGTGTTCACGTCCTTTTTTCACCAAGTGAAGACCGGACATGCTAGGCCTGCAGTGGAGAGCTCTTGGTTAGTTGCTTTTCCGATAACAAAACAAATGTCAATTATAGCAGTGTATTGTGCCCTGTGTATCAGCTGCGGCATATATTAAATAATCCAGAAAGCTGCAGGCTGCATATAATCCTTCATCATGTCAGCAGGTGAAAAAGCAACAGACACAGTGCTCCTCTACAGCCGTGGTGATAAACAGCTACGTAACAGGGTGAGTCTGTGAAGAAACCACATAACAACGACAACAACAAGGGAGCAACAGCATCAAAAATCAAAAGCCACAGTCATAGTTCAGCCTCTTTCCTCAATAAGCAAAAGCAGACTGTATGGATCAGCCCATTTATTTCTGACCTTATCTTCAAAATGACCCTTTACAACTGTTCTGATAAAACCACTCATGAAAAAAGTGCAATCTGAAAGAAAAACACAGCCACAGAAAAAAGGGGCCACAATATTGCTCCTGGTGTCCCTTTTTATCGACAGTTCACCGACAATCAGGGACAATAAAAAGGTAAATGTGTCATAAACATGATGCATTCATACAGACTGAACCTTTAGCCCAGTCAGGTGTACGAGGCTGTTTCCTTCACTTAAAGCAGCAGTAATAATAGATAAAAATCTAAAAAAATACATTCAAAATGTACCAGCCACGGTATAAGTGATTAATGTGGACATGTGTGACACTGGTGGATTTAAAACGATATAACAAAAAACCAGACGTGCACAAAATGTACAGAAATCTGAGAGAAATAGTTTCACTGTATTCTCACTGGATCCTAAGGCTTTTTTTGTTGGGCTTATATCGAGAGAAACATAACTATAGTAAAAGTGAACAAGCATTCACAAATTTCAGTTTGCTTTATGCAAAAAATGAACTGCACTTTTATGTAAAAACATCTTTTCTACTGGAAGGCTTGAAAACATCTGTTTTATCCACTAAGTAATGCTTGGCCTGTGATAAACGTACATACAAAAGGCTCAACAGCAAACATTTGAGAGGATATTTTGTTAAGGATTCAGATTTATCAGATGATCAAGTGAATGACAAAATTCAGCGGATGTCAATCTTCAATTTGCATTATCTTTTATTTAAATACTTGTCACATTTTGCATTTTTTGCTATAAATATTAACATTTTTGTATAGATTTCATTTTATTACCACATGAGGAGAATTCTTACTTTCTTTTCTCTCTCTCTTTGTTCTGTGTCAATGCAGCAATTGTATGTTATCTGTCATGTTATACGTATTTTACGGCATTGAAAATGTAAATAAAAACAGTGTGGAAAAAAATGTACCAACCAAGCTACTTTTAGTGCGAACTGGTACCAATTTATATGAGTATTCTAATAAAAACAAGAGCTTTCATTTTTCTCTTCACTCTTTATTATTTTGGTGTAGGCATGTCCAAAGTCTGGCCCAGAGGACAATCGTGGCCTACAAACCTATTTAAGACAGCCTGCAACATGTCTTCTAAAATATACTATGTGGCCCCGCAAACTAAATATTGGTTCATTAAGCAAGATCATTTTGCATTTTTTTTCCTGTTCACCTGAACATAGCAGGACTATCAAATGCCTGATTATTTGTGATTAACATTTCAAAATACAAACCTTTACTTTGAGATTACTTTAAATCATGTTGAATTTACTAATATTACTTATACTTATAAAGTGCTATTAGGTTATTTCTATATACTGCAGTAATCAGTGATGATAATTATTCTTTAACAGTCTGAAAGTCTGTCCTTACTATTACAGTTAATAATGCATGATCAAAGAAACGTGCAGTGATGCTGTCTGGCTGTCAAAGTCAATGAGATCATCGAATCACAGAAAAAAAAACAGCATAAGCAGTTAAAGCAGTTTGCAGGCTCTGTGTATGTGCTGCCCGTTTACCTCTGGATATTCGACTATGGTTAACTGTTTAAAAACCTTTATAATTTAAACACCGCCATTATTTCAACTCAAAAAAACTGGGTAACATTAAGACAACAATGGACAAAGCAACGTCTCCATGTTCTTCAACACATATTTGAATAAAAAGTGCAGTAACTGTAAGTCATTTTACATACCATGATTATCAGCTGGCTCATATCTTGTTCATTCCAAAGTCTCGCTGAAATTGCACCACAAGTCTCTTCATAGAAATCTTTCCCATGTTAAGATATCTTATTGAGAAACACCTGTGTTGCATCAGTGAGTGCTGTTGTGAAGTTTGTCTGAGCTGAACTTTAAACGTAACTTATTGTTCTGTTCAGCTCAGAGAACACAGATTGCACTCTGTTGCTGAGCTGGTTTTTGATAACCTTTTCCAACTCGGTGTCAAACACTTCTGATCCACTTTTGTGATCTTTCTCCTGGACACGAGTCCCGGTTTCATTTACTTTACTGAACAAATAGTGAGTTTCTATTTACAAACAGGACTTAGGGACTGAGAGGGGTGTTACTAATTAGTATGTTGCTGTACTGCTTCACGAGGACACCGTTTTCCTGGTGTGTTTACTTCCTTCCTCTAGAGGGTACATATAATTTTTTTTTTTTAATTTCCTCATTCTTTCATGTGCCAAGACAAGCTCTGTTCAGTTACATAACAACAGTTTGGCCACACGAGTGATTCTCCCTCACAAACACGTCTGCAGAAGCTGCTACGGCATCTTTTCTACAAAGTAGTTGTGCATGTTTTCATTATTTGTGCAGCTGTGACATAAAGCATGTGATCACTCTACACTGTAAACACTGCAGCTAAAGTATCAAATTACACAGACGCATCCAGCTTTTAATAGCCCTTACCTTTGGAGATATGGGAAGAAGTTGAGACCCTGACAGTTGTTTTCCTCCATTATATGGCCTACTTTATTGTCCTTTGGTAGTGATTTTAAAAGACCAAAACAAAAAAAACCTCCACAAAAATACTTCCTCTCATGTGCCCCCTCCCTTTTTCCCTCCCACATTTGCAGCAAAATTATCAACAGATTCCCTGTGACAGATTACACGCTGCTTCTTCTTAACATACAAAGAAACAAGGCCAACACCACGACTAGAGTCCAAAGTTTTTGGGCACAAAAAGGCCGAAATCTTCATGCACACATGCACAAATAGATGTATTTTCCATTAAAGACTTTTTCAAAAGTGAATCTCTTTCTGCTGCAAAAACTATTCTCACACTGCGAGAATATGAGTCAAAGTATGAGAGATGTTTGAGAGCAAAATCTCTTACCTTTCTCCCCTTCATGATGCTTCCCACAGTCCCACTAACACACATAGCTTTATCCGTTTGGATAAGTCAATCCAACTCTGCATGTCAAGTTGTTCATACAGCTGTGTACACCACACAACCCCTCCGACCCACGATCATATGATATGATTCATATCACATAACATCGCCGAGGTAAAAATAACCCTCTACTATGCAGACTATTACAATAAAGTTAAAAATAAATATTTTGTGGAGGATATTTAAGTATTTTTGTGTTTTGTGTTGTGACCTAGAGTCACGCCACAGTTTTCAAAGTCATTTGGTCGGCGCGCTTGTTCCAATAATAGAGCCGGGGGTGTTTGGCATGCGACAATAATACAGGTCAACTCAAAGCGGTCAGGTGATAAGACAGTTTGCAAAGCTGAAGGAGCACGTCAACAACGTAGCCACATGTTTAACCTACATATTTTGAGACAATACATCCTCTGCAAAATATTTTTGAAAAAACAAAACAAAACAAAAAAAAATAGTCTGATTTTATTCTGAGATGCTTCCATGTTTGTGTCACATGCCAGAGTTGCAGACATGCTTTTCACCTGTGTGCAGTGACGGAGTGATTAAAAAAATGCCCGACACTGGACAGCTGACATTAAATTCACTAGAATAGAAACAAGGTCTTACTTCATGCCTGAGGAGCTGGACTGTGGCGCCGCAGAGGACGCCTGCAGAGGAGAAGATCTCTGGGTGGAGCTCGGTGTTTGAGAGGCACCGCTTGGAGGTTTGGTGATCAGAGGTTCCTCGTCTGAAGAGTTGTCCTCTGATGCTCCCAGGATGAACTTTAGGCGCTCCCTCGCCTCTGGCCCTGAGCTGAGCATCGGCACTTTTGAAGGTTTCTGGGTGGTTTCTCGCAATGATGGCGTCTCTGAATTTACCTCGGAGGACGTCTGCAGAGCCTCAGTGTCCGCTGATTTAACTTCAAGCCCCGCAGAGGCACCGCTGTCCTGAGGACCGTGATCCTCATTGTTTGTTGAGGTAGCAGGAACTGTTGACAGGGACTGTCCGCCTGGACGAGAGGACTGTGCAGCAGAGACGTCCTCCTTTGCTGCAGGCGGACTACAGCTGGACGGAGATTCCTCTCCTTTCACGGGCATTGCTACAGTCTTGGTATTACTCCTCCACTGTAGCAACAATATCCATAGGATTAATCCCAAAATTGCAAAGAGGAGCATTCACAGACATCCTCCTGACACTGCAAAGAGAGCAGAGTGGACATCACAGTTCACACAAGAGACGAGAGTAACACAAACATAAGCAACTTAAAAATGATATCTGTCACCCCACATAGTAATAACTGTTATGGCATTAAAATGAAGTATTGATTACAGATGTTCCTAATGACTAATTGTCCTGACATTTAAATTGAAGTTTAGAGTAGTCCACTAGTCTAAAAGTTTTTTTTTTGTTTTTTTTTAAAGTACAATAAAGTATAAGGGTAAAAACTGTCCAAAAACAAATAGTGAGAGCCATTTTTTGCACCGTGTTATGAACATTTTACGGAATCCTACAAAATATGACAACAACTCACTGAATAAAACTTAATAAATAACATTTACTGAAAACAATATTCTCCAGGAAAATAAGTCTTTCGGAAACTTGACTGATTATTATAACAGTTTCTACACCGAGTGAACGCAATTGCACAAAAAAACCCAAACATTTTTAGTGATCATTTTAACTGGCGAGTTAAAACGCCTTCGTAGTACTGAATGACTGATCAATCTAATACGCAATTTATCACGTTATGATAAGTTTCTTTTTCAAATCTGTAAAATGTGTCACATAGTACATATGTCCGTCAAAATTCCATAACAAACCAATTTAAGGGATCCTCCACAAAATGTTTGTTTACGTGATTTCTCAAATATTGATATCGACCTCAATATGCAACATCAGTTGGTCTACAATTAAAGGTCCAGTGTGGAGGATTTAGTGGCACGCACCAGTGAGAGCAGAACTGCAGCAAGTGTTTAGGAGAACTCTACTGGCTGATGCAACAACATGAACATCTAGGGCCACTTTTTGGCAGACTCAGTGGATGAGGAGGCGCTTTGTAAACAGCTCATTCTAAGGTAACAAAAACACAATAATTCTTTTTTCAGGTAACTGTAAACGACTAAAAACATTGTTATAAATAATATATGTCATTTCTGCCAATAGATGCCCCTAATTCCCACACGCTGAACCTTCAAGAGAAATACTGCCCTTAGTCTAAACGAAATAAGTGAACTTTATGCTATGCAGCATTGCTGTCTGTGTACTATTCTGGTCTGAGGACATTTCTCCTGCAATGATCAGAGGTCAGAGGCCCTCTAAGGACAGGGGCATGCTGGGTAAGTTGAGATCAGATCCTTGGGTAGACTCAGCTCCAAAAGACAAACAGGTAGAGAGGGTTACTTTCATACCAGCTTGATGCTTTATGTCCTAAAAACCGATGAATCAAGTTTAGCTATGCAATTTAAGTGTGCCAGCAGGGCCTGGCAGGCTGCGTTTCCCAGCCAGTGTCCGATAAACAGCCTGTCTGTGACAGCTGCCGTGAGGGCCAAGAGCTTCATGTGGGGTAAAGGTCAGCAGTGAGGGAATGAATGGTGAGGAGGAGGAGGCAGAAACATCCACACAAACGGATTCAACAAACATCTGAAGGCACTAAAATAAATGAATAAAAATGAAGGATACAGAATTCATGTGAAAGAGACATTTGTCCTCTGAAGCCTCTTTGACAGAAACAAAGACCAGCTGAGCCATCAATTTGCAAATTAGTCACAATATCCAAGAGAATGTCTTCCAAAAAAAAAAAAAAAAAAAGCTTTTATGATTTTTTCATTTTTGTCATATTTTTAGATATTCAAACTCAGTTTCCTTTAAAAGCCACTAGTGCTCCCAGTACTGATAAGGGACTGTTCTTTACTAACAGACGAAGGGGGTTGCTGGGGTGTGACTTTTTTAAAATTTGATCTTGACCTTCTCCAGAGCTACAGATATTTTTTCCTTGAGCCTCTGTGAGTGACTGGGGGAAATGCACGGTCCTTCCTCTACCATAATCGGGTGCTAACTATATGTTTTTTTTATATTCATACCAAATGTAGGCATTTAAGCCAATGTAACAAATAAACAGCATAAGAATAACACTCAGGCTATCTACTGAAATAAACAGCAACAATAATTTCAGTTTTTACAGTTTCTGGCTATGATAAATGCTGTGATTTTTAAAGACAAAATGCAAATGAAACTCGCCGGCAGGCTTTGGGGTTCAGATGGTAATTAAAATATATACAAAATACAAGAAAGTTAGCCTATATGTCCCTTCCCTATATAGAAGTTTTTAAAAAATCCTTCCCAGTGCTTAAAAATTAGTTGACATGCCTCTCCTATTTTGCAACACCACCTTCCCCCACATAAATTACTAACAGCCCTTAATTTAAATGAAAAGTTATTTATTCTACTAAGTAACAAAACACAATGAAGGCAGTTATTGTGTGAAAAAACTCCATATATGTTGACCTCAAGCGACCCTGCAGGATAATTCACCTGCTTTTTGTGATCAATCGTGAAATCCGTTTGTGACAGTGAGGTAAACCTCGGAGTTAAATTACTAATATTAACTTTTAAAAGCGGCATTTTGTTGTAAAAACATATCATTTACACTCACCGCTGCACGTAACGGACAGCACTGCTCAGTCGTTGTTGTTGTTGCTGCACCAGGCTAGCGTGTTAGCCGCTGACAGCCACACCACTGATTATTTTTCATAACTTTACACGACTAAGAGTTGTTTTGAATAAAACTGCGTTCTTCGCCAACAAATGATCTCTATCGAGCAGTCTGCACAAAGTGAGCCGCACTGCTTTGACGGTTCAAATAATCTTCATGACAACAGCAGGAAATGTCACAGCTATCTACCACCAGTCCAGCCCCCCTACTACCGCCCAGCACCCCCTCCTCTCTGGGACGGTAAACATGTGCGGGGCGGGGGGACCATCTCAAGCTCCTCCCCGCGCCAAAGATCGTTTATGTGGGTACAAGACGTTTCAGTGGGCCGCAAACATCTGCTGCGTTTAAATAAAGTGGGATGAATGAGAAATGAAAAACGTAACGTTACCACATAACTCAAGACAGTGGTTGGACTCCAGAGTGTATTGTCATTGTTGCAATGCATCCATTTAATGTGTCTCTATTACCTTTAATAATTGACTTCAGCAGGTATGAGCTGCATCTATATTTGTTTGCTTTTTTTAGTCACTTCTACAATTTATAATATGTGTACTGGGAGGGATACCACAGACAGCTATAGTATAGTATAGTATAGTATAGTATAGTATAGTATAGTATAGTATAGTATAGTATAGTACATCTGCTGTTTTTTTTCAGCAGACATACTATACTATACTATACTATACTACACTATACTATACTATACTAGAGGGTTAAACTGGCTCTTCAGCTGTTTGACTAGCTTAAGATATGCTTTTGCATCATTTTTGATAGTTTAGCTGGTCATACCAGTTTGTAAAGGTTGTTCTAGTGGGTTTATCCATTGCAGTTCCTGTAAAATTGAAACCAAATCAATGTCTTTGAGTATGACAAATAACAGTGTCATATGGGGGAAGTATGAAAAGCAAAGGGCATAAATCAGTTACGTTTACTGTCATGGGATATGCATAAAGATAAATGTGCACAACTAGACAGGCTGGTCACACCAGCATGCCAAACCATCAAGGACTGGCAAGAACTGGGTCAGGAACACCTTCAGCCAGGTGAAACTAACTAAAATCAGATACCAGCATGAGCTGTTTTTCAGCGTTTTTTTGTTTTGTTTTTTGTTTTTTTAGCTGGGTTTTTTTTTGTTTGTTTTTTTTAGCTTTTTCAGCAGCTATAGTATAGTATAGTATAGTATAATATAGTATAGCATAACATAGAGTGGGATATAAAATAATAATAATAATAAACTCAGATTTCTATGTACCATTTTCACATTTTATCATCCTTAATGTTCACAGTCTTGGTTTAGTCCATATATCACCAGCCCATTGCTCTTTATACAGAGTAAGCACAGAATTTCTGAATAGAGAAATGTTAATTTTTTCAATATTAAGAAATCCTTCATTAAACTCATAGTTACAAAACAATGCGTATACATTTTTGTTTTTACCAGTAACATGACAATTTAGCTTTAAACATTAGAAACTGATGATTACACTTACTCTCAGATAGCATGAATGCAACATTTGCATGACTGACAGTATCGTGGTGTTAAACGTCCCACACACCATGAAGCGGTGCAGGAATTTCGATCTGAGTGATTCAGCTGTTTAATAAACAATCTTTGTTCTTTTTCCTCTTCCGTTGCTCTCGCGGCAACTGAAGGAAGGCGCGAAAAATAAGAAAACACAAGCAGCGTCTGTGACAGTAACAGAAAAAACGGAGGACTAACCCTGGAAATAACTTTGTAATACTTTTCAAATGCGGCTTTACGGACAGACTGAGACAAAGTGAGCGGGAGTTTGTTTTATTTCGCCGTGTTGACGCCGGCAGACAGAGATAGAAGATGGTTCTGCAAAACAGTGGACGGTACAAACCAGAGCGGGGACAAGGTGGAGGAGACCAGGAAAACCAGTGAGTTCATTCACTTCAAAGACAAACTAAACGCCTCCTTTTAAATTAGCCCAGACAGCCACAATATACTGTACGTGATGCTTAGTAGAAGAAAGGAGTAAAACGTGAGTTTATTGTCGCTGTTATGTGTGTTTGAAACAGGGACGATGGGTCTTCCATGTCGGCCCTTAAGCGGCTGGAGCGCAGCCAGTTTACCGACGAGATGGACGCTCGCTTCGGCTTCGACAGGATGAAGGAGCCGGGGGAGAAAACAGGCTGGCTCATCAACATGCATCCTGTAAGTCCATGCAAGAGTCACGTGTGGTCTTTTTGAATGTCTTGAGGAGAACATGATTTTAAAAAAAGGGACACTTTTCTGTTTTTAGACTGAGATCCTGGATGATGACAAGAGGATGATCAGTGCTGTGGACTATTACTTCATACAGGAGGATGGAAGCAGGTTTAAGGTGTGTTTGGGGATAAATTATTTTGTAAAAACATAATAATAAACTATGCATCCACTGTGGGTTTTTTGGTGTTATTGTTTTGGTTTGCTAGGTTTGTACATTTCCTTTTCCTTTTTGATATAATTATTCTCAAAAGCACAAATAGGAATCTGATGTATTTTTGGGACTGTAATTGTACTATACTTTGAGTATCTGTTAATATAAACAAATCATTGCATAAGCATACCATGCCTCCACTGCTCTAACATATCCCCCATCTGATATTCATCTTTCTCTGTAGGTGGCCCTGCCATTCAAGCCATATTTTTACATTGCCACTAAAAAGGTAAGTCATTGTGTGTCATTTGGTTTCTATGTGAAGAAATCATATTCAGAAACCTCCTCTCTTAAAGACAAATCTACTTCCAGAACTGCGAGAGAGAAGTTATTTCATACTTGTCGAGGAAGTTTCAAGGGAAGGTGGCGAAGCTTGAAGTTATCCCAAAAGAGGATCTGGACCTGGTGAGAGTTTTGGTTTTAAGTGTCCTTTAACAGCGATACAGTGTTTGCATGCAGGCTACTCTACAACAACAAAGGCTACCATAGAAATAGACTTGAAGAGAACAGCCACATTAATGGTTCAGTGTGTCGGACTTAGGGGGATACAATGCCAGAAATGGAATATAATATAAGTTTGTTTTCTTTCTTTTATAATCAACCGAAAAAAAGACAAATTGCTGTGTTTTTGTTATCTTAGAATGAGCAGTTTATATCGACACAGGGAGCCGGTCCTCGTTCACAGAGTCTGCCATGTCACACCACATTTTTACAGTAGCCCAAAATGGACAAACCAAACACTGGCTCTAAATAAGACCTTTTACATTGTTGCCACCATAGTTCGCAGCCCCTCAGTGACAAGAGCATTGGAAAAACAATATCCAAAAAATAAAAAGGTTTTTATTAATTTTTTTCATTAAACTGCTTTATCAGGTTTTTTTTTTAGCAGTTTATACCACCGGATCCATTAGTTTTGAAGAGGAAAAAACATCTGCAGATAACTCGGTTCCTGGTAAAAACCTCCTAACATCTTGATCTTAAGTCATCAGAGAAAAAATGTGAGCACGCATTAGCATGTGCTGGACTAGAGGTCAGTCTGCGATGGGTCAAACAGTGTAGGAACTGCACTGATTTGTAAGTTGAAACTGCTTTATTCAGTGTTTTTACCAGCTTGAATCAGCTGGTCTGTTTGTATTGGAGAGGAGGAGGCGTTTGCAAATAATTCAGCTCCCAGTAAAAATCCTCCTGAACGAGGAACATTGAACAAATTGTGACCGGGAGTTCACGTTTGGCACATAGAAGTTTCAGCTGACTGCAGTCTGCAAATATCACCACTAGATGCTACTAAAACCCCTAAATCTTAAACACTGACCTTTTAAAGTGTCTAAAATTAAAAAAAAAAAAAAAAGCTGCGAGAAATGAAGATTTTAACACAAGAGCCAGTTTTAAAAACACACTATTGTACTGTTGTTGAATTATGCCTGCCTTTTCTCCTCAGCCGAACCATCTTGTTGGACTCAAGCGAAGCTACGTCAAGCTGTCATTCAACACCGTGGACGACCTCATCAAGGTCAAGCGTGAAATCTCCCCGGCAGTCCGCAAGAACAGAGAGAGGGAGCAGTCCAATGACGCCTACACCTCAATGTTATCCAGGTACCACTCGTCCCAGTAGTTTCTAAACAGGTTCCTGTTCAGTATTTTTTGAACTGACACCACTGTCGTTTTTTTCAGTGCCTTATCAGGCGGCAACGTGGCGTCAGCAGATGAAGAAGGGACGTCAAAGAGTATTTCTGACCAGTTGGACAACATAGTGGACATGAGAGAGTATGACGTGCCCTATCATGTGCGGTTGTCCATCGACCTCAAGATCCACGTGGTAAAGATTTCTGCCTTAATGTTTTAGAGAGTCCTCTGAGATACGCGTGCGTCCTGTTCTGATTATTTTCTGTCTTTATTTCTCAGGCTCACTGGTATAACGTTCGATACAGAGGCAGCGCTTACCCACCAGAGATTGTACGGAGAGATGATCTCGTGGAGCGACCAGTATGAGGATTTTATTAATGCCGCTGTAACATGAGATCTGTCGTTTATTCAGGCTCATGGTTTGCAGTGACTTCAGTAAATCATTGTCTCATGTTTTTTTAGGACCCTGTTGTTTTGGCTTTCGACATAGAGACCACCAAACTTCCACTGAAGTTCCCGGACGCGCAGAGCGATCAGATTATGATGATTTCCTACATGATTGATGGACAGGTGAGTGGTATTCATGATATGTTCTACTGTGTTATCAATGCATGTCGGATTGACTAACTTTTTGTCCACTTTTAAAGGGCTTCTTAATCACAAACAGAGAGATCGTCTCTGAGAATATTGAAGATTTTGAGTTCACTCCCAAACCAGAGTACGAGGGACCATTCACCGTTTTCAATGAGGATGATGAGGTATATAGTTGCCTTAACAGCAGATATACTGCAAATTGAATGAAGATTGAAGCATTTGAAAAATGTTTAACATATAAATGTAATGCTCTGTGGTTACATCAATGTGATAACCTGACTTTGGCTGCAGGCGGCTCTGATTCAGAGGTGGTTTGATCACGTTCAAGAAACCAAACCAAACATCTTTGTAACCTACAATGGAGACTTCTTCGACTGGTGAGCTGTTAATGTGTTTTCTCTATTAAATTATTACACTAACTACTCGTTTGTTATGATGTTTAACTTTCATGTCTCCCTCTTTGTTTCCACTCTTTCAAGGCCTTTCGTTGAGACTCGGGCTGCTCTCCATGGACTGAGCATGCACAGAGAGATCGGTTTCCAAAAGGATAACCAGGGAGAGTACAAGTCCAGTCAAGCCATCCACATGGACTGCTTAAGGTTTGCACACTTTTTGGTTCACGTAAACATACACGTAGGAGTCACGGGTCATTTTGGATTAGTCAGTTTCTAAAATCATCATCCAACCTGCTCTTCTCCTGTGTGTCAGGTGGGTAAAGAGAGACAGCTATCTGCCAGTAGGAAGTCATAATCTGAAGGCAGCAGCGAAGGCTAAACTGGGCTACGACCCTGTTGAGCTGGACCCGGAGGAGATGTGTCGCATGGCAACTGAGGAGCCACAGGTACGCACGTCGTTACAATACCAGAATATTTAACTAAGACAGAAAACTAGTTTACAAAAATGATACTCGATGCCAAGCTAAAAGCAAAATAAAAGTCTTAGGCACTAGGGATGTAACAATACATCAATCCGGATCATTATATTGATTCAATGATCCAGTGTTATTGATCCAAATTATAAAGCATTGATACATGTGGTTGTCTTTAAGATACCCTTTTATTTTGAAATTCCAAGGATACATCTTAGCCAGCACTGATTTTCTTAAATGTGGTTTCATCTGTGCAGTCTTGGGTTGAAAATCTGATTATATATCTGTGTTTTGTTTTTTTTTAAGCTTTGGTGCTTTAAATACTACATAACATATAAATATATACAGAGTTTGACTTAAACATGTGGTATTAATACAGAAGTGGACTCCAGTTTTTACAGCTCGGAAAATAAAGAATCATCTTGAAAGTTTCATTGACTTTTTATTTTTTTCTCTACTTTCTGTTAGACTTTAGCCACCTACTCTGTTTCCGATGCCGTGGCCACATATTACCTGTACATGAAATATGTTCACCCCTTCATCTTCGCTCTGTGCACCATCATCCCCATGGAGCCTGATGAGGTTTGTATCTTGTGTGCGTTTGTAAAAGAAGGCTGAAATTCCCTCAAAATAACATTCATTTTTTAGATTATTCATGTCTTTTCTCTTCCAGGTGCTTCGTAAAGGTTCTGGGACTCTGTGTGAAGCTCTGCTCATGGTGCAGGCCTTCCACGCAAACATCGTCTTCCCCAACAAGCAGGAGCAGGTCTTCAACAAACTGACTGACGATGGCCACGTCTTGGACTCAGAAACCTACGTGGGCGGTCACGTGGAGGCGCTGGAGTCTGGAGTGTTTCGCAGTGACATCCCCTGCCGTTTCAAAATGGTACATACGAGGTCAACTTACAGCTGGTTGTTTGCTTCACTGCTTTTTGTGCGTTTATGACGTGACCGTTTGGTCTTTTGGGTTGACAGAATCCAGCTGCGTTTGACTTCCTGCTGCAAAGAGTTGAGAGGACGATGCGACATGCCATTGAGGAAGAGGAGAAAATTCCTTTAGAGCAAGTTACCAATTTTAATGAGGTATGTTGACTTGCAACTCTCACCTGGATGAGTTTCTTTTAAATAAGTTTCCCATATTTGTGATATCATTTAAAAAAGTTTAAGGTATAAAATATGTTTTTGTTTTTTTCACAGGTATGTGAGGAGATCAAAAAGAAACTGACTTCCTTGAAGGAGGTCCCAAACAGGATCGAATGCCCCCTTATCTACCATCTGGACGTTGGGGCGATGTACCCCAATATCATCCTCACTAACCGCCTGCAGGTAAAAGCAAAATCAAAAGAAATACACACATGATAAAATGTATAGAGAAGCATTAAATTCAGTACTTTATTTTCTGCTTTTACAGCCATCTGCTATGGTTGACGAGGCCACTTGTGCCGCCTGTGACTTCAACAAGCCTGGAGCCGCCTGCCAGAGGAGGATGACCTGGCAATGGAGAGGGGAGATCAGTAAGTTAATGTTGTACAATTGTGTTTTTATGTGACTCAAACCTGCCAGCGTTGCCTCTAAAGCGTCCATTTGGGGATGAATGCGGTAAAAGTTGCATCTGTCCCCCTTCATCTGCAGTGCCTGCCAGCCGCAGCGAGTTCCACCGCATCCAGCAGCAACTTGAGTCTGAGAAGTTCCCTCCATTTTTCCCCAATGGTCCACCGCGGGCCTTCCACACTCTCAACAGGGAAGAGCAGGCCAAACACGAGAAGAAACGTCTGGGAGGTACTTTATTTGTTTTTGTTTGTTTGTTTTTTATCGCTCCTTAGATTTTGGTTTAAAATAATTCTCAATTACTGGGTGCCAAAGAATAGTTCCACCTGTCTTGTCTCTGTCTCAGACTACTGTAAGAGGGCCTACAAGAAGACGCACGTCACCAGGCTGGAGGAGCGAGTCACCACCATCTGTCAGAGAGAAAACTCCTTCTACGTGGACACAGTGAGAGCTTTCAGAGATCGGCGTTACGAATTCAAAGGACTGCACAAGGTGTGTTTTTGTATTTAAAACACTGAAATATAATTTAGAGCACTGTTTTCAGTTAATTACATGTTTCTGTATATTCGCTTCCCCCATTATTCTCAAGAAATGTACACACAGTTTGAACATAGAGTTATACATACAACACTTTTCATAGAAAAGCATATCAAACACTAATGACAACTATACACATCACATTAAATCCTCTGGATTAAAATCGTAGTTAGCAGCAGACTAATGCTGGTTTAGTAACAGGATAGGCTTATGTGTAAAACAGACCTGTTGGTGGGCATAAGTTGGTATTCTCCATTTAAAATGTGAGGAGTCAGAAGATAAACTGTTAGAAAGTCTGAGCTGAGTTTTTGTTGTGAGTTGTCTGAAAAGAGTGCGCTACACTCTAAAGTAAATGTGCCGCTGTACGGTCTTGCAAATTAAGCCATTAAATATACTGTAGTTGAAATTCTTCTTGCATGTCAAAATGACTCGCTGTAAAGTCTTTGCTTCTCGTGCTTACTTTGTTGTAGGTGTGGAAGAAGAAACTCTCGGCAGCTCAGGACAGTGGAGATGCTGCTGAGATAAAGCGCTGCAAAAACATGGAGATCCTGTATGATTCTCTTCAGCTGGCTCATAAATGTATTCTCAACTCTTTCTACGGCTACGTCATGAGGAAAGGGTAAGAGACCATTTTTTAACTCGCGCTGTTGCACGAGCTCTTCAGCCGCTGCAGCGGGCAAAATCTGTCAGTGCTGAGAGATTGACAGCATTGTGCTGCGGAGCTCATGTGGTCTGTGCTGCCTTTGTGTTCCCATCAGGGCGCGCTGGTACTCCATGGAGATGGCTGGCATTGTGTGTTATACCGGAGCCAACATCATCACTCAGGCCAGAGAGCTCATCGAACAAATAGGGTGAGTGTCATATCGATAATAAGATATCTCATCACAGAAATTACCTTTCTGGTCAGTGCGAGGTCAGCTCCAGCGCAGGAGAGATGGAGCTGGAATTGATCCGCCGTCTTGTTTAATAACGATTCATCAGCAGATTCCAGCCAATGTTTGGGCTTGTGTCCAGCTCCCGCAGTATTGTTTTTGTCTTACTTTCTTTTGCTTTTACCCTGGTATTTTAGTCGCAAATATTGTTTATGTTGCAGGTCAAACACATGGTTACATAACTGAGGGATATCAGCGTTGAACAGCGACATGTTCTTACTCACTAAAATAAAAGGCATCAAGCACGATCCTATTTTGTGGACCTAAAAACACAGATAAATTTCTGTTTCATACACGTCACGACTTTAACATCTACTCCTCTGTGATTCAGGAGGCCCCTCGAGTTGGACACTGACGGTATCTGGTGTGTCCTCCCCAACACCTTCCCCGAGAACTTTGTGGTGAAAACCAGCAACGAGAAGAAGCCCAAGGTGACCATCTCTTACCCGGGGGCCATGCTGAACATCATGGTGAAGGAGGGATTCACCAACGATCAGTACCACGAGCTGGTCGACCCCGCGACCCTCAATTACAACATCAGGTCGGAGAACAGCATCTTTTTTGAGGTGGACGGACCGTACCTGGCCATGATCCTGCCCGCCTCGAAGGAGGAAGGGAAGAAGCTGAAGAAAAGGTATGGTTTAGTTTTTCTTTGATTAAATGTTCTAGGATTTGACTTCTGTGGATTTATTTCCAACATCAGTGAATGATCGAGGTTCATTGATTACGATGATTTAGGATTTCTCTGGTCCTTTTAGGTACGCTGTGTTTAATGAGGACGGCTCTCTGGCTGAGCTGAAGGGTTTTGAAGTGAAGAGGAGAGGAGAGCTCCAGCTCATTAAGATTTTTCAGTCGTCAGTGTTTGAGGCTTTTCTCAAAGGTACCTCTCTGGAAGAGGTGTACGCCTCCGTGGCCAAAGTGGCCGACTACTGGCTCGACGTTCTGTACAGCAAGGTAAAACCCTGTAAGATGACAATGTCATGACAACGTGCTTTCAAAAGTGTTTTGAGAAACATAGATTAACAAATATATGAATATGAAGTATAATTTGCGCAGGACGCTCAGTTGTTTCATTATCTTCACAAAACGCTGATTGATTTGTCTCTCTGGTTTTCCAGGCTGCAAACATGCCAGATGCAGAGCTGTTTGAGCTGATTTCAGAGAATCGTTCGATGTCCAGAAAACTGGAGGACTACGGAGAGCAGAAGTCCACCTCTATCAGCACAGCCAAGAGACTGGCTGAGTTCCTGGGAGACCAAATGGTGAAAGATGCTGGTCTGAGCTGTCGTTATGTCATCTCCAGAAAGCCAGAGGGTTCACCTGTCACAGAGAGGTGAGACAACAGCTCTGAAATGACATATAATATGTCAAATCATTTTGTAACTTAAGGTGGGCAAGAGCTTGATCTCTTTAATATTCTCATAATTTCAGTACAGACAATTTAATTTGTTATGGCAGATAAAGCGCAGGTGTAATTTTTAACATCAATGATGGCTGTGTTGTATTTAAAAAATATTTTCATATCCGGAAAGATGGTCTTTTCATAAAACTGTGCTGTTTGTGTAGTAGAAAGATGCATATACTTTTGAAATTGCTGGTACATGACCAGAGAAGACGGATGAAAAGGGCTTTGGCATTTAATTTTGCTCAAAAGGTAGAAAACGTACAACTACCAGAATTCACCGAACCAATAAACTATTTACTGTTCACTCTCTCCCCTGTTACAACCAAACAAAAACAACATTTTGATGTTGATTAGCCAGGTCTTTGGAGCTGAGAAAGTAGGCAGGCTTTAAACTTTTCCACTGCTGATGTGGTTTGTCTGTGTCCAAACAAATGCAACACTATGAGCATGTTAAAGGGAAGATGATTTGAAAGTATGCGCTGTGTGTGCTATTTGTGTGATTAATCATGCCCCTCCCATGTCTATGAAGGCCTGGTTTGTACCTCTCGAGCATAACAACGCCTTAAAATTAAGAATGTATCACTAGTACTATTATAGTAATAGTACAGTACAGTCTTTGTTTTATGTGTAGCGACGTCAATTATCGTCTGTAGTTGTGGACATTTGTTTGTCAGTTTCGTCTCCATCCCGTCTTTCTCCGTCTATATCCACACAGTTATCTAGTAAAGGCACAAAATGCCAGCTTTTCTGATGTTAGCAGGACCGAAATAAAATGTCAGGGTTGCTTTTCCAACGTTAAATGTTTCTAAAGAGCAAGCACTTTGTAATATTACCAGAAGTGAAAGCTTTGATCTTAACGCTGATTCATTGTGTCTGTCTCCATCAGAGCCATTCCTCTGGCTATCTTCCAGGCGGAGCCCAGTGTGAAGAAACATTTCCTTCGTAAGTGGCTGAAGATGCCCAGCCTGCATGACCTGGACATCCGCTCTGTGAGTTTTTTATTCAAACACTTAATGTATGTGAACACTTCTGGTTTTCTGTGTGAATGCGTTTGTGCTCTCTGACATTAAAATTTTTGTTGATGGGCTTTTTCAGATCCTTGACTGGAGTTATTACATAGAGAGGTTGGGTAGTGCCATCCAGAAAATCATCACCATCCCTGCAGCTCTTCAACAGGTAAAAAAGACAACCCATTTATTTGGACCCTCATCTTTTCTGGACTTATTTACAATTATAAGTGTTTCTGCTCATCATCAGGTGAAGAATCCGGTTCCCAGAGTGAGGCACCCTGACTGGCTTCACAAGAAACTCCTGGAGAAAAATGATATCTACAAGCAAAAGAAGATCAGTGAGCTGTTCACCAGTGAGGGCAAGAGACAGGTTTGTTTCACTCACAGCAAAAATGTCAACACAGTTGTCTTTCATCATGCATTTTAGAGATACACTGCTTTAATCAGAAAAACTTGGGATATTCAGATGTTTACCAAGCTGAGTTTCCTCTAGTAACAGTTATTTTGCACTTTTTCTTTTCTAAATGTCTTCTTGTCTTTCAGGTGGCCCATCAGCCTCTTGAAGCAGGTCAAACCGCAGACATAGAGGACTTTGGGATGCCAGCCAGACCTCTGCAGCCAGCCATCCTCATCAGCACCAAGCGGAAGCGAGCTTCACAGGGAGAGGACAGCCAGGTGGAGTCTCAGGATGTCGAGCTCACCCAGTCCTGGAGAGAGATTCTGGGGCCACCGCCGCCCATGGGAACAACACGGGTGAGCTCACAGCCACAAGCAGTGTGTCGCCTCGTGTCTTTTCCAGGAATTTTTAAAGCCTTCTGAACATACTGGAAAAGATATTCTTTTGAGACGATTTCAGATTTGTTCAATTATTTGCGGAGATGTATTACAAAACTTTCCAAAACTACTCTCTGTATTCAGGAGGAGCGTCTAGTGTGGCTGCGTTACCATAAGAAGAAGTGGGAGCTGCAGCTGAGGCAGAGGAAGGAGAGAAAGAAGAGGAGGAGGCTGCTGGATGGTGAGGCTCAACCGGTAGGAGGAGGAGTCATCAGAGACGGCCCCACCACTGGGCTGGGAAGCTTCCTCCGCAGAACGGCTCGCAGCATCCTGGACATGCCATGGCAAATTGTGCAGGTGGGGAAAAGTCACGCCATTTTTATTCTCAAGTCAGTTGAAAAAAAAATCCAAAGAAGATCATCTAATTTTGTCTCATGTGACGGCCTGCCTCTCAGATTGCAGAAACTAGTCACCCTGGTCTGTACAAGTTATGGGCTGTGATCGGACACGACCTCCACTGCATGAAGCTCAACATCCCTCGTGTCTTCTACGTCAACCAGAAAGTCCCAAAACAGGAAGAGGGAGCCACATACAAAAAGGCACGCAATGTAGAAATGCAGTAGAAATGCATTGCAATTATAATAAATGTGTTCTCATAACAAGTTGACCAAATAATATTTTTTGGCTTCAGGTGAACCGCATGCTGCCTCGCTCCAACATAGTGTACTACCTCTATGAGTACTGTGTACCAGAGGACATGTACCAGGAGCACATCAATGAAATCAACGCTGATCTGTCTGCACCTGACATAGAAGGAGTTTATGAAACACAGGTATCACATTTATACACCTGCATTAATTGTTCTGTAAGTGTGTGTACAACGTTCCTCTGAGTCCTGTTTATCTGCCGTTACAAACAGAACTCAGCATTAATGTCATCTCTCTCAGGTCCCGTTGCTGTTTCGTGCACTGGTGCAGCTCGGATGTGTGTGTATGGTCAATAAACATGTTGTGAGGGATCTGGCTGGCAGGGAGGCGGACACGTTTGATCTGGAGCATCTGGAGATGAGGTCTCTGGCCCAGTTCAGCTACCTGGAACCTGGTAAGACCTGTTTCTCACACTAGTCACTCTGAAATGATGTCAAAATTATCCTGTAGAGATTGTTGTTTTAATTTCTTTTTTATGTACTGTTTGCTTTTACTTTAACCTAATATTTGGCCTTATATCGTGGGATCCTGCTCATGACATTTGTTATGTTGACAAGTTTTAAATCACTCACTCTGTTTACAGACACAGAATATAAATTTTTTGCCCTTACTCTGAAAAAGCCAATATTCCTACTAAGCTGTTTACATGGCTGATGAAATAAATAATCCACTAACATTGCCATTTTCATACAGCCATACATACTCCAATTAGCGTGGCCAAACATGTTTGTCATGTCAAAATTCGGAAAAGCAGAGCTGTTAAAGCCGTTTGTGTTATTTAGCTTTTTTTGCATCAGAAAAGGACTTATTTGACCGTGAAAACACAGCCTCGCCTTTTTAATCCTTCATCCACCTTCTTGAAAAGGTTGACATTGCCATATTTTCTCATATCCCAACACTCTGGTAATATCCAAGACTTTCATAATGTTTAAAAGTAGATGCATTTCTCCCTCCAGCCAGAAATGTTGGCGTTTCTTTTTGGCATAGATCTCTACCACAGCCTTTCAAACTATTGGCAATTTGGTTTGTGTGCAATGCGAAAAAAGCCACATTCCAAATATCTAATAGAGAAATAAGGCTGTGCATGTAAACTTATTCACTGTGTTTTGTTTCCTCCTCTTAGGAAGTGTTCGCCACATGTACTTGTATCATCACAGTCAGGGTCACAAGGCTCTGTTTGGCCTGTTCATCCCCTCTCAGCGCAAAGCCAGCATCTTTATCCTGGACACAGTAAGAACAATACACTTTTTCATTTCTTCCACTGTCATTGTGTTGGGTGTTTTAACTCTTATCTTGTTAAACGAGGCTCCTCCAATGGAAACAACTGCATGCTTAATGCGTCCCTTCCCAGTTGGCAGAGAACAACCCTCAAGGTTCGTCTTTATTTTATCTCATAAGGTCAGAAGCAACCAGATGCCCAACCTGACTAACCTCTACACCGCTGAACGCACTGCTCTCCTGGAGAAGACGACCGAAGAGCTCCTGCCTCCAGAGAAACACAACTTTGAAGTCCGAGCAGAAAACGATGCAAAGGCTATTTACCGCGCGCTGCAACGCATACTGCTAAACTACAAGGTAAAACACAGTGAGGCTAATACTTTGAATGATTACATACAAAGAGGATCGTAATTATGTTCATGTGATTGAGTTGGTGAGTTGGTGTATGATCTGGTGTTTGTTGCTGTTTACAGGAGGAGCGTCGTGGGCCCACCCTCATCGCGGTGCAGTCAAACTGGGAGCTGCGAAGGTTAGCAGCAGGGATGCCGGTGCTAGAGGAGTTCCCAGTTGTGCCAGTACATGTGGTTGATGAGATCAGCTATAACGTGTTAGACTGGCAACGCCACGGTGCCCGACGCATGATCCGCCACTACCTCAACCTGGACAGCTGCCTGTCGCAGGCTTTCGACATGGCCAGGTACGACCGCCACGCTGCTCGCTCTTGGGGTTTCATATTCCCACTACATAGGTGGCTGGCCTGGAGGGGACAGAGTGGACAGTTCTGTTATTTTATTTATTTTTTGATCACTTATTTAAGTCAAAGGCCTTAACCAGTGCCCTGGCATGCTTAATTTGTTGCTATAGTCTCTGATAGAGTGTATTTTTAGCATTTAGAGTTTGTTTCAAGAAACATTTGAACTTTTAGAGTCAATATATTGTCTCTTGTTTTCAGGTATTACCACTTACCTGTGGGGAACTTGCCTCAGGATGTGTCCATCTTTGGCTCAGACTTGTTCCTGGCAAGACATCTACGGAAACACAACCACCTGCTGTGGCTCTCACCAACAGCCAGACCCGACCTCGGAGGAAAAGAGGCCGACGACAGTCGTCTGGTCATGGAAAGCGATGACAGGGGCTCCATGGAGATCAATGCTCAAGGATGTTATTCCACAGGTACTCACTTCCTCTTCATCCATGAAAAAGCAAAAGATCATGAAGGAATTTCACCTTTTTGTAGCATCTTTCTCTGCATTTACAGATCTTTCTGTTTCTGTTTCTTTCAGTGTGCGTGGAGTTGGACCTGCAGAGCCTGGCGGTGAACACCATCCTCCAATCACAGCATGTCAATGACATGGAGGGCGGAGCAAGTCTGGGTGTCAGTTTTGATGTGATCCAGCAGGCCTCATTGGAGGACATGATGTCAGGGAACCAGGGAGCCACCTCTCTTGCTAGCTATGATGAGACTGCTCTCTGCTCCAACACCTTCAGGTGTGTAAGGATCTGTGGTGCAGGATTATTTAAGTCCACGCACATATTAGGAGTGGAGGGGAAGCAGTTTACATTATTATCTTGATACTTACCTTCTACAGTTTTGTTTCAATTTATAACTTTTAAAAAAAAACATTATTATTATTTTTATAAATTTTTTTTTTTCCATCTGGCAATGTCCGCCTTCATAGTACATTACGTATTATGTAGATTATTCGGAGGCCAGAGTTCAGCGAGCAGTTTGGCAGTCAGTCAAGCTAACGTTAACTGTCGGAGCGGGCAGCCTCCCTAAAATGGGCAATGGAGCCCGTCAGCCAGTCTCATCCTCATGGAAGGAAAGCATTTGTGCACAGTTTGCATTCTACAATCTCCCAAAAGAGAAAAAGTTTGGCATGACTCATTCAATATGCAAGGTTTGCAAAATTAAAGTCAAGTCAGTCAGGGAACACTCCACATGTCTGGGCACAAATCGTACACCTTCACCTAGATTTGAAAATGCTTACTTTTGTCTTAGGTTCGCCTTTGTGTGTTTACATTATTGCGATCCTTTTTTGAAAATAAAAACTCACAGCAAACTGGATTAAATCCTGAGTTTAGTGCTGAATTGAGAATTTACTTTACATTGAATTGTGACCCCAAGAATCGAAATTGAAACCTGAGGCACCAAAAGTTTTACAGCCCTCATGCATGTGGTCTAACCATACAGGTGTAGCAAGGAAACATGGCACATTTTATTTGTTGTTTTTTGCTCACCTCAGTGTGTGCTCTGTGTTGTCTGAGCAGGATTTTGAAGAGCATGGTGGTTGGATGGGTCAGAGAGATCACACAGTACCACAATGTGTATGCAGACAACCAAGTGATGCACTTCTACCGCTGGCTGCGCTCCCCCAGCTCTCTGCTCTACGACCCTGCGCTGCACCGCACCCTGCACAACATGATGAAGAAGGTGTTTCTGCAGTAAGTGCCACACTGCCCTCTATACAGCGAAAAACATCTAGGATTTATTTAATCACAAACCTTGAAAGATTTGTTTTGAAATAATTGTAAAATTCTTTGTGTACAATGTATCAGGCACCTGTTGAGACTCAAGACATTAACTTCTCACCTTGGGCCATTCATTATTAATGTCTTGTTTTAACTTAGATTAAGTCCCTGTTAAGGAATTTGACAAGATCCTCATTGCAATACTTTCATATTTTTTCTCTCATTGGTATTTCCCCACCTTTTGATATAGATAACAGCTACAGTGTGATCATCTTTGATTAATCATTGTCTCATTCTGCCGTCAGGTTAGTTTCAGAGTTCAAACGTCTTGGCTCCACTGTGGTGTACGGAAACTTCAACAGGATCGTGTTGTGCACTAAGAAACGAAGGATAGATGACGCCATTGGCTATGTGGAGTACATCACCAACAGGTCAGACAGTTGTGTATCTTTGAATTATAAAGGAATGTTATCACTCGTTTTATGCAATTTAATGTTATAAATATTATCATTTATACATACAAAATGATTGAACTACATCCATCCATAAAAAATCTAAATTTGAAACAAATTGGCCTGTATTTAAAGTAAAAACAAAATCCTTTTCAGTATTTGTATTGGTTTATCTTTAGTAGTCTGACATGAAAGCCAGAACACTAAAATCAGGGGAAAAAAACACTTTTCCATTAGAGCAGTTAGTTGTTTGTTGGAGATAGTGTTGCAGTCTCCATCATGGGAAGTAATTTCTATAAAGCAAACATAAAAGATAACAACGAGCCATTAGACTAATGGAGGAAAAAAGTTGTTAGTGAGGTTCGGCCAATATATTGAAATAAAATCAATATTGTTACTTGAAACTAAATATCTCATGGGATTTTGGTTATTGGAATATTGCAATGATGAACACCAAGTGTTTTTCTGGCCTTCAATGCAGCATTACAGCAGCATTTCTGAAATCATCTGTGGTAAACAAACAACAGTGTTTTTAAGTGTTTGGTCAGTGTTGCTAATGATCTTTTTTTTTTTTTTTTATCTTCCTGTGTTTGAATTTCGTTTAAAAGTACAGTAGTCCTCTCCAAAATATAACCTTATAGGTAAAATCCCAAGTATTTCTGTTTCATTGTCTTTGCGTCACCTATTTCAATAAGCAGCAAGTGCAGGTGTTTATGTTCACTTGTTTTTGAACTTCCATAGTCCATGTGCTTATGCCTCTTTTCTTTGTTTATTGGGCCAAATTAACTATTTACTCACAATACTAGCAGAAATGGCCAAAAAACATTGTTTCACACAAAAGTGGCCTAAAGAGCAGGTCTATTGCATTTGCTCTGACCTCTCTGGTGGACCAGCCACTGCTGGGTGATGAAAAAAACGTGTCACTAACTGTGTGTTGCTCTTTATTTTTCCTGGGACTGTTGCCAAAGACACCCAGTTTTTCATCAGTGGCCCACTGACTCCGTCACTATTGTGTTACCGATTTGGCAATGGATGACCCAACAGACAGTTAATCAAATGAACATTTTTAAGATTATTTTTTTTTCTTTAACTTTCCAGTCTCTCCTAATATATTTTAACTAAAAAATCACTTCCCTCACTGTTTCTCTTCTAGCATCCACTCCAAAGAAATCTTCCACTCTTTGTCCATCTCCTTCTCCCGATGTTGGGAGTTCCTGCTGTGGATGGATCCCGCCAACTACGGAGGCGTGAAGGGCAAACTGCCCTCCAGCCTAATGTATGGAAAGGTAATTCAAACTGCAACTTCCTGCTTCTTACAGTATATTTTCACCAATGAAAGTCACACCAAAAAAAATCTAGACTAATAAATCGCACTACATGTAAGAGAACAAAAATAAACATTTTTGATTTGGGGCTGAACTGTCGCCTCCTCTATGGTCCTTTTTTCAGGAAGGAGCCGGACAGAAGAAAAAGAGCAGAGGGGAGGGAGATGAGGAAGGCAGTGAGGATGAGGATGAGGATGGAGCTGATGCAGAGGAATATGACGATGAAGGTGATGAAGAGACAGATGAGGTGGAGGAGCTGATTGAAAGCAACTGGAACATCATGCAGTATCTGCCCCAAACTGCCTCCTGTCAGAAATACTTCCTCATGATTGTCTCCGGTAAAAATAAGTTTATACACAGTAGATTTTTTTTGTTCTTGTTTTTTCACTCTACCAACTCTCACACACAAACTTTCCACACCAGCCTACATTGCAGCGGTGTACCACAGCATGAAAGAGGAGCTGAGACGAAACGCTCCAGGAGCAACTCCCATCAAGAGACGCGGAGGCACCCAGGCTTCCCAGCAGGCCGTGGGGGATTTGAGTGCTCTTCCGGGTAAGATGGTGTTTGAGAAGGTGCTTTATTTACTAAAGTGCTCCCTTGTGTTTTTAAGGAACTTCACATTACACTCATTAGAGTCACCACAGACTAGTGTCTGTAATACTTCAACCTATGAAGGGGAGCTTTTAATCGGATTTTCATAGATTTCCTCTCACATGTTTTTTTTTTTTTTTTTTAAACTCTCCCCCTATAGGAATGATCTCCTTCTCCCAGGAATATGTGTCCAGCGAGCTGACACAGAACTTCTTCACCATCACTCAAAAAATCCAGAAAAAGGTGACGGGTACCCGCAGTGTCAGCCAGCCCTCAGAGATGTTCCCCGTCTTGCCCGGATCCCACCTGCCACTCAATAACCCGGCACTGGAGTTTATCAAATATGTCTGCCAGGTATATTACTAACAACACCAATTTATGACGCTCTTTTCATGTGCAGCATGATTTTTATCTCTTCACATGGCAGTTCCATCTTTTTTCCTGCTCAGGTCCTCTCATTAGATGCCAACATAGTGAACCAGGTGAACAAGCTGAAGAGAGACCTCCTGCGTCTGGTAGACGTCGGAGAGTTTTCAGCGGAAGCTCAGTTCTGTGACCCCTGTAACTCCTACATCCTGCCCGAGGTCATCTGCCACCACTGCAACTTCTGCCGTGACCTCGACCTCTGCAAAGACCCATCTGTGGCACAAGTGAGACAAGGAGCCCTGATAGGCATAATATTTAAAGCTGTTATTACTCCTTTTATTCCAGTTAGATGAACTGTGTTTTCCTCTCCTCAGGATGGATCAGTTTTGCCTCAGTGGTTCTGCTCCAACTGCCAGGCGCAGTACGAGACTGAGTCTATTGAGATGTCTCTGGTGGAAGCTCTGCAGAAGAAACTGATGAGCTACACACTGCAGGACCTGGTGAGTTTGATTTTTTTTTTTTTTTTACTGAATAGATAAAATATCCTAACAAAAAAACTTCGGCATGTCCGGTGTCCTAGTTATTACATATACACAGGGTGTCTGCAGGTCCTTCCAAAGTCTTAAAATGTCTTAAATTGAACTGTATAAATATTAGGCCATAAAAGAGATTAAATAGTTTAAATGTATGAAGTTGTAATTGCCACAAACATTTTATCTAATGACATTTATCTGTCTTTTAGTTTATTTTTGTCAAAATTAGTTAAGCTCTTTTGTGTGAAAATCCACGTTTGTGATGTTACAAATCATTTAACCTACCCTTTTATTTTATACTCTATCTTACCTGTTGGCAAAATGCAGATGAACCTACCTGACTCTAATAAAATATTCCTACATAAAGCATACCTTTATTCTTACCTGCAATGCTTGAATAAGAACAAGATTATTTGTCCAAAAATCAGTCTTATATTTGGCTAAAAATTACCTTAAATGTCATAAAAGCATTAAATTTAAACGTGTCTGATACCTGTAGACATCCTGATGCCAAAAACTGCTGTTTACCTTTATTGTATGCCATCCCAAATTTCCTGTCTGCATATTGACAGCCACTATCAAAAAATGACCAAAAAAATGATCTTAAAAAGCAAGTTTTAACACAACAAATTATTGCAGGAGAATATTTTCTTTAGTAAAGGCAAGGACAGTTGGCAGGTCAGTAATGTATTGGACACTATCAGTCTCACCAAGTTAATGTCTAAAATGTTGGTACTGAAACATTCATGAATTGTCATTGTTTGTTATGCAACACCTATTATTTTTTTTTAGGTGTGTGCAAAATGTAAAGGAGTGAAGGAAGCAAACATGCCCCTGTACTGCAGCTGTGCTGGAGACTTTGACCTCACATTTCCAGCCAAGGTATCAACTCTGATATACATTCATTCATTCATTTAGTTAAGTGATTACAGCATACGATTGACATTGTTCTCACAGCGTTTTTTCTCCCGTCTTCCATTTTTCAGAGCTTCTCTGAGCAGATCACAGTGTTTCGGAACATAGCGTCCCACTACAACATGGGCTTCCTGGAGGAAACCATCGACTGGTTGCTTGTAATGAGCCCACACATCAGCCAGAGCGCTCGCTGAAGGTCCGATACTCCCTCAGCTGCATCTGTGGCAACTAATTCTCAATCTGGGAAAGACCTGATTCTGAAACTTTCCCAGTTAATGCACTGGTTTTTCAGCCTCGATGATGGTTGACGCGGTGCAATCAGGACACTGATGAGGCAGCTTGGTGGACTGTTAATAAATATAAAGAGTTTTAACTGTGAGTATGAAGGTTTTCAATGCTCAGAAACTTTACTCAGTGCTGTAGAGATGGACTGCAGTTCTGCCTCAAAGGGAGAAGCGTAAACATCCTGAGTGCCATCGACTCTGGGGACCTTCATTAATCAGCAGTCACACATCATCTGAGCTTCCTCCTCGTTCGGCTGCTAATGTGTCTGTTATGGCTCGTGACCTCAACTGCTCCGACTTCACTCCACTTTCTCCATCAGCTCTGTGAACCAAGTGAGACAAGTCTGATTTCGCTTGAAAAGTCTGTAAAGACATTAAATCTTATCTAAGAATACGTCCTTAATGGGTTTTTCTTTAATTAACTTAAAATAAATCTTTCAAAGGTCTTAATTGTAAAGTGGGATTTTATAGTAACATCCTTTTTCCCCTTTTTTGACTACACAAATGCTTCTCACATTAAAGTCCTGCAGATTAGAATAGTGGAACCAACAACGCATTTTTTCACCTCTACATTGTCGTGAGTGTGTTTTATAACATTGTGAATATTGTGAAATTTCAAACCTTTTTAAGGTGGAGGCTTCAAATAAGCCCACTCAGTTTCCTGCCTTTTCCTGTACTATATACTATTTGTTATTTCTGTGTATTTTGTGTATTTTTGTGTATTTTAGAATCAAAACATTTTGTTCCTGCTCAGAGCAGAGCAGATCCACTGTGTCCTGGACGCCATAGGGAAGTGAAGATTTAAATAAAATTTGCTGTTATACCATTATGTCACAGCATGGCTGATACCAGCACAAAGTAATATACAGGGCTCTGTTTATTTTTTGCGAAAAGCTTTTCAAACTTGGCACGATGGGAATCGAGGCAGTGGAATCCCATATGCAGACAAACGAAGACACCAAGAAAACCAGTTAAATAATTGCAGGTATTACCCAGTTCTGTTCTCTCCGAGTCTCTGCAACAAGAAAAAAAAAGTCATGTTTTATGTTACCACTAATATTTAGGCAAAATTGTCCCAAACCCAAAGTAACTAAAGTTGGTTCATGTTTTCCTGTTTGTGTTTTTTGTGAAATTGGCCTTGAATGTTATTCGGTGTAGATTTAAGAGTCTTTATATGTCTAAACTGCTGGTGTGTCCTTGCCATTTTCTGGCAGTTGTGAAAGTAAATTTGGCTCTTTAATGTTTTAGATTTTTATGTTTTAGAACTTACTGGGAAAATCTCAACCTGTAAGTCTTCATCCTTATGATAGTTGTCACTTTTTTTTTTTCAAGCTTGGCAATTATCCAGTTTTCAGTGATATGAAAAGTTTCAGTGTTGTTTTATCATTATCAGATGACAATAATTTGGTGATTGGTGATCACGGCAAGCTACTCTTGATCACAATGATCTTAACCCGTTCACCTTCATCTCTTTAACCTCATTGTCCCACATGACTCACTTTGCCTGCTAATGGGCGTCTCCCAGACCGGTAATCACATTTTAGACTCTGATCTGAGGCACAATTAGATTTGCGGCATAGAGCTTCTTACTTACACACGCTGTACATGATGGTTGACGGATAGAGGAGCGCTCAGAGTGCTACATTAGAGTTACTACATTTTTTCACATTTTAAATTGTTGATCAAAACATCTCGGATCAGACGGCTATTGTTGACCTTGGATCTGAAATGGATAGACAAAACCACAACCCTTAAAGATATATCAATAATGAAGTTTTAGCTCTTTAAATGTCATGAACACACAATTTACTGCCCTCCATCCATTGTGGCAGATATCGATCCATTAGACTTTAATCTAATGTCATTTTTCACCACTGACATTTGTATTGCTCTCAGGCGTCCAGATGGATTCACACTTCCCCACAATCTTATTAGGGAAACCATTTTATGGGAAATGTCGGCGTTATTTGATTACTGCTCATTGCTCTCCTTGTGCGTCTACTGGCCGTTTCCTCCCGTATCTCTCCTTATGTTGTGCACATCAGATTTAAAGACAGAGGAAATGAATCAGGATATTCACATTCTTCCAACATGGCATTCAGTTTTATGTTTGTAATAATGCAGGTTTATAAGAGCCAGTGTTTCATGATATACTGTTCTGTGTTAATAGAAGACATTTATTGCACTGAATGTCTACAATACACTGACAGAAATGGGCATAGTTTGTAATGTTTCTCATTTCTGAGCGTGCAGATATTTTTCTGCTATGACATGGTTCAGTTTTGTTCCATACTTAGAAACTAAACACATTTTCTGAGTGATGTTGCTGCAGGTCATGTCAAGTGAAAGAGAAACAATGAATCGCTTGGGGTCCATCGAGGTCTGAGATGATATATGAGCTGAATCCACTGCACAGGCTGAGACTCTAAGATGATCTTTCAGAAGCAGCTCTCCGTCACAGTGTCACTTTATTCCCACTAACAACTGCTGGCAGCCCATAACTGAACTGTTCAGACACCTGAGGAGCCACTCAGAGTTTCTGCTGTTGCCGCAGTCAGCTGATGGAGGAGAGTCCAAACTCTTGACCAGCCAGGACTGAGGCAACTGTGGCGTCATCACAGCGGTACACCGTCGGACAGGTCTGAATGGTTTGAGCCGTAGCTGTTGATGAAGCTGAGCTCTGTGGGAACAGGCGCCGTGGGCTCCTTGATAACCTGTAGAGGAGAGATATTCTTCATTTGTGGGCACAATACAAGAGCCCTGAAACTTCTGCAGCTAAATGGAATCAAGCAAACATTCATTCACTATCATTTTATTATTTATTAGTGTGAAAAGTACATATGTTGTATACCATTCAGGATTTAGTTTAATTTTTTAAGCCTCAAAGGCTTTTTAAAAGGTTTTTTAAGGACATAGTACAACTTTTTTTTATTGAAAAAGACACAATTTGTTTTACTTTACTTTTCTTATAGATACAAAGAATATTTTTACTCTATATTTCCTTAAATATGTACAATTTTATTAACTTCACTTTTCCTTGAATGACAAAAAAGTTTAATGCATTTTATTTATTCACAACTACCAGTGTGTTGCACTATCTTAGTGACAAATATATAAGTAATAAATAATGACTGAGTAGTTGCGCAATATGGAGATCAAATATGTAATTTTTGAATAATAATAATATTGTGACAATATGGTTTGACTATTGGTGCCTCCACAAAATATTAACACGATGAGATTTGTGATAAATTCTCATCAGTAATGTGAATATAATGCCTAAGTGGGTAAAGGCAAATAATAGTTCATAAAATTACATCACTTTACTGAAATGCAGCTTTTAAAACAGGAGAAGACGACACTTCCAATATTCCAACATCTAATATCCGAGACAATATCTAGTAAAATGGTGTAAAGTGTTATCAAATTATGTACATAAATACATCTGTGTATTGTTAAAAACAATCTTCTCTATTTTTTATTTTTTTTTGTTAGACATAAAACCTTTATTGATCAATATTTCTCACAATATGATGCCTTTTACTCACCTCATCAAACTTTCTTTCACTGTAGATTTCATTCTTGTCAATAAAAGTCAGCATGATCCAGTCACAGATAATGGTACACTTAAGGGGGAAATGAACATTTAAAAAACAATTTGCAACAAAAAAAGAGCGATAGTTGTTCGATAGTAAGACAAGACAGGAATGTATTAATTACTCACAATCCCAACCGAAGTCATAGCAGTCACTGTGCTGATGATAGTTGGGATGGGACTGAATTTACCAGCCTGAAAAAGAAATTACGACAAAAAGTATAATGACAGCTACAGTAAGCTGAAACTGTAGTGATCATGGAGTATCCACATACGTGTCCGTGAACTATGACATCCAGCCGGATGCCATAGGCCTTGATGAGCGTCCGAGACTCAACCCCATCCCTGTTGTAATATTTGGCAAACCTGGACAATTGCATAAAAATCACAAGCGTTAAGGCTGGGAGACTTTTCACATGCCAAAGTGACACACAGTTTAGTTGTTAAAGCTCACCTGTAATAGTAACCAGAGTTGACCTGGTCCTTTCGGAGATCAAGACGGCGGAAAGAATATGTAGGTTTACAGTGTGAGGTATCCAGGTCCAGGTTACACTTCCAGTTGATGAAAACACCTATCACTCCTCCCTGAGCACAAACAGCAATGTAAGCAATGCCACACTATCACAAAGCTGCTTATCTTTAGCCCATCCATCCTTGAAATATCATAAATATAATATGTACTGTTCAACACAACATATACATGAGTATAAGAGGACATATTTTACTCACAGTTCTGCAGAGCTCACTGAAATTCTCCCTGGCTTGATCTGCGATGTAGCCCAGACGGAAGTTTGGACAGTAGGGCTCATTCTCCTCATTATAGTGGCACTTACTCAGGTATCTCTGCATGTCACGTTTGTTTGGGGCATCTTTGATATTTCCTCTGCCAAAGACAAGAACAGGAAGTCTGAAATGCTAAAGCTCTTTGCCTTCTCTGTGTGTGTGTGTGTGTGTGTGTGTGTGTTTGTGTGTGTGAAGGGGGTTACTGTACCTCAGCACTTTAAATCTGGGGAAGTGGATAGAGTTCCTGATGAAGACTGTAAAATTGATAGCCTCCACTAATGCTGGTTCTCTGTTGAAGACATCATCAGAGTAATCTAATTACTTCAGTTTAACAGACATTGTTAGCACATCCACCACTTTGACCCCAAATGCCCAAGTTGGACTGTTATTTCTTGTGACTTTTTTTATTCTGACCATTTTTGTTGTTGATTCGTGATTTGTTAATTCAGTAAACCGCAAATAATGCAAGTCATTAATCTAGCTGAATGTTATATTAGCAGCACTCTCAGAGGTTTATGTGCAACTGTTAATTTACTGTGGGCTTGAATATTTTACACTTTTTTCTTCTCATGTATTTTAATGTTTACTTGACGTGTCGCGCTTCCTAGAGGAACTAAATAACGATCTTTACTGATGATACTTTGGATGCACAGGAGAATAAACTACCTGTCAAAATTGTTAGGTTGTCCCCCGAGCTTGTAGGCAACAGTTTCCTTAATCCTGTATTAATATTCATTTGTTGTAGGCCGACATCAACTTCGGTGTAAATTTGAGGGCTTGGCACAGACGCCCTAAAACCAGAGGCCTATCATCCATAAGCCATCCATGGGTCTGACTATCATGTATGCCAGTTGTTCCCTAACATTTTGGCTTGCTACCCCTTAAAAACAAAGCTTTGTCTGTTTATGACCCCTAATCATAGGCTGCGTGGTGGTCAATTGAAGAGAGATTTAAACAAGCTGCAAAAATGTTGCGACAGCTGGTATCGTTTTAACTTTTTTGATTCTGTGTGTTATAATCATAGACCGTATATAAAGTAAAAATCTTATATTGGAAAAAATTGGTTCTGGTGTCACCTATTTTAGCAGGAACGACCACAGAGGCTGTTATGAGTGTTCTGCCATGTGTTTATACGGATGTTAGTATATAACAGATTTTGATAACGTGATAGCGGCACAACTATGTAAGATGCAGACACAAAACTTTACAGGTTATGTTGTTAAGATCCATAAAAGTCTGAATATGACGATGAGTTTTTTTCTGAGCAAGGGGATTAGAAGTAGGAGAGTAGGATATAGGATATAACTAGTAGTTCAAAAGCAAAATATAAAGTCTAGAAGTCAAGTTTGTAAAGATAATTTTGAGTAACATTTTTTTTTCTGCTTTCCTATTTTGTTAATTGTCTGACAACCCTCAGATTTATCCTGTATCTCTCTGGTTGGGAACCACTTGGTACAGAGCCTAAGCTTTTCAACGGATTTGTAATTAATATCATTTTAACTATCACAATTGTTTCCAGTGAATCTTCAAAGGCCAACTGCTGTTTTTTTACCTTTATTGGACATGTGCTTACCGCATAGCTGTGCACCTACATGCATAATGACAAAAGAAATCTCATGTGGGCTTTAATACAGTATTAATAAAGCTCTGTCCAGATCCCCAACATGCCTGTCTTTAGACTTGGTAAAGTGTTCACAGTGTTTTTCTTATTTTGTTTTTGGGTCAGGATATGTGGGGATCTTTTTCCTTTCCTTTTCCTTTGGGTGATCCAGATAAACCTTACTTGAGCTTGCAGACTTGGAGATTATCCATCATCTGCCTTACCGTACTACAGCGTATTCCTCAATAGGACACCAGGTTTGGATCTCACAGGTACTGAAGGTTTGGTTATAGTACTGAACACATTTGCCAGTCCTTCTGCCTGTAAGAACGTGTTTAAAACAGATTAAAACTGGCAAACACAGACCAACCAAGCTTTGCTAAAGATTTTGTGAAGAATAAAAACAGTACCATGGCCATTAAAGTCAACCTCTCCCTGGACGCAGTCAGAGTCTTTCGTACAGTTGGCATTGGCAACCTTGAAACTCTGAAGTGAAATAAAACAGATTATGGCACTGTCTTTTCTTTCACACTGTTGGGTGTTATTGTTGAGGAAGGTTTTGTTGACTTCTCACCTCAGCGCAGGTTCCTTGTTTCTGATCATAGGTAACTTCTCGTCTCAATATTGTACTAATCACATCGCCGCCCTGTGAGGAAAATGCCACGCACTTTCAGTTAGCAGCAGTTGGCATAATGATGCTGACAGAGTACAGGAAGTAAGACTTTCTTGATTGTACTGCAGCATTTGTTCTGGACTCACTTCTGAGGGTCGAGCATACTCCACAGTGTCCAGGATATCTTCTCCATGAACTGCTGTGCCTTTCATGAGTGTGTAAACTGAGCTCTCTGGACGGGTTTCACTCTCTTGGTAGGCTTTCTGACTTATGAAAACATACCTTGAGAGTGATAGAACAGACAGATGCAATATCACATTTTCAGTCATGACGTCAATTTATACCGGAGGTATCACATTACCCTGGATCTACTCAGCCCTCTTTTCTTTATCCAAGAGAAGAAGAAAAGATGACGCAGTTTGGTTTTTTTTTTAAACACAAGATATCTAAATAAAGGAACAGCCTAATTTAAGATTTAAAACGATAAGATTAATAATAAGATCAAAATTGAGTTCTATGAAAACGGCACTCCTCAGTTCAAATAACATGTCTATTAATGGACAAAGAAACTCCAAAGAGACCATTCTTCTTTTTACATCAATTAAGTCCCTATCATTATGCTTTTCTATTGCTTCCAGTTAATTGCAAAATAGAAGCCTTTTCTCACCACAAAGTGCAACTGATGGGTTAGAGAATTTAAAGTCACAGTTTTAACTCTTTTTAAACACAAAAACATACATACAATGGCAAACACACAATTTAATACATTGGAATTCCTAAAAGAAGCATTAAAACTAACACACAGTACATCTGATAACAAAATAAGGTGAATTTACCCAATTCTTTTGATTTCATAGATCATACCTTTACGCAAATACATGCTAGAGCACAAACAAATGACTTACCAGATGAAATAGGTGATCACGAGAAACTGGACACTTCTGTATATGACTCCAAGAGTTCTGTTTTTGACCACCATCACCTTTGGTGTCTCATAGTCCCAGAAACCAAGAAAATATTCCTTTATAAACTCACGTAGTCCCATGATGAATTTATGGAATACTTCACACATCTTGACAAGTCCTTATTAACTCAACTTTTTTCCTATGGTTCTGTCCCTTTGAATCCAGCTTTCTTATTTCACAGCTAGCCTAATTGTCTTTCTCACTCCCTGCCTATGTTCAGCTCCAGTGTGCATCTCTGTCAAGCATCCCTGCCACCAACTGGTGGGAGGCAAAGGATAAGGGGGTGGGGTTGTGGTTGAGTCATGCATTTTATATTATGTCAGTTTATACTGATAAATGAACAGCTTTATGTTTGTTTGACATGTTGGTGACTTAAAAAACTGAATAAAGTATGCAGCTATATGTTTGCCCATTTGCTTCTTTGTAGACATTTTAAACCCTTACTTCTGTTTTTTTCTGAAAGGTAACATGATTCCCTGCCTTCTCTATATGATTTAACATTGTAATAAAGTAGCCAATAAACTAATTTTGGATGTATTGGTGCAGAAACACTAAATGTAACAGTGCATGATGTTGATACACATGACAAGTCAAATTTAATTAAACACAGACTGTGTGTGTGTATTAACAACAAGAGTTTAAAGAGCAAACGCTAGACAGTAAGCTTTGTTTTTCTTTGTTTTGTATTCAGGCGGACAAACGGCCGCCCATCTCTTCTGGGTCCTGGTTAGTGCTCGCACCGCCCCTTTCGCGCATGTCAAACGACACGTGCATCGGCTGCTGTTCGTGGTAGCCAGCGTCGTGTTTGTTTGCTAACCGCTTAATTTGTTGACTATTACATTTACCGAAATTTGTGAAAGGGTCACGTATAATTTTTAAATGGGAGGTCTTCAGAAGAAAAAGGTAAGAGTCGACACCGAGCTAATGTCACGCGCACTGACTTTTATTCCCATAGCAACTTGGCTAGCTACCTCGCTAGCTAACGGAGCTAGTCGAAATTTGTTTTTTTGAACGGTAGAATCTGTAATTTAGGTTTCAGAATAACGTTTTAGGCAAAAGCATCCACATAACTAGACTATACATCAATCATATCCCTTGTGTGAGTTTAAATGTGATCGTCTCTCCTTGTTGTCCAGTTTGAGAGGGGCTCTGCCACCAACTACATCACCAGAAACAAAGCTCGTAAGAAGCTACAGCTGAGCCTCCCAGACTTCAGGTAACACCACTGTGTTCATTGTAATGTGATTGGGGGACGTGGACCGTTTATCATAGTGTATGTGATGTTGAATCCTCACGGACACACTTGCCAACTTATTTGGTACACACAGTTCACACGAATGCAATACCTATGCAATTTATCTAATTTTTATAAAGTTTACAATGTGGCGTTTTCTGTTGAAACTGCTCTAGAGAGGTGTTTATTCAAGCTTATGGTAACTTTGATGCCGATGGTTTTAATATTTTGTCCATGCTGTTTGTTTTAAGCGTGTGTAATGTGGTAGACAAACCAGACTGTATAACGCAAGTAAGTTCAGCCGCACCACAAACTGAATTGGCCAAAAGTTAAAGTCAGCACCTCACACAAAACACCAAAAACTCAACAATATAGACTTAATGAAGGTGGGACATTTCAAGTAGACTACATAAGCTGTAGGTGGGTGGAGCTAATAAACTGACAGTTGGATGTGTACTGACCTTTGGTTTTTAAAAAAAATTATTGAATACTTGTTTATAGACAAAATTACAAGATGGAAATTCTTTTAGATTTATCCCGTAAGTCGCCATGAAAGAGTCCTGGTCACTGATTTGCAGTTTTGTTTGGATGGCCTCATACAATCAGAACATTAACAAGATTTCTACATTGGTTTAAATCTCAAGCGTCTGACAAAAGCACTGCTCAGTTTTAGGATTGCAATAATAATCCATAATCCTCCATATTTTTTTAGGAAGTATTGACAAATGCAAATTTCAACTTAACAGAAGCCAAAATTAGCCATTTATTTACTTTCCTCCAGCAGTCGCATCAGCACCAGATGGTGTCATCACACCACCTCATTCTACGCTGAAGTACGTTAAATTGTTGAGAATGAGATACATTTCAGGATGCCTGACTGGCAAGACGCACCCAACAGCAGACGTGCCACAGACAAATAATTTCTGATCTCTTTACGATTTTCAGGCGACTGTGCATCCTCAAAGGTATCTACCCTCATGAGCCCAAACACAAGAAGAAGGTGAACAAAGGCTCTACCGCCCCAAGGACCTTCTACCTGCTCAAAGACATCCGCTTTCTGCTGCATGAGCCAATTGTTGGCAAGTTCAGAGAATACAAGGTATCAGGCATCTTTTGAACATGCTTATAAGCAAGAGTTTATTTGGGGAAAAGGTTCTTAATTAAACTGTGCTGAATTGATTCCTCATTATGGATAAATTAATGTCTTCCTATATACATATAATGTAAATTATTTATAATTGGGAAATCAGTGTGTGTCTGCATATTTTTCTAAGATTGAAAATTATCTTCTTTTGCCTTTTGTCATTGTGATGTTTGGTGTCTTTGGTGACATTTTGCACAGTCATGGTCTAAAATTTGAACATTGTACTTTTTTTTTTTTAATCTTAACAGGTATTTGTACGCAAACTTAAGAAGGCTTATGGAAAAACAGAATGGACTGCTGTGGAGAGACTGAGGGAGAACAAACCGACCTACAAACTGGACCATGTCATCAAAGAAAGGTGAGACTGTGTTATTCTTCAGACTTAACATAAGAGGGCAATGTTGAGCTTCACTGACATTCTGTGTGTGTGTGTGTGTGTGTGTGTGTGTGTGTGTGTGTGTGTGTGTGTGGCAGGTACCCCTCTTTCATTGATGCTCTCCGTGATATCGACGACGCCCTCTGTATGTGCTTCCTCTTCTCCACCTTCGCCCGAACAGGAAAATGCCACGTTCAGACAATCCAGCTGTGCAGACGCCTTACGGTGGAGTGGATGAACTATGTGATTGCATCTCGCGCTCTCAGAAAGGTGCCACTTTACACTGCAGAGCCACATCTCTATTTGCTTAATATATAAATAAAATGTTTTGGGGTATAGTGATATATCTTAAGTTCATTGACCTCTGTTCTGCAATGAACTCAACGCTTGTCTGTTTTTGATAGGTTTTCATCTCCATCAAGGGAATATATTACCAAGCTGAGGTGTTGGGACAGCTCATTACATGGCTGGTGCCATATCAGTTCTCTCATGATGTAAGTGAATGATGAAATGCAGTTCACAGTGATTATGTTAACAATGAGCAGTGACTTTATAATTATGGGATTGCCCTTAAGGTTTACACAGCTGTAAGGCAGCAGTCTTTTGTTGGGGCTTGTTGAAATTAGTTCACTGACTGCCTTGAGGTGTTTTTATGCTCCAGGGAGTAGAAATGACTATAAATGTTTGCACACGTTTATTAATTTTACCACTGGGACTTAGTTAAACTCTGTTTTTTTCCTTTTCAGCACCCGACAGATGTCGACTACAGAGTAATGGCAACTTTCACAGAGTTCTACACCACTCTCCTCGGGTTCATCAACTTCAGACTCTACCATTCCCTCAACCTGCTCTACCCACCAAAGGTATTTTAGACTCTGATATTTATAGCAATTTCTTTTCTCTATTTATGTACGTATTACTTTTAACACCGTACGTCTTTACGTCTTTACAATTAATTGTGAATGTTCAGTAGTAACAAACTTTATATTACAATAATTTTCATAGTATCATATTGATAGTTCCGTTACTCAAAATTAAATTCAAAGTTCACATTCATCACATTGATTCAAACAGCTATGTTGTATTTTAGACTGAAACCCTACATTTTCCCAGAAATATTCCCCAGTAACTAAAATCTCTTGTTGTGACATACTCGTCATCAGAGTTGGAAATTAACTTTTTGTCCACCTGCCACTGTGGCTAGTGGAGTCTAAAATCTACCGTCCACTCAATAGACTACCATTGTTTTTTTTTGCCTGATAAGTGAAACAAATCTAGCAGTCACTCACATATTTTACCAGCAGTGGACTGGTTGCTGATGCTAATTTACAACCTTAGTTTATAAAAACTTCCTCTGCATAATTACAATATGCATTTACTGCTGTTTGGTCACCTGTGTGCAAACCTTCACCCTGTTAATGTCATCATCCTTTTTGCAGCTGGACATTAAAGCAGAGGCAGAGCTGAAGGAAGAGAATGATGACGACTACGCTATGGATTCAGAAAGCTACTTAGAGGTGAGGTTCTTTATCTTGAGCCATTTGAAAGTGGCTCTATCAAAGATAATATTAAACTTGTGCAAATAATGTAGTTTCTTAAACTGAACTGGTACTTATCTTTTATCTGGTTGTTCACAGCAATCCAGTAAGTGTGCATATAAATTAAACATCCCTAAACAAAATTAGGGATTGTTGTTCTAAAAGTTAATGGTCTCTGGTAGTTCTCCACGTTTGTTTATTTTAGTGATCTTTATTTTTTGCTTTTGGTTAAGCAGTAGCCTTTAACAGAAAAGAAACGTGTTTATAATAAAATGCATTATTATTATTATTATTATTATTATTATTATTATTATTATTATTATTATTATTATTATGTTTATGTTTTATTTCAACTGTTGTGAGAAGCCTTGTGAAATGTAATTGTACCAGAGTGTAATGACAATAAAGACATTTTTTTATTTGTTCATTCATTCGTTCTAATCTTGAGCTCTTTTTTTGGCCTGTGCAGAAACTGTCAGCTCTGAGTGCCAGTCTGACACGGGTGGTTTCCAGTGCAGAGGAGGAGGAGGCTGAAGTTGACCAGTTTCCTGCTGAAGGGGTAAGAAAACCACTTCAATTATGATTGGCTGTATCGCATCTGTTTTTGGCATACTGTAAATAAAACATTGATGTCATGGTGATGTTACAGAGGAATTTCATCAGAACAGGCAGAAAAACAAAACTTGAAAAATTAATTGGTCTCTGAAGGCAAAGGTGATCGTTAACACATGTCTGTCAGAGGAGTGGAAGCTTTAAGAGGTGTGAGACAGGGGATTACATCGTTGTGTTTGGTTGCCAACGACGGGATGTTTCTCACATTGGGAAGTTATTGTGCTCAGCTGGTTTAAGGGTCTCAACAAGTGGTCTCATTCAACCCCAAGGTCTTTCCAGAAAACCAGAGACCTTTTTCAGAACTCAGAAACTTCACTTGAATTTAAACAACAGGAGCCTAGTTTCATTTTAATTTGGTTCTCAGATTGGCAACAATGAGTTGCCGCTGCAGGATCTGCCGTTTGCAGTGCAGATCTTCTATGTTGAGTCAAACACAACCCTTTAAAACTGCTGCAGCTTGTGTGCATCATTCTCTCATCATTATCACATTTCACCAGAGTGAATTAAAAAAAACTACTCCATGACTCCAACAGATCAGTAGCTTTTTTATCCTTTAACCTTAACAAAATTATAATCAAATGTTTTTTTCAGGAGGACATTGAAAACTTGGAGGCCAGGGAAAAGGAACAGAAACAGCTGGAAGCTCAGAAAAAGCTCTTTGATGGGATGAAGTTCTTCCTCAACAGAGAAGTGCCCAGAGAGTCGCTGGCATTTGTCATCAGGTAAGTGAGAGCTGCTGCAGTGAAACTAAAAGGAACATCAAAGACATTTCTACACTGAGAATTAAACTGTCTGTAAACCTCCAAACTGACACAAATGCCCTTTTCTATGTGTTGCTGCTGCATCCCAGATGTTTTGGTGGTGAGGTGTCCTGGGACAAGTCAGTTTGCATCGGCAGCACGTACGAGGTGACGGATGAAACCATCACGCATCAAATTGTTGACAGACCCAACATCGACAAACAGTATATCAACAGGTAAATGAATGTTTGTAACTTTTCTTGATTTATAAATGCATCATATAATATTTCAACAACCAGCTAGATTTACAGTTTATCTGAATCCTAACTACAGGAAGTCTGCAGATTATTTCTGCCCCTCTCTCCTTGTACATTTCCATGTCTTCTACAATGCCTCCATTCAGAGTCGTCTTTCTTCTCGCTTTTCTCAAAGCAGCCTTGTTCTCCATCGCGTTTGACAGACACTGTCCTCTTAATTTAGCCCATTCTGCATTTTCCATGGTTCATGTCATTTCCATCATGCCTGCTAACCCCTTCATATATTTCTTAAGCAGAGAGGAAAAAATCTTCATATATAATAACGGGATTGCACTGTTTTACTATGATACTTTGTTTTAGGTACTACATCCAGCCCCAGTGGGTGTATGATTGTGTCAATGCTAAAATCCTCCTGCCGGTGGAAGACTACTTTATTGGAGTTACTCTACCCCCCCACCTCTCTCCCTTCGTGGAGGAGAAGGATGGAGACTATGTGCCCCCCGAAAAACTGAAGATCATGGCCTTACAACGCGGAGAAACACAAGGTACGGACCAAAGCGTTTTTCTACGTCTTGTCTTTTTAAAAAAAAAAAAAAAAAAAAACAATTAGATGATGGAGGTTACAATTAGAAATCATAAGTCGCAGCACATAGTAGTAGAGTCTGATTTTACTTGTCGTGTGACAAGGGTAAAGAGAGTTGACCGACAACATGATGGCAAACGGTTTGATATTAAAGCAAAAAGTGCTCTTTATCAGTATTTCATGGCCACTCCTTTTTATTCCATTACTCCTTGCAATATTTCAAACTGAAAATAACTTGCTGTGTTTTGTAGATGTTTTCAATTAATGATGGCAGTAAAGCTATTCTTACTAACAAATACATTTCTTGTGAGGACTTAATAATAAAAATCAATTCCTGTTTTGCCAGTTAAATGCTTTTAATGTGAAGCTGCAGCTCTAGGAAAGCTTTGGTTTGCATTAGCAGCAACTTAATGTAGCACTTAACACATATCAGGCATCATCCTGTTTTTTGTATTTTTTTTTCCTGTAAAATGTCGTGTGCGGTGTTGCCATGAGTCTATTAATGTGGGAAAATTTCCTCACCATTGTACCCCTAGCTGTCTAACAATAATCACTGTTAAATTACACACAGATGATCACTATACAGTTAATTTTGTGACTTCTGAAGACAGTTGTCTGCACCAGTAAAAAATCAGGTTCATATTAGGAGAATTCATATGAAATCTGTTATTTTGTGTTTGATATTTGTGATAGTTTCAGATTCATTCATACAGATTTGATATGCAAGAATGTATTTCTGTTGATCTGAGTCAAAACGTTCGGCTTATAACAATCGTGAGTCAGTGTTATTACAGAAGACATTAAGCCTAAATTGTGTGCATAATAATTCAAAGACCATGGACTCATAATTTATATATTTTACTCAAATCATAGCCCAGGAGGAGGAGGAGGAGGAAGAGGAGGAAGAAGAAGAGGGCGAGGAGGGTGAGGATGAAGATGAGGAAGATGATGATGAAGGGGAAGATGATGAAGAAGCAGAAGAAAAGAATCTGAAGAAGATGGAAGAACAAAGATCCCAGGGCAAGGTAAGAGACCATTGATTCCTTTTCTTTGCCATCTGTGTCGTTTCCTGTTTACAACCTGGAACTTTCAGTCAACTGGAGTCTGTCTTCCTTTTAGTCTCTTGCAGTCAAAGTGACACCTGGAAAACTGAAGGCAGAAAACCCAGCCCGCTTGGAGCAGGAGGAGAAAGCAGAAGAGAAACGTCTGGCTATCATGATGATGAAGAAAAAGGAAAAGTACCTGTACGACAAGATCATGTTTGGAAAGAAGAGAAAAGTCCGAGAGGTTTGTTCTGTTGTGTTATCGATTGAATATGGATTCACGTGTAGATAACACTGTTTGTGCAGATAACATTCTTACATTTTTAACACTGGACCCTTTGTTTTCAGTATCAGCTATCTTATCTGGTTAAACAGTATTCTATAGCTGCAGAGTTCAGTGACCTCTAAAATGCCTCAACTGCCTTCGCTCTCCTCTTACAGGCAAACAAGCTGGCTGCCAAGAGGAAGGCCCACGATGATGCTGAAAAATCAAAGAAGAAAAAGGCCAGAAAATGACTCATTTGATGATGTGTTTGTCACACTGACTTTATGTATTTAAATTCATAAAGTAGAGTGTTTTACAGGTTGACATGTCATGAAATCTGAGTGCATCAAAAAGCTCTGTGAGTGAATTGCATTCATCATGACGTGGGTGCATCGACCTCTGCATTTTTTCAAGCTGAAATGCAGGATGTGACATATGCTATTGTGTAATATTTAATGTAAAAGTGACTGTCTTTATGTTTGTATGAACTCTTCTACATTACACAATATAATTCATCCATTTTATTTTAAAATCTGTGCTTGAAACGGTCTGTCTTTTAAAGTAAAAGCAAGTATTAAACCTATTATTTGTGATTTTGTAACAATAATCAATAATTACATTTCTGCCATTTGTTTACTCACTGTGTGTTTCTCTACACCACACAAATTGGATGCCGTATTCATGGGCAAGTTATGCTTTAAGCAGGCAGTTAGTCTCTAACTAGCAGATGAGTTACCCTTGGATGTCTCTTCACACAGCTGCATGCGGATCAGAGGAGATGCTCAAAAAATGTTAAAGGAGCACTGTGTAAGATTTAGTGGCATTAATAATGAGGATTGCAGATTGCAACCAGCTAAAACTTCTCCCATGTTCCAAGTATAAACTCCTGAGGTGTCTTTCCCCCAAAAACAAACAGACCAGCTGATTAAAACCATAAAAACATAGTTTTCAAAAACTGTTTGGCATGATGTTTAGGAACTTACTACTATGGCCAATGCAAAAACATGAAAGGCCCTATCTAGAGGTACAAGTACAAGGTAGATTTAATGTAATTTTTCTTAAAAGTGGTTTAAGAAGAAATGAAATTGAAGTTGATCCTGAATCCTGCTACATCTTTTTGGCATTGAAGGAGGAGTTGAGGAGTCTCTCAGCCTGGGGAAGGAAGCTGCTCCGTAGTCTGGTAGTTCAGCAGTGAATACTACCAGTTTGTTCTGGGCTTCTGTGTAAACATGGCGGTGCAACAAAGCAAACTTCATAGATGAGGGCCCACTCCCTATGGAGGTATAAACGACTCATTATAAGTTTACAAAAATACTTATTATTTTTAGTTTATTATACACTAAAGAAAACTTATTATGTTCAGTTTCTGCCAATATATATTCTCCCAAATACTACACACCGAACATTTGAAATACACTATGTCCCACAAGACTAAAGAGTCCACAAATGTGTGGTGGGCAGGGACTGAGGTCACTGTGCTGCTGTTGGTGGGTCCTCGAGTGATTTGTCCACACATGGACAGTGGGTGTTGATGACGAAGGACCAGAAGCCCCTCTGCCCTCTGGAGATGCTGCTGTGATCGTGCTGGGCCAAAGGCCAGGCCAGTCATGTCCCGCTCTCCTCAATCTCGCCATTCAGTCTGTGACACGGCCTGCCCCCTCTCACCCTGATCTGCATTCCACACATGCCCGCCCAGTCCGGGTCTCAGCCTGGCACTCTGGGTGCCTGCAGGCAAGGGCTCGCCCCGCTCAACAAAAGCAGCAGTGTCATGGCTGAGCGTGACTAGTGTGGGCTGAGCGGTGCGTCCAGTGTGGAGAGAGAGCTCACACGTACTGTAATAGATGAAGCGTTATGACCACATATTGCTGCATCCTGCCGAGCAGAGCCAAATAGACTTGTTGCTCTGGGTTGAATGTTCATTTTATTCTCTATTGAAAGGTCTGCTGACTAGGACAACAGATTTTAAACATTGGGAGAAGACAATGAGCAGCTTGACAAGAAATTATTCAGAATTAGTATAAAATTTGTTAAATAAATCAAAAAGAAAAGACTGGAAAATAATCACAAAAAAAGATTTTAAAACAAGATTTTTTTTTAAAATGACTTATAGGTCTAATAGGTCTAATATACAAATGTACACATGTACATATTTCCATTACAAGATTGTAAATGTAAATATATTTTCAGAAAGTTTCTCCGATTTATTACACACTACAATACACTTCTAATAATTTATTCTCTCCTTTTAGAAAACAAACAGATTTTCTGGTCATTTGCTGGTCAACTTTTCTTAATTTCTTGCAGTTTGCAGGGGAACTTATGCCAAGTTGCGCACTGCCTTTTTTCCCCAAGTTTTTTTTTAAAAATGAAACCAATATTTTTTCCTGTTTTCAGAGGTTTTAATACTTGTAAATGGTGATGACAGCCGAGATGTTGAAGGGTTATTGCATAAAATGAAAACAAAGACTAATGAGGGGGAAAAGTGCTATATAAATGAAAAATAATAATAATAAAAAAAACACTTTGAGCATGTACAAAGTATTGTCAATCCAGGCTGTGTGGGTTGCTCAGTTTGTTTAGATAATTGTCTAATCTGTTTTTTTTTTATATCTGTGCTGTGTGCATTCCTGCTATAGCTTGTGTAGACACAGCTTGCTTAATGAGCATTTCAAAGAATACAGACAGAGTGGTCTTGATCAAGTGGTACAATTAGAGTCTTTGTGCTTTCTGCATTTGTTCTTTTTATGCTGTTTTCCGCCCCACCTATCAGCTTGCAGCTCAGACTCCAGTGTCCACACTCAATAGCCCTCTGTATGGAGACACAGAATAGGGACTATACAGCCTCTCTCCTCCCTCCCTTTCTGTCTCTCCCTCCCCTCCCCTTTCTACACTCGCTGACAAGTGCTCGTCCCCTGACAGAGACCCTGACGTCACAGGTGGCAAGATGAGCCTCCCTGCAGAGCTTTATTCAGCAAGATCAGTTTTTGGAATTGAAAGTTGAGGGGGGGGGTCAGGCGGCAGGTGGCCCGAGGCATCAGGTGTGCATGCTGGGAGGCAGGGAGAAAGAGGAGAAGAGGAGCAACCAGATGAATGAGTTCTGTGACACCGGGTTTTGGATAAGGGGAGCGCAGAACTGTGCTGGGTCTCTAACAGCATGTGTATGTCAAGATCAGACTTAAGAGCGGCTGCAGGAGGGAGAAAAACCTTTATTAGTAATCTGGAACTGGATGCAAAAGAGGAGGACAATGCAGTTGGACGAGAAACACTTTCATTAGTTTCTCTTTGGATTTATGCATGAGGGTAAGAAAGCCGTCTTTTGTTTAACTTATTTTGTGTTTTTTAAAAAATGATAATGGTATTTATCATTTAGTTGGAAAAATAAGATTATACTAAGCAACACTCAGCTTTGTAATCACTTGAAATGCAGACAATGAAAATCATTAAACATAATCCAAAATGTACTTTCAATATTTGCTCTTTAAACAATATTTCTCTTGATCTAGAGTTCCTATTATATCAGAACATTAAATAAATATGGGGGTGTGGTGTGCAGCTGTACAAAGCTCAGGATAAATGTAGACTGTAAAATTTCCATTAGGAAGTCCTAATGTTAAATAGATGACAGAACATTTGAAGATATAAAATGAAATTATAATACACATCCAACAAAGAAACACATGGAGGTGGAAAACGTAAAGAAAATAACACCTATTAAAATGGACTCTACATTTGCAGCTTCAATTAGTCCACCTGAAACAAGCTTTGTCCTCAAACATTTCCCAACAGAGTGGCTTCTGATGGCGGACAGAAAGAACTCTCACAAGCCTCCATAATACCCCCTTTACAAAGTCCAGACAAAGAGCAGAAATAGCCCTTTTAGCTGTGTTTGGGTAGTAATATTTGTATAATGCTCCGACGATAAGACTGAACCTAAAATATACAGTTCATAGGACCAAAGTGCAAGTAGTAACTCAAGGCTGAAGGCTGAAGACGTCTACCTCAAGCCATGACCCAAAGCTAGACCAAATCCAAAAAATGAATAATAAATGACAATTGGACACCAAATAAGGGACACTGTGCTTAAAACAAGGCTGGATTAAGTCTGGATTTTTTTATGGTGAAAAGGCTTTCATAATTACAATTCATTAAAACTCAGGTATGTGATTTACAAACATGATAATGGACAAAAGTCACCGAAAGAAAAGGAGAGAAAATGCCCCAAACACCATATTAGGTGATGGGCACCACATCCACCTCTAAACAAAGATAGATGAACAAAAATAGAAAGCAAAAACTTGCTCTGTCTGGGCAGTGTTGCCAACTTAGTGACTCTCTTGCTAGATTTAGTGACTTTTCAGACTCTCTAAGCGACTTCATTTCTCTCCTGTGCCATGCAGTGGGTGTGGGACAGGCAGAGTAGAGGAGACGCCACTTCCTGTCAGTTGTTGTGAGTTACATTGATGTTCTTGTCTTCTGGATTTGAAGTGAAAAAAAGCAGTGCACTATAGTATAAGCAACATAGCTCTGATGCCATTCAAATGTTCTCCTTTTCTATTGAATCTAAACCGGTGAACTTTTAATGCTGCATTAATGCACAATGGTGCAAATGAGTGTGTGACATCATCTGGCAACTTTAAGCGACTTTTGGAGTCAGTGTTTGTTACTTTCATTGGAAAAAAGTTGGTAACACCAGCACTGGGTTTAATATGGATTCTTAATCTCTCAAATTGTTCTTCTCATGACCACTCAGATTTATTTGATGACCTTTTGGAGGGGCTCGAACCACTGGACTAAACTACTAAAAACTGTATATATAGTATTTCAAAACTAGCTCCACCTCCAGCAGCTACAGCAATATTAGTTAATAAGTCACAGTGGCCATTTTACTGCAGAAAGAGTACCTTTACTTTTGATACCATAGGTATATTTTGCTCAGTACTTTTACTTAAGTAGGATTTTGAGCGTATGTCTTTTATTTTGTAATGCAGTATTTGTATTTGATTTATTTTAATCTATTTGATTGGAACAAATACAGCATACATAAAGAATCGCAAAACACGTATCCAGTAAAATGTATCACAATATGTATAGTTGCTGCTGCTAACTGCTTTATATTTTAGTGTTGGTGCTTGTATTTAAGATGATCTGAATACTTCTTTCGCTGGATGTCGATACCATAGAAGAAGTCCTCCAACTCAAACAACAAATAGGTAACAAAGACAAAAATGCCATCACTGAAATCTGATTTTCAACCAAATCTTTACACATTTGATTGAAAAGAAATAAACTTAAAACTTAGTAATAAAAACAGAAAACAATGTTCCTCCTCAATTTGGCTGAAAATTCCAGGTGGTCAGTGTCACTTTGTTACCTGTGCAGCTGAGTCAGCAGGTGGCTCGTCTTACGGCAGTCAGCAGGGGGTATTGCAATATCACTTTCCACAGTGCTGCATTATTTATTTTTTTTGGGGCAGCTGAGGAACACGGGGTTGGTCATTTCAAGTGGCGAGTCTGTCATTTTGTAGCTCACCATACAATTTTAAGTGTACCCTGTGTTCATGAAGGTACGTGAGATGAGGCTGATCTGTGCAAGGTGAGTGTGTGTGTGTGTGTGTGTGTGTGTGTGTGTGTGTGTGTGTGTGTGCTTGCGTGCATGCGTGTGTCTGTGTGTGTGTGAGCGTATGCACGCAAGCACGCGTACGTGTGTGTAATGTACATATGTCTGCTGTATTGTTAATGTATGCCTCTTTGCTGCGATGTTATAACATGAGGGAATGACAATAATGAAAATCTTGTGAGAACACATGTATGTTTAAAATACACTGATGTATCTTCTTGTGGGTGTTAAGTTATGAGAACCTTAAATTATGATCCACCTGGTGACAGTACTGTCGCCTATTGTAAAACATTATGTGCTTGAATTGACACCTCACTGTTACATTACAATTTTAGGCTATTGCACTGGATGCTTTATTACCTCCACCAAGTTCATTTTTTTGGTTTCTTTGACGGTTTTTTATCTGTCAGCAGGATTTTGGAAACTACTGGCCCAATTGTCATGGAAGGGTGTAACATGTACCTATGGAGAACCCATTACATTTTGGACCTGATCTGAATCACAGGGCGGATACACAAGTTGTTTTTCACTTTCATTGCAAGACAGAGCTTTTGACCTTGGCAGAGGTCTTGGCACTCTCCAAGTGCCCTCCTAGTATTTTAATAATGCTCACGTTATTGTGTCCACTCCAGCAGAAACCAGAGAAGTAAGACTGTAATCTATAGGGGTGCTTTACACTTTAATTTATTTCCAAGTCATCATCTGAATTAATCATTCAAAGAGGTGTCATTGTGTCCTCAAAGCTTTGACTCTTAATAACAGAACAAGCAAGACTGAAACAATATAAAACATAAAGGGTGTATTGTTTCTTTCTTTGGAATAACAAAAATGTCAGCTAGTAGAAAATGCTTTCAATGAGGATGATGAAGATGATGTTGTGTGTTTTTAAGGTAATCATTGAATCTGCTGGACCATGGCTGGCAAGCAAGGGAGGCAGTGGAGGTCCATTTGCAAAGGCCTGGTCCTGGGGACCCTCCTGACCAGCTGCATGATCCTGCTGTACTGCCTCTCCATTCCACAGATCCACTTCAGTCTGCCTGAGTAAGACTCAACTCACCAGTGTTCATGCGTCCTGTAAAAAACATGATGTAAAACTTTTTTCCTCAGTAATTACTAAGCTAAAACAATTAGTTCATGGGTGGATTATGAGACAACGCCCCCTTTGTCATTACTTTGTGTCTCTTTGTGGATGTTTTGCACATTTTTGTTATGATTTTGCATCTTTTTGCAGTTCCTTTGAATCTTGTTGTGGTCCTTTTTATGTCTCATTCTAGTCAGTAAGTGTTAATTTGAGGGATATTTTGCAAGTGAAGATGGGAGGGGCCCTGGTACTTCGGGCCATCCATGGATTAGTTGATGGACAAACAATAATTTCATATTATTCTCAAGCAACATTTTTTTGATTTAAGTCTCTCATATGTGATTTTTTTGATTTGCTACTTTTCTTAATTTTGTGTGAGAGCACATTTCATCAACAATATCAGCACATTTAACATCATTGTTTTCCTCTCTGTAGGGTTCCAGTGCCTTACTCTTGTGCCCACCGTCCATCACAGCTCCACCCAAGATCGACCACAAACAGCTCACAACAAACCACAGGCCAGACCTGCACTCCTAAAGTGGACGTCATGTTCATGAAGACCCACAAAACAGCCAGCAGCACCTTCCTCAACATCCTTTTCCGCTTTGGGGAGAAGCATCGGCTCAAATTTGCCTTCCCTGACAGCAGAAATGACTTCTTCTATCCATCCCTTTTCCAGCGCTCCCAGGTTAAAGACTACAGACCTGGAATGTGCTTCAATATTATTTGTAATCACATGCGTTTCAATGCACCTGAGGTGGCCAAGTTGCTACCATTGGACACTTCCTACATCAGTATTCTTCGAGATCCTGCAGAGCTTTTTGAGTCATCCTTCCACTACTTTGGCCGACTGGTGCCTTTTACCTGGAAGATACCAGGTGACGATAAGCTAACTGAGTTTCTGCGTGACCCCCATTACTATTTTGATCCAGAAGGATTCAACTCTTTCTACCTCAAGAATCTGCTGTTCTTCGACTTTGGACAGGACAACACTCTAGAGCTGGATGATCCACAGGTAGAAGAGGGAATAAGATTCATCACTGACCGCTTTCAGCTGGTCATGTTGGTGGAGTACTTTGAGGAATCACTCATCCTGCTCAAGAATGCCCTCTGCTGGGAGATGGACGACGTGCTCTTCTTCAAGCTCAACGCCCGCAAGGGGTCCACTGTATCTAAACTCACCCCTGACCTGAGAGCGAGGGCTCTTGAGTGGAACGCTATTGACTGGAAGCTATACCAGCATTTCAACCAGACTTTTTGGAAGAAAGTAGATGCATATGGACGTCGGCGGATGGCTAAGGATGTGGCAGAGCTCAAAAGAAGGAATGCAGAAATGACATCAATCTGCATCGAGGGGGGTCGAGCTGTAGAGGCTGGAAGCATTCAGGAGACGGCCATGCAGCCCTGGCAGCCCATTGGAGAGAAGTCCATCCTGGGTTACAACCTGAAGAAGAACATAGACAAGGGGCATCGGAAATTGTGCCGAAAGATGTTGATGCCAGAGCTTCAGTACTTAACAGAGCTTGGGGTCAACCTGTGGATCACCAGGCTGTGGGGCCACGTCCGAGATATCATTAACTGGTGACTAGACATGTGAAAAAGAGGGGCCAATTCAATAAAGACTGTATTTAAAGAAGAGGACTGTGTGGCTGATAGAGTAAAAGGTTAAAGGTCTCTGTCACATTTCAATCTTATGGCGTGTCTCATTTTGTTGAAATGTATCCACACTGACATGATTGTGCGCTGTAATATATTGATGGGTGCTTACTAAAAATAAAAAAAACCTTAGACCTCACAATCTACAAATACTGATCCAGTCTACTCCACACAGTTGAGGCCTAGTGTTGTTCTCTATATCTGTGAGTTGTTCATCTTCTCAGATGTGAGCTTGTCCTAATGGAGCAGATGAGTGAACAATGAAGTGCACGATAAGTTTTATAAGCCCTTTAATGATTGTCTAGGCCCAGACCTCTGAATATGCCCACTCCGACGAGTTAGTGTTGACTTATTTGTCTGGCATCATGACATTAAGCAGCAGTTTCTTGGTTAAAATGAAAAACAACTAATGAGCGCTGCTCATTGCCACCGGACAGCACCACGGATGGGACTGACGATTTCATTTCACAACAGTCAAAATGTTGTGAAGCTGTTGCCGAGCGGTGCGCCAGAACCAACGAGGAGCAATAACAACTATTACAAGCCCTATAGACAAGATAAAACAGGGATGTTAACATGGCTACATATCAGTGTGGACTTAAAATGCTGTTAGATTCAGACTCATACATTGGTCTTCAGCAATTGTCAAGGGAAAATCGAATCCCCCCCCTCACAGAAATCATTTAGAGTGGACATTATGTCATGCTAAAGATTGAAACGAAAGGTAACAAGTTGGCAATTCTGTCTGATATCAGGCAGTTTGAATGGAACAAAGACAAAGATGTTGCCATCCCTGCCAAATTTGTATGGGTGTTAGGAAAGAATGGTACTTCATTTTGATCAAAATATTATTTAAACCCCAAAGTTAGTCCCCCATCTTCAAGTTTTTAGAGACTGAAAGCCAATTAAGGGCTAAAACACAGATTTTAAAACAGTGAATGTCAGCAGTATTACATCCCTGAGTCTTTACTGTCTATGGAGGACAAAATCAGACATAATTTTTAAAAATATGTGAGCAAATACAAATCTTTCTGATGGCAGACATTTTCATGTCATAACAGGCAAAACATAGGTGCAACTTATATCATTAAAGATGGTTCTGTTCCCAGAGCTGCTTCAGTACACCTAAATCAAATGTAGCCATCGTTATTATTATTAATTACATCTGTGATTTAGCTGCAGCAGCATGTAAAAATGTCTGTCATGAAAAACATCTGATAAATGATATGCAATTAGAAAGTGATTCAAGAACAATGCAATCAAGACAAAAAATAGTGTCCTCATTTATTTATCAGTTGTAATGGCATATGATATTATATATTGAACTATTTTGCTATATTATTATATATATAATATTATATTATAATATAACATTATAACATTTTCACTTTTTCAGGGCACTTGTAGCCAATTCTCCTCTTCTTCTAATGTCACAATGCTAATATTAATAGCTTGCCAAGTGTTTTGGCAGGTAAATTTATGATGTGGTGGGACTCAAATCATTGTCAGCCAAGTAAGGTAAATCCTATCTAGAAAGGCAATGTGACAATTGCTAACAGTGCTAAACACCACCTACATGTACACAGTCTAATCATAGCCTGCAGAAACAAAGAGAATTAAACTAAAAGAAACATAGTTTTTCCAATAAATGCACAGCATCATTATTTCTTAATTTATGTCCATTCACATACACAGTAGAACTATTCTGTTTCTATATTTTTTGTTTATCATGTTTTGTATTTAATAATGGGTTCAATTATTAATTAATGTATCTGTAAATTACTGATTTTGTCCTCCATAAACCTCTGTTATTTTGACAATATATGATAATCTTTTTATCCTCAAAATAAATTGAAAATGACATGTAATGTTGATGTTTTAAATGTTATGTCTGATTCATAAAATTGACAGCTTCCTCTCTATCTGTGACTGTGTCATCATTATTACTTTATGCATAATAAGCAGCAAGATTGTTCTTGGTCTATTGTGTATGAATGTATATGACAGCCTAACTTTTTGAGTATGCTGGAAACAAACCCAACCCAATTCCTGAGTAAGTAAACAAATGCTGGCAGGGGCCATTGGGAATTTACAAAATGTAAGTGGGTTGCCTTTTAAACTAGAATGAGGTGCAGATAGTACACAAAAGATACATAAGGATTTAGAAAAACATAACATGAAAAAACCCCAACATGGAGCAATATTTCATAAAAAAAACAGTACTGTTAATAGCCTAACATTAATTTATTAGGAAATTAAAATGAAGACATGACCCTAAAAAGCTATCATCAACATTTATAACTTTGCTGACCTCGTGGCTTATTGGAAAATGATAACTGTATGGCCCTTTATTAATGCCTGTTTCCTCTGAGGTTTTTACCAAACAACCGAGCACAAAACACATAATATAATATAATATAATATGATATAATGTACAAAGCCTGAAGACAGTATTCTGTCATCGAAATGGCCTTCATTCAGTGAGGTGCACCATAGTCTAGAAAAATTGTTTTTCTTGTATTACTCAATTTGCTTTTCAAATGCAGCATGATAAATACGGGTGTAGAGTTATTAGATTTTGATTTGTCTTCATGATAATGCCAAAAATAATGATCAGGTCAATATTAGAATATTTTTCTTTATTTTATTGCCATTACTTTCATTGAAAGCAAACATAACATTCTCTGGGCATAAAGTGAAATCAGAGTTAATGTTATCAATCGCAAATCTACTAATTTACAGTATACCTATACAGCCTATGAGTGTTTTTTATTGCTGTATTAAGAGAAAATAAGGTTGTTTTTTTACATTGCAGGAAGTGAAGTACTCAGCAGTCTCGCGCTCGGGGGCGTGGTTGGCCGTCTGAGCTCTTTGATGACAGTCCCTTGTTTTGCTAGTTAAAAGTTAGCTTTTGTAGCTAGTGCTTTTTTGGGCGAGCTCACTTCATATAAACATTCAAGCTGAAGTATCGGATAAAGCAGACATTTTACTGTAATTTGCTTTCCGTTATTTGTATTCGCTCAAACAGTTAGCTTTTGTTTTTCAGCTTAGCACGAAGCTAGCTAGCTAGTACGGGCTAGCTATGCGGCTAATATTCGTTTTTAGCATCGCGAGGAGCTAATGTGGAGGAGCTGTAAGACTAATCCTCCTAACGTGAATAAAGCGGTCTTCATTTTCTTTTTCCTGAAAGGTAATAATCAGACAACTAACGTAGCTGTGGCATTAGCGCTCACGCTGGGCTTTTGACGATGGCGTTAACTATGGACGTCCCTGCAGATGAGTGGCCCTGAGAAGTGATTCAGCCGGATGATTTAGCAACAATGTCCTGCAAATCAACCAAGGTGGCCCCGAGTGTTGATTTCGACCACAGTTGCTCCGACAGCGTGGAATATTTGACGCTCAATTTTGGCCCATTTGAGACAGTTCATCGCTGGAGAAGACTCCCTCCGTGTGATGAGTTTGTTGGTGCAAGGTAACATGTTGACAGATGAGTGCTTGCAGATGTGTCTGACTTCACACTTGCATATTTACAGCACTTCATTCACCCCGAACTTCATTTTCTCTATTTAGACGCAGTAAACACACCGTTGTGGCATACAGAGATGCCATTTACGTCTTTGGGGGAGACAATGGGTGAGTAGCACTGGGCAGTGACTGGCATTTTTCCCTTTACACTGACTGTCCAGTTCATGACATTTTCAATTTGTGTCACCAAACAGGAAGAATATGCTGAACGACTTGCTCCGTTTTGATGTGAAGGACTGCTCATGGTGTCGGTAAGATTGCAACAATGCATCATTTCAGCTTAAATAAGCAATTCAAAAAATGACAGGCTAAAACTTATTACCTCTGTTTCATATTCACTTAAGAGCCTTCACCACTGGAACTCCACCTGCTCCCAGATATCACCATTCAGCCGTTGTTTATGGCAGCAGCATGTTTGTTTTTGGTAACTTTTTAAAGCTTATGTTCCTCATTATCACTTCATTCATTCCTTAAAATCAGGTGATATTAATGCTGTAATGTTTGACTTAATATTTTTCAGGTGGCTACACCGGAGACATCTACTCAAACTCAAACCTTAAAAACAAAAATGACCTATTTGAGTACAAGTTTGCAACAGGGCAGTGGACTGAATGGAAAGTGGAGGGGAGGTAATGTGTTTATTGAAATGTTCTCGTTGTGTTTCCAGGAGAGTTTTAGATATTTTTTTTTCAAAGCTGGTATGCGACTGATGATTTTAGCTTTTCCTAAAACAAATCTTGAATTTACTGGTTTATTTTTGATTTTTTTTTTTAAATGGATGAAAAAAACTTTGAGGGAATTTCAAGGGTACATATCACCTATATGGGAAAATGTTAAAACCAACCTATTCCTTTTCAAAACTTTTGTATTACTGTTATCAGTAAAAACCAAAAACTCAGCCAGTTGAATATCAGAATTCAGCCCTACTGTCCTTTGTCTCTGTTTCAGTTTGCCAGTGGCGAGGTCTGCGCATGGGGCCACAGTATACAGTGATAAACTGTGGATATTTGCTGGCTATGATGGAAATGCCAGGTGTGTTTGTATTTTTAATTGTTTTTAATAATTGGCACATTGTTTTTTTGCATATGATATTGACAGATAATTCCACCCTTGTGCAGGCTGAATGACATGTGGACCATCAATCTGCAAGACCGGGAACATGCGTGTTGGGAGGAGGCCAGTATAACGAACTAGAACCAGAAGGAAATTTAGAGTACGATGCTCACCAGCACTGTACTGTATGTGTTAACTTCTCTGTTTCTGCCCTTGTGTCCATCAGATTGATCAGAGTGGTGAGATTCCTCCATCTTGTTGTAACTTCCCTGTAGCTGTATGCAGGGACAAGATGTTCGTGTTTTCCGGTCAGAGTGGAGCCAAGATTACCAACAACCTCTTCCAGTTTGAATTCAAAGGCCACATGTGAGTAACCGTTTTTTATCTATGGGCTTTACTTTACAGTCTGTAATTGACATGGATAAATGGAACCAATCATTACTCTTTCTTCTCAGGTGGACACGCATCCCGACTGAACACTTACTGCGGGGCTCCCCTCCACCTCCCCAGAGACGTTATGGTCACACTATGGTTGCCTTTGACCGCCACCTGTATGTTTTTGGAGGTGCAGCTGACAACACGCTGCCCAATGAACTGCACTGCTACGATGTAGATTCTCAGAGCTGGGAGGTAATCCATCCCAGTATGGACAGTGAGGTATGAACCATTTGTCTTTACAACAAACTGTCATAGACGATGGAAGTGGTTAAATGATATCACAAATGAAAACATTTTGAGCAACATTTTCGAACAGTCTCCTTGCACTTTCTCTGTCCCTGGCCCCTCAGATGCCCAGTGGGAGACTCTTTCATGCTGCTGCTGTAATTCAAGACGCTATGTACATCTTTGGAGGAACTGTGGACAACAATGTGCGCAGTGGGGAGATGTACAGATTCCAGGTTAGTGTCAAACAAATTCCGTGTCAAAATTTGGGGTTTCGCAGCATTGACAAAAACAGTGGTATTTAAAAATGAGATAGTGACATCATGTTAATAATACAGATATGATAATATCATGTAAATAATCCAGCCCCACCTTTAATTATTTCTGTTATTCCTGTTCTCACATTGTATCTGGTTGCCTTTTCACTATCTATTACGAGTAATTGCTCTTTTTGTATGCATTTGTACAGTTATAATTACTGTCTCTCTCTCTACACTAGTACTTTGAGTTTAATTCATCAGCCAAAAAAAGAGAAAAAAGCAGATTAATTTGACTAATAGTGTTATTGTTATTTTCTTTTTTAAAAATATCTATAGATATTGCAATAATAGTGTTATCATAAACTCTGTTGGCCACAATAATTGTGTGAATTTGATATTGTGCCAGCATTAGTTGAAAAATTCAAGAATTAGCTTTAAATATTTTTGCTTCATGTGGGCACTGTGGTCTAAAGCAATACTTGAACTGTCAAGCTTGTTCAGAGAGTAATTTAAATAGTTATGTACCTCTTGAGAATATTATTTTTATCTTCTCGCAGTTCTCCTGTTACCCAAAGTGTACTCTCCATGAGGACTATGGCAAACTGTGGGAGAATCGTCAGTTCTGTGATGTGGAGTTTATTCTCGGCGAGGTGGGTTTGTGATGCTGAGAGTCTGTGACTCTAAACTGATGATTTAAATTAAAAAGTGACAATCAGATTATCCAACTAAGATGATTTTTCCATGTTTGCCTCCTTATTGTGTTGTTTACAGAGGGAGGAGAGAGTCTTGGGGCATATTGCCATAGTGACTGCGAGATGTCAGTGGCTGCGGAAGAAAATCCTGCAGGCTTGGGATAGGCAGCGACAGGTCGGAGCAACGCAGCAAATACACTATATGTCCTCTGAGACAAGGAGGGACTATTGGTGTTGCCAAAAACATTTGATGAGAAAAATCATGCAGAAGCATTTGTAGTTTATTTCACTTAAATGTCTCACAGACCAGGAAAACACAAACACAAATGTCGTGAAGTGAAGATTATCAGATTCCCAAATGATCTCTACCTTGATATGTCAATACTGAATAGTACTTTTATTGACATATTTCCCAGCTTCTGTGTTGTCATTCAGATGCCCAACAGCCATAAACTCACATAAGGTCAAACTGGCAAAGAGCAGAAGAGTTTGGTCCAAATGAGTTTCTCCAATCAAGAAAGGATGATACTGCCACATTATTGCATATAAAAAATATTATTGCTGCATTGATTGTTTGTCCCATCACTATCAACCAGGCGAGATCAAGGGTGACTTCATGTACAAATTAAAGCTAAATCTGAATCTGTGCTTTAAAACTGATAAAAGGTCTTTGCCTCAAACAATTTTTATCCTAAGGTACCATGAAACTAAGTTTTCTGCACAGAAAATGCTGTTTTTCTTATTCAGTGTTTGGTGTATAAGAGGTCACTGGAATGCTAAACAAAGTGTTAGATGTTAAAGTGTTACATAATCCGCTGTCTTTGTGTGCAGAAGACTAAACAGGACAGCAGCGAGGAAAGTGATGAAGGGGCAGCTGGAGGCCAGAGGGATATCCCAGCAGGCAACAGGCCGATGTTAGAGGTGTCCATCAGGGAAGCGGAGGCCCAGCCTTTTGAAGTCTTAATGCAGTTCCTCTACACGGACAAGATCCAGTACCCACGCAGAGGTACCTCTCTCTTCTTGGTTAACCTGTTTGTCAGTGTCTAGATTGTAACTGCAGAAAATCTATGGACAAATCTTAAAAAAAAAAAAGTGTATATCTATTTGTGGTGTGCTTTTGTGAAATGGAGTAGAAGTCAAACAAAATGGAAATATCAGACATTTAAAAAATATGTTCAAAAGTAGATTTTTTTATCTTTATATTATTTCTTATACACCAAATGTAAGGCATGCTAATGAAGATTGTTTTAAAAATGGTTTTCTTTTTTCTATATTGGGATTGTGTTGCTGATTACACACACACACACACACACACACACACACACACACACACACACACACACACAGAACAGAGTGGTTTAGGTGTGGGGATGGATGCTGGGGTTAGTTTATAATTGTGGATTCATAGGTTAAAATAGAACAGGGGGGAAGACTAGACAAGCATTTTAATCTTCTTAATCCTTTTCAGATATGACATGTAAAATTTATGTTTCTTATTAAAAATCTGTTATATATGTGAAATAAATATATTCAACTTCAACCTCAAATCTCCAAGAGAGACAAGAAAAATCACTATTTCGTCCTTTCCTTGCTTGTCTCCATAGGTCATGTCCAGGATGTTCTTCTAATTATGGATGTTTACAAACTGGCCCTTAGTTTTAAGCTTTCTCGCCTGGAGCAGCTGTGTGTGCAGTACATTGAGGCATCTGTCGACCTGCAGAACGTTCTCAGTGTTTGTGAAAATGCCAACAAGCTGCAACTGGACCAGCTCAAGGTACCTGTGGATAACTGTTTGACCAACTTTACACCGTCTACAAATGCTGTTTTTACTGCCCTCCAGTGGTTATTTATTTTATTTGTACTTCCAATCAAAAGAGCCAATCATTTATTTTGACTGGCATGCTATTTCGTCCTTCAGGAACATTGCCTTAACTTTGTGGTGAAGGAGTCGCACTTCAACCAGGTGATCATGACGAAGGAGTTTGAACATCTGTCCACACCGCTGATTGTGGAAATAGTGCGACGAAAGCAGCACCCTCCTCCCAGGTTGTACTCAGACCAGCCTGTGGACATCGGGACGTCCCTGGTCCAGGACATGAAGGCTTACCTGGAGGGAGGCGGCCTGGAGTTCTGCGACATTATCCTGCTGTTAGACGGACACCCGAGACCTGCTCATAAAGCCATACTGGCAGCCCGATCCAGGTAGACAAAACACAGGTCTTATGATCTGCTTTGTGCACATGCAGCAGCTAGATCAAGTTATCAGATTTCTGAGTTTTTATACATTTTGGTGTGATGATGCTGACCTCAAAATATTGAATGTGCTTAGAAGCTGACTCTTGCTGTCGAAAGAGAAAAAAACCCTAAAGCACCTTTAACTTTTAATGGCAAAAATGTGCCATCTTTAGGTTTTAATGATACAATTTCAGACTTTCCGATGGAGAAATGTTGTAGTTGTTTGCTGTCATTTCCGTCTGTGCCGTAATCCAAGGTTTTTATTTGTATAACAATTTAATTAAATAAGATGTATGATTATTTCACCATATACCCATTTTATACTTCCGTATAGATGTATGAGTTGTTTTTGTTGTAATTGAAGAAGTTTATAAAGTAAACCAGTGACCTCCAAGAGATGCATTTTGTGTCATGTGAAAATCTGACGCTTCATTACGTTTCTGTTTTTACTCCCCAGTTACTTTGAGGCGATGTTTCGCTCCTTCATGCCCGTGGATGGTCAGGTTAATATCTCCATCGGTGAGATGGTTCCAAGTAAGCAGGCCTTTGAGTCCATGCTGCGTTACATCTACTACGGCGATGTCAACATGCCTCCAGAAGATTCCCTGTATCCTTCTTAAATTCAGACTTTTTTTCTGTCAGGGTCTACCACAATGTCAAAAAGAACATCTGATAAACATTTCACAAATGAAAAGAATTTATGAGAGAAACCACATCCTTTGGATGAGAACCATGGTGGAGTCATGGTGAAATGAGGAAGTTGTAAGCACATACCAGTGTGTGATAAGCTGGCAGACCTGCCAGTCAAGTCAAATGCACTCAAAACATGCCGCTTTTACAGCTGTGATATCTTCTCTTCTGTTGAGATTCTAAACTATTGCAGAAAAAAATGATTGACTTTTATTTCTAAAGAGGAGGTGGGGATTTTTGTACAGTCATTCTCAGTACAGTCAATACCTGTGAGTGGCCCACCTGGCGATGGATTAAAGGCTTGTATGGGAGAAGCAGACATGAGTACCGCCAAGGTAACTTAAGCAGTGTACTGCTGTGGACTGGGGCAGCAGCAAAGTATTTCTTACCAACATGAACCAAATTATTTTAAGTATAAGTTTACCTTATAATGAGAATATTTTCCCCGTTTTACCTTGCTGCAGACAGCCTGTTCTGACAGGGAAACCATAAATGGCTTCAATATATGATCTCGTCAATCCATTGACAAAAATTTAGCTTGCTTAACAAAGGAGCTGCTGGTCTACCACTACTTCAATCAATTTGTTTGTGTTCTTTAGTTAATCCAAAGCAGCACTTTAAAACACCAAAGCCATACAACAAGACAAACTAACTAATCGAAGCGGCGGTAGACCAGCAGCTCCTGAGTTCAGCAATGTTAAATCATTTTTTTTCTCAATGGAGTCGGACTTTGAAGGGAGCTATATCATGGCTTCAGTTCCCTGTCTGATATCGCCATCTGATGACAAGGTGAAGGTATTAAAAATAAATCAAGTGATGGTGGCTAAAATATGTTTCTTTTTCTCTATCCCTCTACAGCAGTACATTGCTTGGCGGCACCCCAGCCTACATGTCCATACTGGGGATGTGTTGACTGCTACTTTATGTCATACACTGATTATAGATAAATACCTCATACAACCCCTGTTCAATAAATCCTAACTGCCCCGTTGAGATAAAAATCATTTTAATTGGGTTCCATTAAAACAATACAGTCACCATCTACAGCAGCTATAGGCCCTTTATTATGTTTGGACTTTATTCAACTGAAGCAGTCACTGCTTGCACAAGACTATGGAAGAACAAAATAACTTTTATAAAATTTATTTCATTAGCATGATAACTGTCTTTTGCTATGTTTATGTTCACTGTTAAAGTGCCCAATGGGTTGCATATTGTAAGCATCTACTCTACTGTCTTCACAGAAAGGTTGTGTGCAAAGTTAAACTAACACATTTTCACTGGAGTATAGCACAAACAGAATGTTTTTGTTCACTTCCTTAACCTGTGATAAACAGCTATCTGTTTGCTGCACCATATTACTATGGTTTCTCAAACAACAGGCTGCAGGCTTACTGTAAGCAGAATCTGGAGATGAACGTCACTGTGGAAAATGTTTTGCAGGTATTTATGTTTTCCCTTGAGGGAGGAGCAGTGACCTAATTTGACCATGTTGTTTTCTGATGCAGAGTGAATCATTTACTCACTCACCTTTCCCTCAATACTTCAGATTCTGGAAGCAGCTGATAAGACCCAGGCTCTGGACATGAAGAAGCACTGCCTGCACATTATTGTCCACCAGTTCATTAAGGTGGGTGGGCTTGTATCCGGAGCCCTGGGGTTTTGCTGCCCACTCACTGCAGCTGAGCTAACCCTGTAGGCTCGTCTTCTTTGCGGGAGACTGATACCTTTGGCCTCCTTGTGGATTATCCTCCATCTTCTACGTAGAAAGGAGACTGTTTACAGCCCAGCCGGCTGTACAAGCACCTCATCACACAGCGATGAGGGTCAAAGTGCCACTCTGATTATTGTTTGTTATTCAAAGAAGCACTCAATTCTCACCCTGCCTCACTGCAATGTTTGCTCTGTCGTTAATATTTCTGCTTCTTTCTGTTTATCTTCATTTTTTATGCATGAGCAATCAAGTGCTGCTTATTCCTTATTTTACTCTGTTTGACTCATTGTCTTGCCTTAATTTATGGCTCATTTTTTTCATTTTTTGCTCTCCTCCCCTCCTAAAGGTATCCAAGCTCCCCAACCTGCGGTCTCTCAGCCAGCTGCTGCTGTTGGATATCATTGAGTCTCTAGCTACACACATATCAGACAAACAGTGTGCAGAGATGGGCTCCGACATTTAGGATGACGCCGAGAGCTGGGCTCTTTCCTCCTCTCACAGAAGCCATACATCTCTGCCCCACCTACTTCTAGTCATTCCCTCTTCCCCGACACGCAGTACTTTTCTTTATGTTGTCCCTCGCATGTTTTGACCCATATACAGTAGATGCCTTTTTATCCATGTGGTATCAAATTGTTTCTCATTCTGCATCTCAATAAGAAGTGTCTAAAAAATATGTTGAGTTTATTTATTTTGATTACAGAAGAAAGGTTTTGTTCTGCTCAGTATTGCTGCTGCATTATTTAAAACAGATATGCAGTGGACTGTAATAAATTATACTTCAACTTCATCAAAGCATACTATTAAATGGATTATTTATCTATAAATCTGTATTCATCACTTGTAATCAGCTATGACACACTTAACAAGCCTGGATAAAAGGTTGCAAGGAATCAAACTCATATGAAAACAAATAGAATGTATGTCTGTCTTGAAGCTTTTTGTTTTGTTTAATGTTATTGTCATTGGCGCACATCCTTGTAATACTAATCACCTCTTACCATTACTAACAGACAAGCTCTCTGTATCCATACGATATAGCAATGTGTATTTAGTAACATCAGTATGCTGTTATTAAACATTGACCCATGTGGGTTTCATGTATTTAAAGCCTTAATAAATCTTGTACCAAATTAGTCATGTTGTGCAGATTCTGTGTGGCCTCCCTGCACTCTGAACTCTTGGGAAATACAGAGGCAGCAGAGGCTGATCTCACTTTACACCTACACAAAAGTCTAATTTTTTTAGAGCCCCCAAAGTAAGTGAACTACTGTATTACATATTGCAGTGGGTATAATAAAAAACAGCAGTAATAATAATAATAATAATACATTTCTTTTTGTAGAGCACTTTGGAAGAAACTCAGTAACTTGACAGAAGTCAAAAAAGATAATAAAATGGAATACTTTAAAATACATAATAAGCACACATTACAATTCATATGAAGTATCAGGAGACACTGTTCTCTAGCTCTGACCTAACTTAAGCTGCCTTTCAAGGGACATTTAAAAATAAATATGCATATCTTCCCTTTTACATTTATCAGTAGGAGATTTGAGGGGAACATGCCACTCCCTTTATTAGCATAATGACAATATTGCCCTGGAAAGAGGGGATTGTTAGTTTTCCAATGATATCAACATTGTTTTTTACTTGAGATATTAAGCAAAATAAGACACATTACATTATGACCCTCACCAAACCATGATATGTGATATTTGAGAAAACCTTCAAATTTGGTAGTATGGTGACAGCAAAGGCACCTGACCAAGACCTTAAAGTGGGAGCGCATGCTGTACTCTTTGGGATGTCCCGGAGTGAAGGACACACACAGAAACGTGGGGCTACTTTTACTTTGTAGAAGACATGGTGATAAAAACAAGCATACCCAACAAAACCGCGCAGGAAGAAGAAAACGAAAAGTCGGAGGACGTGTGCTGTTCGGCAGTGAAGTTAGCGCAAACAGTTAGCCATGGACTTCAAGACAGTATTCACAACTTGGATTAAATTGAATGAAAACTCCTTTTTATATTTTGATTGGTGTACCCTTACGGACAAAAGGAACATTCATAACCGAGAAATGGACACATATCCGGACTTAAGGACGACTCTAGAGGTAGGAAACCAGCACTTTACCCAAGTTTTTGTTGTTTTTCTTGTCTGTATATCTAAAAAAATATATACTATGGTGCTCATGTGTTCCGTAAATTTAACTAAACGGTCGAATTTGTGAGAATATAACCAGGCTAACGATGTTTAGCATGTCCACGTTGACAGACGTTTTGACACGCTATGCTAAGCTGCTCATTAGTAGCTAAGTGGCTAACCACTTAGCTTTACAGTTTTAGCGAAATTTCTCAAAACTCTAAACACAAAATTGTAACGTTAAACCATTTTGTCAAAACTCCACAAATGTCTTGTAAAATGAAACACTGCACTCTTCTCAAAACTGGTTTTGCACCAAAGCTGTACACACAGCATATGAATATCTGGAACAGAGCATCACATTAACACCGGTGTGTTATTCTGGCCTCATGAGGCCATGCATCATACTGAGATAAAAAATGTGTGCTAATATAGTATTGGCAGGAGAAAGAAACGATGATGTGCCCGCTTTGAAAAAAAACAAAAACAAATTGCATACAGCCAGTAGTGGTATTTATCAATCCACTTACATGTTATTGAATCAGGATTTTTTTAAATTAAAAAAAGGAGTTGTGTGTTCCTTAGCTTTCTGTCCAATTTAAAGGAACTAGCTGGCACTCAGCTTGTGGTGCACAAGCATCAATAAAAATGAATGAATGAATAAATAAAACATTTGGAAAACTCGACAGCAAAGTCTCTTTCTAGTAATCATGACCTGGTTACTCAAGCCGTAAAAAGGATCATAAAGGAACTATTTTCTTTTTATCAAAATACATCCACCAACCAAATCACTGTGCAGAAGAAAGCATCTATCTTAGACTTAGACTCCCATTTGAAGCCTCGAGTTTGGCACTTCCACCATCAGCATGAGTAACTGAGTCATGATTTCTGGAAAGAGACCTTGCATTTGAGTTTTTCACAAACATATTTCTTTCTGCCTTTAACACTTGAAGCTGAGTGTGTTATCTAGTGCCCTTTAAATGTGAGAGGCAGACGTTGATATTTCCAATACTCAACCAAAAATCACACCAAAACAATTTAGACTGTGATAATTAGCACTATAGGTAAGAGGAAAAATATGTATTTTGGGGGTGAACTATCCTTTTAAATCCTACGCTCATCCAAAGACAGCAGATACTCTGCAGCTGGACCAGGTCTTACATATACATAATGTATGCTAAGGCTTAACCTTTTGGCTTGATAGGCAGTTTTTATCTGAAAGCCATTGCCCACTCACTAGTCTAGCCATCGGCTCTGCTTTGTGATATTTATGATAGCTTGAATTAATTATATATGTTTAATCATAACTGATAACGTTTCTTTTATAAGTCTTACTTTTTTTTTTTGAATACTGGCTCAAATTTAAAATGCTTATACAGACCTTGACATAAACTGAAGCCATTGTAACCTATACACCATGTGAAAAAGCTGAAGTTTAATCCTTGACCTTTCATCAAATTAGCCATGTCCTTCAGGGGTTTCAGTTTCCATAGATCTGTGGGTGATAAGGTCAGACAATGCTCCTTGGTTTGAGAGGGTAAATTCCTTTAGCTTCTGAAAGGTTTTGCACTTGCAAAGATGTAAATTTACTCAAGTGAGTCAAATTAATAGGTTGATCTCTTTGAATAAATTGCAGCATCTCTTTACAGTCAGGCCAACCTTAGAATATGCATAAAATATGACTTGAATGAAATTGACAGATTGTAAGAAAATGTTGGATTTTGTGAATGATTTGAGGCTTTTAGGGCCATTTTATTTTGAATTTTTTACTAATGAGATTGAGAAAAAACATTGACCTAGATGCTGAGGCAGTAGATTGAATTTTCTGTTAGCTGCCAGTTGAATGGCAAGATCGGTAAAGACCCTCACTGGAATTCACAAAGTGTTGGACTCTTTTGGACTCTGTTGTAAGTAGCGTTGCAGTGAGCACAAAGTGCTATTCATTGTCCAGATACTTGAGACACTTGGCAAACCGAAAGCTCCTCCTTTGATTTCCCTAGAGCCTAAATTTCTTAATTAAAATATACAGCCATGTCTCATCAGGGACATCAGTGGAACAACTCATCTGAAATAATTACAACTTTAGAAGATGGACCAAGTTTCAAGAAACGGGCCATTATAGTAATGCCCGAGGTATCTTTTAATTCTTCCTCTTTTCTGTGTGTGCCTCTCCTGCCCAGTATGCTCATGTTTCATTTAAGTCCACTTGTGCGTGCACACAGCACAGAATCCCATTGGACATATTTAGTTTCATCCAAAAACAGAGTTCATTGTTCACTGTGATGATGCTGAACACTGAAACAAAATGTCTGTTGTCGTGCCACAGTCCCAGATTATCTCCCACTTATCAGGTGCATTTTATTAAGGGAGATGAAGAGGTGGGCTGGTCCGGTTGGTCCTGCTGCCTCAGCAGGTGGGACGGGCCACAGAGCCACTTTGGATCTCCCAGCCTGTTACACAGACCTGCACACTTGAGCAGGAATCACAGCAGTGTGTGTGTGTGTGTGTGTGTGTGCAGAGGCAGAAGATGGTTTTTCTAACAACTAAAATTATGCAAAGGACTGCTCTCTTTGTGACGTTTGGGGGTTTGGTCACTTCTTTGACCACCGCCTTTCTTCCACTGTGGAAGACAATGAACTCTGACCTGAATGAGGTAGAGAACTGGTTCTCGGGTCTGTGGCTCACCTGTCTTTACACCGAGGAGGTGGGAATTCAGTGTAAAGCCTATGACTCCATCATGGGGCTGCCGATGGACCTGCAGATCTCAAGGGTGCTGGTGTCAGTGTCTATAGGCACTGGAGGTTTAGCTCTGCTGGCTGCCTTCCCAGGACTAGAGGGGGTTGAGATGTGTGTTGGGCGGCCTGGCCTGAAGAGACGGCTCCTCATCCTCAGTGGGGTGATGTCCTGGGTGTCGGGACTCACCACTCTGGCTCCTGTCTCTCTTGTGGCCTACACAACTGTGGTGGACTTTTGGAACGAGGGTTTTCCTGATGTGATGCCACGTTGGGAGTACGGAGAGGCAATGTTCTCTGGGTGGTTTGGAGGTTTGGCTCTGGTCATCGGAGGGACTCTCTTCTTCGTAGCTGTGTGCATGGGGGACTACGACCAGCGGCCACCAAGTGTGCCAAACAGCCCTCAAGTGATGCACAGGACAAAGTACTACCAGAAGACAGAGGTTTTATAGATTTTTTTTATTTCCAGATATGTCAGCTGCACTTTTTTGTACTTCATATGGAGGCCTGTTAGTTTGTGGAGTGATGACATAATGGTAATACTTGTGAAGTAGTTAAGTAGTTCTATTTGTGTGACAATAACAAGAACAACATTTCTAATGGTGACATTAAAGCTATATTGGTCTTATTTTTTCTTATCTAAGTCAGATAGTAAACCTTTCTGTAATCTGTTTATGGTTAACTTTGATTGTCCTCTAATAGTTTTCACAAACCATTAAAGTAATATGACATAAAAAGCGAAGCAGTAGACTGTAATCCTTTAAAGCAGGAGTCTTTTGCAGGCCAATGACACCTCAGCTGAAAGAGACCAAGAAGGAATCTCCTACTACATTGTATAAAATTGCATTGCATATTAAACTCGGCAGGTGGATGCTGACAGACCATATCAGCTTCAGGCTGCAGTTACTATCATATTTTCTATGATAGAAAAGAAAAAATTATATAGCAGAAAGATTATCAGACAATAATTTGGCAGACCCTTGGCAGCAGTCCTGAGGACCCCCGGGGAAGAAGAGTCTGGATAAATAGGATAGGAAGGCTTAACCCTTTGGAACCTGAGCAAATTGGCTTGATTTATTTTAAAATGTACTCACTTTCTTTTTCCCCATGTCAAAAGAAATCAAAACAATTTTCTCAGGTTTCAGAGGTTTAAGTGCTTGTGAAATGCGTGTGAAAGCAGCACAAGACAATGCTGCTGAACCAGGTGTTAAAGGGTTAACTTACTAGTAAACATGATTGAACCTAGTGTATCTAAAACCTTTTTTGAAATAATATTTTATTTAATCTGTAGTTGAAACTAGTGCTAGAGGTCTCTTCTTATCTAAAACAAGCAGACCTGTTAATTTTAACCAGTAAAAACACAGAATAATGCAGTTTCAGGTTAAAAATCAGTGTTTTTCTGATGCTGTTTGGCTCGTTGTGGAGGGGGTGTTAAACCCTGTGGCCCACACAAAAGCACAAATGGCTCTTACTCGAGCAAGTGTTTGGTTTGTCCATTCAGGACTACTGAACATGATGGTGCAACATGGAGGACTATGAGGACGGGGACCAGCTCACTGTGGCTCATTCTAAGGTGGGAAATATATTGAGGATTGAAACAAGATTATTTAAACTTTGAATCACAGTAGGGCTTGATTTTTAGATCATGAGTACCAACTTAAGTTTAAAATAGCAAAAACAGCAGAAACATAAATATAAAGTCCTTAAAAAAGCAAATAAAGATGTATACCAGTACAGTTAGTGAATAGCTTCTTGCCTGCCCCATGCCTGAGTCAGTACTTTACTCATAGAAAACCTGATCATCAGGGTCTCTGAGTCCACTTTTTGGTTGGATACTTGGCATCACCAGCTTAGTCCTTAATACACTATTTGGCTTTGGTGTACTACTGTACATTGTGATGATTAAAACTCATTTGAACGCCATGTCAGCATTGTGGATGTCACAAAAATCACAAAATGGTGCAGAATAAATCACTGAGATCAGCTGGTGTCATATGAAGCTATAGGTTGTGTTTAACACGGACATTTGCTTCACTTAGTCAGGCTGAATCTAACCTAATATCAGCTGACAATGTTTTGGCATGCCATGATTTTATATTTTATCCTACGAAGGATTCTTTTCACTTCTCTTGTCTCTCTTGATCTGAGTTTTTGGATGCTGCAACTCTCTGCGGCCCCTGCAGAAGGAATTCCCTGTGTAATTCAATTAAACTGAGTGATATATCTTCCCTGGAGTTGTACATGTGCACACCACCCGCCCCGGCTTTCACTATATGGAATCAAATAAGGGTCATTAACAGTGCTGGGAAGATTACTTTACGAACGTAATAAATCGCAGATTACTAGCTACCCTGTTAGAAATGTAGTAAGTTATGTAACTATTTTAATTACCTCATCAAAGTAATGTCACTCGTCACATTTAGTTCTTTTTGATAACTTTTCTAACAAATGTTTTAAACTGCGCAATAAAGCTAAGAAAAATCCTCAGAACATTAGTGAATGTTGCACTCAAATTTGTCCTAATGGCTTTGTTTTGCTGAATGATGTTTTCTGAAAATATTCCAAAAGAAAGCTTCCTGGCGAAAAGATGCAAACATAATATTTGACTATCTATTCACTTTTCACATAAAATACCTTATTTGGATATAACCCCTTTGTAATCACCAAAATATTGATTGTAACTCTAATTTGATTGCATATTTTTCGTCTGTAACTGATTTAAATTGAATTGATTTACTGATTGATTACAGCTTTAGAAATGATTGTGTGTACACATATAATTTACATGTACATATAATTTTTAAAAAGTTATTAAAGCTGTGGCAATACCTGTGTGTGTGAAATACACACAAAGAACAGAGGAGACACAGGGGCAGAAAAAAAATGAAAAGCAAAAATGGGGAACTTTGCTTTTGGATTTGAAGATATAAATACTTGCATCTGAAAGCTCACAAGAAAAGTGATGTTGTTCTGGGTTTCAGAGGGTTAATTTCCTTTTTTATACTCATTTATACAAAATGAAAAACTTGTATTTGTGACAAAAAAACAACTTGCAACAGAACCTCAGCATCTCAAAATATTAATGACCCTCATTTGATTCCATACCAGGCCGTTGTTTTTACATGTGCTTGAACACACACAGAGATCAACACAAACACACTGACACTGGAGCACGTGTGCACGTGTCAGCTGTCAGCACACTGTAGAAATACAATCACTCCATGTGGCCAATAGACAGTCTTTTAGCTTATACTGTAAATCTCAATTGTTTTGATATCTTTTTTTATAGCAATATTAGTGTTGTTCATGCTGCATCCGAGTTGTCATCCTGTGTCAATGCCGCCATTATTTCCATAGAAATGACTCTGTGATTATCCGGTGAATGACCTTGTCATAGCAGTTATTTAAAGGGGAGGCACAATTCCTCCCACAGTGAAAGCATAAGGAATGGAAATATCTTGGGAGCTCATTTCTATAAGACTCTATACCTTTTTAATCCTGCTCCACCCCCCGACTAAAACTGGGATTTACTGCACCAACTGCACTTTAACTCTTTCTCCCTCTGCAGCACCTTCACACAGTAAGAGCTTTTACGATGTTTTATAGCATGCAGCAGCCTGAAGATTATTTTTTTTATCTCTCCTGGTGGGCAGTATGAATACATTAAATGCAACTCTGGTAAGTTTTAATAATAGCCGACACTCCTGCAGCATGCAGCACAATGCATGCACAGTAAGCAGGCTGTGTAATAAGTGGGCAGTCAGACTAGGCAGTGCAGCAGGGAGGGCAGCAAGTCTTTGATCAGGCTTAACTGGCAAGTCAGGTCTTTGACATCTGAAGGCGAGGCTGAAAGGGTCCGAACAGAAAAGCAAGCAGCTTCTAGGAGAGAGAGAGAGAGAGAGAGAGAGTTTGGGAGGCAGAGAGGAGGGGCGAGCAGGACGAGAGCAGGGAACGGTGAGAATTCATGCTGTGTTAGCATCCCCTCAGCAACTCCATCAATACTGCATACAGCTGAGAAACTGGCAAAGGTCCTGCGTGCTGCATTTTCAGGCTCGGCCAGGAAAAGAGAGCAACTCCCACGACTGGTCTGTTCTGCTGCTGGAGGGGGGCTCTGTGAGGGGCAGAGCGCGCACGCACACACACACACACACACACACACACACACACTCTCACTTGAGCCTCTGCTGCATCGCGAGGCAGAAGAGTGGAGGAGGGTACGGAGGGACGCATTGACTGGGAATACACTAGTGGACAGAGCCAATCCCGGAGAGGGACAGGATTTTTAGGAGACTCGTGCTAATATGCTACCGTGCTCCGCAGGGGAAGCTGAGCGCCAGGGAGTTTGACAGGATCTTAGTGCACCTGCTCCATGCACACTGGTAAGCTTAATTTTTTCTTTTACATTTAAAGAAATATAGCTCTGTATTACAACTTGCCAAAAGACTGTGTTTATGTGATGCTCTGTGTATAGTCAGACTTATTTTGCCTGTGTTTGTGCGTTTTGGGCACACACAGTAGGCGACTTGTGTGGAAGTTGTTTGCTCTTCCAGATCTTCCCTGGAGAACCATGTACAGTCACGCACCATATAAAACTGAAATCACAATATCAGAAACTCAGAGCAGCAGTGCACAGTAGATTTTAATTTAAGGCTCTGTGATGTTACACATGTAAAATAAGACCATCTACAGCACTGGTTAATTTTTAATAGTTGGTATGTCAGCAACTCTTTAGAAATCTGGGAGAAAATGAAATATTACACAATAAGTTTCACATGTGTTTTTGTTTGTGTGTGTGTGTGCATGCTGAGAAACCAGTCAATAACAGAATTGTTAAAAAGAAAGCACAGCTCCTCAGTGGGGGTGTACACCCCTCTGTAAACCACCACAATTCTAGTTTTCCATGACATCATGGAGAGGTTATCACTCAAAGCAGCAGCAAAATGACCTGATAGATGCTGGTAGTGCCATTGTTTACCAGCTCTAGCTTCACAGAGGAATATAATGTGCAGAATGTTAAGTTTGGGTCGACTTTTTACAGAAAAACTGGATAAAATAATGCAAATTTTTCTCCTCAGAGAAGTCCTCTTGAGTGCCACAACAATGCTGAATGACGGTATAATCTTTGTTTTCCAGAGCCACGTGGCGTCTATGTATTATACATACTAAACACTGAAGGTTTGTTTTTGAATTCCATTTAAAGCTTAACTATATAACCTCTGTAGCATGTTTAAACATGGTTGAGACCTAAGAGGTTATATCCCATCCTTTATATTTTCTTATACTCACACTTTAGATACTGTTTATGAAGCTCTTGTTAGCTCTCACAATCTTGCCTGTAATGTGTCAATACCATTTATCTACAAGCAAAAAATACAACATTCTCAGAAACCCAGTCACGAATGGTGTGAATGAACTTCTTCACAATGTGTGATTGTGTCACGTACTAGAGCCTCTTAATGGAGATTGTGGTTTACTGTAATCCACTCTTTATTCTTTTATAGTTTGGACACATAGGCGTTGGAATAAATAGAAATTAATCAAAAGCCTCTTGGCATTTTGGGAGGACATTCTGATGACTCAGCTGATGAGGGTGCACAAATCTTACTCCAAAAACATGTATTGAAACATGTGTCTCTTTCTATTGTGAACAAGCACAATAAAAATGCAGAAATAAGATCTTTATTACATCTTGTATACAATACTGTTTGCAATGAATGCTTCATTAAAGGAATTCTTACCCACAAAATGACCATTTGTATTAATCATGCAGTGTTACCTTGAATTTTTGAAGAAAACCTTACATATTTAATGGAAAGTGAAACTTATCTAAGCCCTCTTCAAAACCAGATTCTAGTACAAAGCGTTTGTTTTTTGTTTTTTTAGGAGAAAATGCATGTGTTTAAGGAAGTAGCAAGCATACAACTGGATAAAACTTGAATAAGACTGCATGACTGGTGTGAGAGTTTGTAAATGGATGTTTTGAGATAATTTTGCTGTTGTTTGACGTCGTCTCCAATCAGTCAATCAATAAGTCAATATGTTAGTTGTTTGCAGAGTAATACAACATGACTAATTGATTTAGAAATGGTTGTTTGTTGGTCAGGTATTCATTTAAGCTGTCAGTAAACAAAATAGATAACCAGTAAGAGCCTTGTGAGAGAGCACTTTTACCCAACAGCTTACGCAATCAGGGGATGATTCCTTGGTCTTATCTTTGTATTTCACAAACCAGGAAAACGAGCAAACTGTGGGTGAGGCGAAGAGGTGTGGTCAAATATTAAGGGTTCAGGTAGATCGTTTATCAGCTGAGGATCAGAGAGACCTAATCGTTAACTACAGGCTTACATACCTGTAAAGCAAGTGTTTGAATGAAACAGAAACCACCAATTAAGATGGCTGGAGCGATGGGTGGATTATGAGACAATGGGCCCTTGGGCATAGACATGCAAAAGGCCACACCAACTCTCCTACAAAGTGGCAAAACTCACAGACGTTGTGGTAGGTTCTGTGCGTTTTTTGTTGTTTTGCATATTTTTGTAGTCCTCTTGTGTCCCCTTGTGGTTGTTTTGTGTCTCTTTGTGGTCATTTTTCTCTTTGCAGCTATGTTTGTAGTCAATGTCACTTTGTACTCATTTTATGTCTTTTTCAGTTAATTGTGTGTCTAAATTTGACATTTTGTGGCTCTTTATAGTCATTTTGTGCCTCCTATTGCTTGTTTCGTGTCTCTTTGTGGATACTTTTTCTCTTTGTAGTCTGTGTCTTTTTCAGTAGTTTTGTGCCTGAACATGGTTGTTTTGCCACTTTTTGTAGTTATTTTGAGTCTCTTTGGGGTTGTTTTGCCCCTTTTTGTAATCATTTGTGTCTCCTGGTGGTTTTGCCCCTTTTTGTAGTTATTGTGTTTACTTTTGGGGCCATTTTGAGGCAATATTTGTCATTTTGTGTCTCTTTATTGTCATTTTGTGTCTCCTTGTGGTTGTTTTGTGTCTCTTTATGACCTTCTTCTTTGTAGTCATTTTGTGTCTCTTTCAGTAGTTTTGTGCCTTTTTGTGGTTGTTTTGCCCCCTTTTTTTGTTATTTTTTGTCTTTTTGTAGTCATTTTAATTTGAGTGACATTTGTAGGTGAAGGTCACAGGGGGGACCCTAACATTTTGGGACCTGGCTCTAATCAATTCATGGCTGGAGGTGAACTAGCATTGAACTAGCAGCTCTTCTTTTGTTCAGGTGGTGCTGCAAATCCTTTTTTAATAGTGGATCAGGTGTGTCACTGGCTGGGAGAAACATGGGATATTTGCTGTATCCCTGAATTACACAGCGATGGTCTTCAGCTGCGAGAAGAGGAGGAGGAGGAGATCTTTCTAGATGTAGAGAATGATGCCCCTTTATAACAATGTTCATCATTGTAGAACAATAACATCACTTACAGAAAAGTTTTGTTTTGAGGGTTGAGTCCAGTTTTGAGAGACACATGTGACTATGGTGTTCCACATTTTTTTTTTTTTACTCGCGGTCAGTTTATAGATCGACCTCTTTACCACCAGCCAGGAGCTGCAATTTGCTAATTCTCCCCTCCAGCATTCCAGTAACAGGTATTACATTTGTAGGGAAGTGAGTGAAACTGACAGCTTGTTTGCAGGCAGGATTATTAGCACTGCTTGGGGACAGGCCCAACAGCAAGAGAGCGGGATCTGCGTCATATGTTGTGAGTACCAAATCTGCTTAACCTACTTTAGTTTTGCACAAAATATCTTGGTGCTTGCTGGGACACCGGGATGGCAGCTCTTTGCGATCCAATTTGTTGTTCATCAAAATTTCAGCGGTGACAAATTATTAAAGTGGCAACATGTGAGGCTGAAGTCTTCTCTCTTTAGGAAGTGATTAGATATGTTGCTCTCTATTTTTAGTGAAACACACATCAGAGGCTTTGTTGTGTTAGCATGCCTTATAAATGAATGCAGGAAATTGTATATTTGGAGGTAAATGTGGACCAAAAAGACACTTCGTGGAGATGCTCAATTTTAAAATTCTGACATGATATTAGAGCCAAAAATCATCATTGGCTTCAGTTTATTTTTTGACTTTACCTTAGTTCCCACAATAATTGTTCAGTGGTATATGTCTCAAACAAACAGTGGTCAGAAGGGTTCGTAAAAGTCCAAACAGAACAGTGGAAAATGCTTCATTGCAAGTTTTTTTTCTTTTTTTTATGTTCCTGCAGTCTCCAAGTCAATAGCTAAGAGAGCATTTATGTTTAAAGCTCCTACTGACTGGAATAATCTTTATGTAAATATTCAGTCCTTATAATCTTTCCACTTGTTCAAAGATGCCTTGTCTTCTTACTATAGGATCAGCTCTACATGTCCAGAATAACGACTCTGAGTTTGTTTACTTATGTTTTACAACTATATTACTTAATCTTAATAAATAAGTTCCAACAACTTCAAGGCCTGTATTCAAAATGAAAAAATCGACGCAATTACACACCCTATGTTGCATTAAAGTAAAGAAGAAAACACAAAGAATCCAAAAAATAGATACAATTCTCAATGAATTGTAGTCAGAGAGGTCTGCCTTTAACAACAGCAACATATATCCAAACATATGTTTCCTAACTCTCACACAACTGATGCAGTATAATCCAAGTCTCGTTTATCCAGCTTTATGTTCAGCACTTTCAAAACCTTGCAAAAACCTTACTATATAAAAACAGTTCTGCATAAACTGTGCCTGTGCTGAAATGCTTGAGCAAGATGAGTAATTGGTACACCTATGGTTATTTGAATGATGAAGTATTACTTTAAATGTAACTATTGGCATATGATATACATGATATACTAAAAGCATCAAAAGCAAAAGTATTTGTTCTGCCGAAAAAACGTATTAGATTAATGATACTGGTGCATCAGTTTTACTGTTGCATGATTTAGATCAGACAGTTTAGTCCAGCGTCCTCAAAGGGTCACAAGATCAATCAGAGGGGCTGTGAGATGATGAGATGATCAGAGAGGAAATAATTAAATCATAAACCTCTGAAATATCACAAATAGCCCCAGTTATACACGTTTTTATGTTTCATGTTTTATGTTTGAGGTCACAGGCCAAAAATGTTAAGAATCACTGATTTCAGTTTCAACAAAGTGCTGAAATTGTTATTTATTTCATTTTATTTCATTCATTTCATCTAAAATCTTAATCAGTCAAGTCGAGTAATTATATCTGTCAAATAACTGCAGAAAGAAATCTTGGTTTTTCCCCTTTAAATGTGGAGATGAATAAAGTAAAATCATATTTAAGTACATGGGTGAATGTGCATAGTTACTTTGACCCACTGCAAACAAACACATGATTTAGGCACAACAACTCAATCTCAGCTTCAGAGTTGTGTCCAGTCAGAGATCTTTCCATTTCTCATTTGTTCTCAGGAGCGTTTTCTAAGCAGCGCTCCATTCAACGCTGCACACTTTTTTTCTGAAGTTCAAGGACATTAAGATGTGCTCAGAATATCAAGCAGTCCTTTTGCTTGTACCTCAAAAGGATAATTTGGTGATGGATTGCACCGTGTTGAGCGATACACCTGCCACCCCGGGTCCACTCAGATTCATAGCAGCCAGTGCTCTGTGAGTAACTAAGTAACTACTGTATGTGTGGGTGAAATACCAGTGCTGGCAGAAATGTGAGGGCAACGTGGCAACAAAACAAGGGGGATTTTGAAACTCAAGGGGCCCCTGCTTCCCTTTAAAGCGCAGTGTGACGAGAAAGTTAATAGGTGTCGGAGTCCTGTTAATATTTAACGGTTTCCCATGCAATATGCATGAACAAAGGTAACAATGTGTGTGGAAATGTTCCTAATTAACACAATTGCTTCCTTTTTACAAGCACTTACATGTTATATAGACACACACACACACACAGAATAATCTAATAGTCTGATCCTCACTCATTCAGACACAAGAGCAGCGTCATGACAAATAACACAAACACTGTTAGTGACTGACTTGTTAGAGGACCCAGGACCATAAAAAAAAGTATGGAGAGAAATGGGGGTTAGATGACTTGTCAATTTGACGGACAAAATTGGAAATAAAAAACTAAAATTCAAAACTTAAGAACAGACATCTGAGGAATGTTTTTTTGGCATGATCACCTTTTAAACTGATCCAAAATAAAAACCAGAATAGCTAGAGCAAAAAAGCTATGGCTTCTGTCTTCCCCATCATTATGTCATGACCTAAAGTTACCTTACCTTACATGCGATGCAGATGTGGTAAAAACACATGGTGGAGCCAGTATTTCTTTGTTCTGTATTAATCTAAAATAGAAGCCATAATAACGAGAACATTAATTCATTTTACAGCAGAAAGCTTTTGTCTCCTGTATCATCATGTAGTATGGTCATAATGACATCATCGAGTTACATTACATGCAGTGCAAAACGCGCTGTGGTACCAGAGGTATAATAAAACGCCTTTGCATTCTGCTCATCAAACGTTTATATGAAGAACTAAAAAGTATACGTAGTTCAGAAAACTTTTCTCAACAAAACACACAAAGATCAAAGAACAAATATCTGTGTGGTGTTTGTAATGTTGACTGTGTTGTTCTCTCTGATGCAGGTTATGTGGAGGAGCTGACGTGTGCGATGGCCAGCCTGGACCTGCAGGTTCTCATACACACAGCTCTGTGTTATCGTTACCTTTCAAACAAGCAGCCCAGCCCAAAGATCTGACCGCACCCCTCCTCCCTCTCCCCCCTCCCTCCCTCTCCCCTGGGTGTCCCTCATTCCTGGGCCCACCATGGGAGGATGCTTCTCCAAACCCAAACCAGGTAAACAATATGTTTCCGTGTCACTATCAGGGGCAGGTTAGTTTAGTTTCAAAGAAAGTGTACACCAAAGAAGTGACAGGTTGTGCAGGTGAGCAGTCGTGGAAGTGAAGTTAAAAAGGTGTTGACACACAGTCATGGCATTTTGTATATGTTGTTGTTTTATGTTGTACAGGATTACATAGTATTGTAAAGTGTTCAAGTTATTTTGTCCACCCCGTAGCTGCTTTTAGCTGATCCTGCTTTTAGTATTTCAAGAGAGGCAGGGTAATATGGTTGTGCCTGCAAAATTAATAATAAGATATAATGATCAAAGTTAACAGCAACAGTTGCATAATATAAGTAAACTCTTTTTATTTGTATGAATATTAGCTTAAATTATGCAACTTTAAGAGCTTTCTATGATTCAGCTGGAGTTCTTACTAGAATTTCTGACTCGATACTGACACCCAGAAAAATACTCGCTACCCAATACCATTGCTATACCACAGGGAAAAAAATGGCAAAAAATGAATAGGCATAAAAAATAAATATTTTTAATTATGATAAGAACAATACAAACAAGAAAAAAAAAATTCTGTGCTTCCGGCAACTTGGCGCCATATTTTGAAGATCAAATAGTTGTTGGGGCAGACTGCGAGTGTTTCTGTCTAGTTGCAGGTTGACTTTTCTCAGTTTCAATCTGGGACTTTAAGAGAAACATAATACTTTTCAGACACAAATAAGAGTGTCAACTTATAAAATTAACACTGCTGATTAATGTTGCAGATAGGCAGGACTGAGAACATTGGCTACTTAGCTGGCACAATAATATAAGTAATTTTATTATTGTTGTTAGCTGCTAGTTTAATGATAGCATAAGAGACGGCTAATGTGGCTGTCAGCTAACGGCAAATAATTAAATGGCTAACTTTAATGTGTTCTAATACTTAATACTGGTGTTGCGGACAATAGCTGACGTATTCAGCTGCTTGTAAGGGGAGCGTCTGTGTGCCTGCCTGTCTGAAGCGGTGCTGTGTGTGCAGTTGTATGTCAATGAGGAGGCGGAGAAGGCACTGCTGGTATTGTTACTGTTTTAAATCAGTATCATATCCAATAGTAACAGTTAGTATCTGAGTACCCATGCTGAGCTCAGCAGTGTTGCCTGCACACGACTCTTAACATGGAAGTGGCTCAGCGGTGGCTAGTAGCTAATGGTACTAACAGCGCAAACAGTGCTAACAACACCAACGGTGCTAACAGAGCTAACGATTTTAACCCATGGGGGAACCGGACTTTGGGAGATTGTTAGCGGTAACGTCTGTGTGAACGCAGTGCAGAGCGGTGGCGATTAGCACCAGTGGGATAGCCTACACACACAGGGACTCACATGTTGTAGCCGGATTGGCTACCACAATAATAAACAAAGAAGCTCAGATTACAACGTAGACAGAGGTAGTGTGAAATCAATCTCTGCCCAGGACGCCATTACTCCGCTATATCTTTACATAACAAATAACTATTTGCTGCTATATTAGTATACTAAATGTATCATAGAGAACCTTTGATTAACCTGTTTTCTTAGTGTTACTCAGAAACATTAATTTGTTCACCAGACATTTGTAGAACAAGATAACAACATATTATCCCATTATTGTTCTACTAAAAAATCAATAAGTTATGGGATTGAATTATGGCTCAGCCCTAAGTTGCTGTATTGTCTACAGCTGGATTTCTAATTTGTACAAAAATGTAAACTTGAGTTGAATTCTGTTGAGTATTTCAGTTTAATTTTAAAAAGTGGCTTCTCATGTAGAGATGATGCTCAGTTACATAGAAATATAATACGCTGATTTATTTACAGTATTCTGTTTGATTCCAGTTGAAATACTTTATTGTTTATACAGGAAAGATACTCTGTACATCAGTTATGTTTACATTGTCTGTAAATCTACCAGAAGTGACATGTTTGTATAATGTACTGTTTCCATGGAGAGACCAGTGAGTTGTTGTTAAAAGATATATTTTTAGACAGTTTGTTCAGATTGAATCATTGTTAAAGCTACCTACCTCCTCCAAATCCTGTTACATGTCATTGCATATCCAGCCTCCTCTGTTTGCACTATAGTGTTTCGTGTGGGAGGAATTTTAATGCTCTCTGTGGCATATTTGGTCAAGAGGATTACATACTGAGACAAGAATATCAGAATATGACACTGTTTGTGTCTGTATCCATATCAGTGTTAGCATAGCTCAGAGATTAGCTATCATGCTTTATAGCACTCTTACAGGTGATAATAACACACTGTAGCTTCAATGCGGGTGTTTGGAGACACAAGCTTTGAGATCAAATCATCTGTTCAGTGCATCATGTGGCGTTTAATGAGATGATGAGGAACTACAGTAGTCATCTGTATACAAATGATTGATGTAAGGCTGCTGACTGTAATTAGTCAGTGTTTATGATCTACTAACAATCCAAAACAAATCAAACTCAACAAGAATATCACAGTAAAATAAAAACCAAACCAAACTGCTGGTTGTCTCTCCCACTCTGTAAGCTCTATGGCTCTGTGTCTGTGGACCGCCTAAAATAACATAATTAACACTTTAAGTGTACTAAACAGTTCTGTTTGTGTTATAGGTTTTGAACCATGGAAATTTTATCATGGGTCCATGAAAAGTCATAAAAAAATGGCCATGAAAATGTGTGGGTACCAGAACATCACATTAATAATAAATTGTATTTGATATATTTGACTTTCCAAAAAGAATTTAAAGTAGCCTATTTTAAAACCACAAAAATTAGGTAAAGGGAAGTCTGAGATATAAATCATAACTCCCCCTGAATATACAGTCAATATGTATAGCTGTATCTTTAAGTGTAAGTGGGAGTCAATTGGCACAATAACAAGATGTACGAGGGAGAGAGAGCTTGTACACTTGGCTTACTGCCGACTTCATTTGCATCAAAATATGAGGAAATACAGAAAGGCTACAAACACTTTGAAAATATGCATAAGGATCTTAACACCATCTGCTCACTCATGCCTAAATAAAAGTGTTATCCTCGTAAAAGCTCTAAACACTGAAAAGATCAAAATAAAAGCATTATAGAAAATATTTTGTTACACATTTCACACCAGATAACCTTTAAGTACTGATTAAATGAAGCATCAGTGTGGTGATGTCCCATTTAGCAGCAGATATTTCAGCAGCATCTAGAGATTCTCTTCAGCTGTGGAAAGCTTTCTCTTTCTTTTCTCATGCAATTGCTGCTCACTATTATGATTTTCCATTGATTTTAATTAAGACTTGCTCAGCAGGAGAAAATTCCAGCCAGATTACTGTGTAAGAACCGGATGATCAGCACATTTTTCCAGCCGAACAGATAAAGCCTGCTGCAGTGAAAAAGGAGTTACACAACTGTTTCTTAATGTGTAGATATAGAAGCCCAACAGCAGCGCGCATCAAATGCCCTCAAAGAAAACTTAACTCCAACACTGTGTTACAGTCTGTTTTCTTAAATCAAGAAAACAAAATACTGCGATTTTTATTTGAGTTTATGTCCGATTCCTTAAAAGTCTCATATTTTCAAGTTTCGGAAGTAAATGGACAAATTGAAATGTGATTGAGTGACTTTGATTTGTTTTAATATGAAAATATGCTTTTTTTTAAAAAAAAAAAAATCTCTTTCTCTTTTTTGCCTAAGTTTATAGTTATGAAATAAAGGTTGATTGCTTATTGTTCCCTGTAGGCCTGGCCTCACTATGCAATTCTGTCTGCTGGTGCGTACAAAGTCCCGGGAAAATGAAGGCTCAATTACAGCACAAAGTAACTGTATTTGTATCCGTAGCTTTTCAACCAACAAAATTATCTGTATCCATAATCTTTACTCGGCATGGGCGGGGTTAAACTGACAGTGAGTGGCACTTAAATCAAAAAGGGATGGGGTATCACTAGACGGTACTTTAACCCTGAAATTGATATGGCTAGATCAGAAGTTGCTATAATTATTATTTATTATATTAAGAACAATATCATGATTGAGCTTCTGATCATTTTTGATCCCAAGAGACTGAATACAGGGACACAAAGTTGTCTGTTTAATATGTAAATTTAATGGCAAAACATTGAGCAAAATGCCCCAATATTTGTGGATTTTCCACACCATATTACTAGCAAATCTAGTGTGAATATTATTTAGGAATGTAAAGTATTTTTGGCACTGCTCTGCAAAAGGGTATTTTGGGAACATTTTGGTGCATGACTGAATTCCTGCTGTTTCAAAGACAAAGGGCGTTGTATTTAAATAGAGATTTTGTAATCTGTTTTTGTATTGAATTTGGACATTTGAATGACACCTGTAAATATGCTACTCACTAAGAAGTATGAAGGAAAAGAAAAGAAGACAAGGTTGCCCTCACACACGTCTCTCTTCACCTGTTTCCTGCTTTCATTTGTTTCAGTTGTTGAGATGTCAGATTCAGTTTGTCCCAAAACTGTAGATGTCTCTCATTGCTGAAAGGCAAATTACTCTTCCAAAGCAATGAAGACAGATAGTATAAAATAATATATGACAGGTATACAGGATTATTAATTGCAATCCACTGGTGAATAGTGGCAATATTAGTCTGCCAATATTACTTAAATGTCCATTTGAAAGCTTCACAGCATCGTTTCACTGCACTGCAGGTGTTCAGTCATGCATTTTCAGACATTTTCTAAGTGAGACATGTCTGTGTTGTGCAGTTGAAGTTAAAGTGGAACTCTCTCTCCTGGAAAAAGAAAAAGAGGTAGACGGGCTGTCACCTAATGGCAAAGCGAGTCCCTTCGCTGACTGCAGACCTAACGGGGCCCTGGGACACGGCTCCGACGATGATTCCACCCCGCTCCCCCTCTACCACAAACCACGGGACTATGTGGAGGCCTCCGTCTGTCATGTCAAAGATCTGGAAAATGGACAGTAAGGAAATGAAAAATACAACTTATTTTTTTCAATACTCCAAAAACGCCTACATATACATGCACACTTATGTGAAGGTCATAAGTTGTTGTGTACTATGATGATGCACATGATACAAATGTTAAAGTGAGAAACACATTAGAGTGAAACGTCACTAGAGAGTGCAGAAAGAAGTAAAATCAAATCTTAAAGCGACAATTTGCTCAAAAACACAGTAAAACTTTTTTTTTCTTTATGGCCTCATCAGAGATACATTGGTGTGTCAGACACTGACACTGAGAGGCACCATTTAGCGGCGTATGAAACACCCCAGGTGACGACATTTGGTGACGCTCCAGGGCAACCATAAAGTGTATATGAAGATATATATAAAAAGCATATGTGAAGATATATTTAAAAAAGCGAGAAAAGTTTGCATGGTGTGTGTGTAAGGGAAGGTAGATGGATCAAACAAACTCCAGACTTTCAACTGGAGCCCATTGTTCGTGTACTGTGTGAAACCAAAAGTTAATCAAGTTCATAATAACGTATTGTTTTAATATGTGTAGCAAACTACACTGGTGACATATGTCACGACGTATGATGTATAACGTATAACTCATTACTCATAACAAAGCACTTATTTAAAGCCAAACCACATGCTTTTGGTGCCTCAATCTAAGGAAGTAAACCTGAAGGCAATAATTTTTTTTTTACCAATGTTCTAGTTGTATTATGAAAAAGACTATATGCATTTAATGAGCAGAAAATTAACATTTTCTGTAAAACAAAAGCTTGGTTTGATAAGAGGTGATGCATGTGACAAGAGTAAATCGACACGCTGTCCCTAAGTGTCCAAAATTGATGCAGCAGGGGTACATACCATATTTTGATGTAATGGACCACTCCCCAAGTGTCTGTATTTGATAAATTGGAAGTGAGATTGTGTTGGCAATTTTCGTAGCTTCCTCTCTGATGATTGCTGCTTACAGTCTAGCACCCTGTCATTAGTTTTTTATAAAGTGGCTGGCTTTATCTGTGTGCTACACCGAGAAAAATCCTGAACACAGCAAAATAATAAGAAAATCCAGGCAGAGAGCAGAGTTTACCGCCACACACTTTGATCAGAATTTATGATTGTAAGGAATTACTTCTCTATACATCTATGCATTGATTTTATAAGAAAATCCTGCCTAAAATGTCTATTAAAACAAAATTAACCATGTTTGACAATGATCCAGAATACATTACTTCCATGATTTTAATTGAATGTATTTGTGTTATCTGTTCATTTGATGTATTTGGTTCATTTTTGCTCCCAGAGTGTAGCTTAGATGGATGAAGATAAACCATATTTTTAGTTGTAGTTTTGAATGTTTCTTTGGTAGTATTTAATCATAAAACAGTCATGAATGCGCACAAGCATTTTTGTTTTGTTTTTTTGTATGTGACAGGATGCGAGAGGTTGACTTGGGAAGTGGCAGAGCTTTGTTGATCAAAGAACACGGGGAGTTCTCAGCCATGGCCCACAAGTGTCCGCACTATGGCGCACCCCTGGTTAAAGGTGAGTAATATATTGCACAAGTTTAACATTCTTTACAATATGTATGATCATACAATTGATATTCTTGTCATTTTTCATTCCCATTTATACATGGGACTCAAAACCACAGGAGCACAAACATAAAATGCAATAACAACAAAACAATGGCACGTGGCATGGCTAAAGTACTACAAATGCTACTTAAGCGAAGGACATTCTTCAAAAAAAACACCAAAGTTACAAATGTCTTTCAACCTTTCACTCCAGGTGTGCTGTCAAAAGGACACGTGCGCTGTCCATGGCACGGTGCGTGTTTCAATATTGCAACAGGTGACCTGGAGGACTTCCCTGGGCTGGACAGCCTGCCTACCTTCCAGGTGACCTTCCCCCCCTGGTGCTGTCTCCTAACACATTACCTGTCTTATCATGTCTCTAAGCACCATCAAAAAGTGTACACATCGCTCATGTCTGTTTGCTCCAGGTCAGAGTTGAAAAGGACAAGGTGATCATTCGTGCGAACAAGCAGGTAAAAAGAAAAAGAATGAGAAGAATTTATGCAGGAACATAAACGGACCCCCTGATTCATTTGAAATGCTTTTTTTTTTTCAGGCTCTTCAGTCACAGAAAAGGTCAAAGCCCATGGCCCGATGCTCAGCAGTCATTAACTCCAGCACAGGCTTCAGCCATGTTCTCATCATTGGCTCAGGTCAGTGTGTTTTTGTCTCTTTAACAACAAGAATCCAGCTTTGTTTGACTCTTATTATCAGCATCTTCCTTCTCTTTCTCTTACAATAATATTTTCCTCCTTTGTGGTGAACATACCCGCAGGTCCAGCAGGTCTGGTGTGTGCAGAGACACTGAGGCAAGAGGGCTTCACCGACCGCATCGTCATGTGCACCATGGACAGACATCCTCCATATGACAGGCCTAAACTGAGTAAGGTTTGTACACAGACCTTGAGCACATAAACTCAGACAGAACTGACTTTTGCCAAGAAAGTTATGTAACAGACTGCAGAGGTGCTGAAACAGGGGCTCTTGGGGGGAGCAGCTACAATTCACAGTAACAAAGATACAAAGAAAGTTGACTTGTTCAGAAGTAAACAGACACGACTGTAGCAAATATGATGCAATGTTTCAATTGCCATGAAAAGCTTGACATGAACTATTCACCTGCATAAATTTGTTGAGCTTTTGGAAAGATTGTTTTTTAATTAAGGGATATTTGCCTATTTATTGTTTTTTTGGATGTACTCAGCACTAACTTGCTGACCCTTAGTCCTTAGACAGCACAGCAGAGCAGCTGAGATTGCGCTCCATGGACTTCCTACAGGATCATGACATTGAACTGCTCACAGAGAAAGAGGTGAGAGGTGGTACCCTCAGATCAGTTAAGTAATTAATTGGATCCTGAACTATCCAATGCAAATTCCACAAAAATCCATGAACCTGTTTGACCTTGCCTTGCTTGCTTTAGGTTGTGGCGATAGATGTGAAAACACGATCCGTGACCTTTGAGGATGGCTTGCGGATGGAGTACAGGAAACTCTTTATTGCTACAGGAAGCAAGTAAAGAAACAACTTTTTTTTTCATGTGTCAGTTAAGAATATTATTAATTCATTGATAAAATGACATCACATTGCTTCTACTTCCTGTTTGAAAGACCCAAACCAATGATCTACAAAGGCAAAGATGTTAGGAACGTGTTTCACCTCAGGACACCAGAAGACGCCAACAGCATAGCAAGGCTGGCCAATAACAAGAACGCTGTGATTGTGGGCACATCATTTGTTGGTGAGAAATGTACACACAGATAAACACATTCTTCTCAATTGTGCTGATTATGATCTGTGACAAATTAAGGAAAAAAGAAAGTGAGTCAGTAAAGTGTTGCCGTGAAATCTGGGCTCGTATTTATTAAACCTACAATTTACACTTAAAACTTGCCAGTGTAGAAGTACTAAAGTGGCCAGGGTTCAAGTCTAGTCCCAGCTCTTTGCTGCAGATCATCCCCACTGACTTATAAAGAGAACTGGATACAACATTGGAGGCCAGCTGCCTTACATTCCTATTAAAGTTGTTCAGTGGTGCTTCAGGTCAAAAGAGACTTCCCGGGTATAAAATTACTTTCCCATCATTGGGCACATCTGCTGTCTTGAATGGGGATAAAATTATTTGATCATGCAGCTCTTTTAGACTTGTTATTGGACCGAATGGATCAAATTCTGATAGTGAAACAAACAGCATAAATCCCAAAAAGATGCCAACGACACTTAATATTCTGATGCATCTGCTAGTGGCCTATATTTGGTGCACAACAGACTCCTCGTCTGAGGGTGCTCTCACACGCGTAGTCAGGTTGATTTGGTCTGCACCAGGGTTCGATTAACAGCTTACACACAACAATCCGTACTAACTGTGCAAACGAAGTGGACCAAACAGTGTAGGTGTGAAAGAACCCTAAATCTGGGTCTGAATGAGGGTCAAACATGTACGACTAAATCTTTTGTATGTTTCCTTTAACACTAGCCATTTTGGTGCGCACTGCTCTTTCACAGGTCAAACAAGTGTAAGCTGTAGCAGTAGCACTAGTCTTGCATAGCCAGACCTATATTCACGGTTCATTTTAGCTCTGTGGCAGCACTGAAGTAAGCAGAAAAAGTGAAACCTAGCCAAAGCTGCAGTGGTGGGCGGGGTGTGAGACCAGATCCAGAATTTTTCAAAGAGGGAGAAAGAGTAGATCTGCTTCTGGCCCCTTTTCAGAGTTTTTTTTCGCCTTTTCTTTTTGTCCTATCTTTGTTAGAATAACCATGTGAAACAAAGTAGTAATCATAACAAAGTGTTTTTTGCCTCTGTGTAGGCTGTCAGTCTCATTCTTGTGAATGCAATATCTTAATAACACCTTGAGGGAATTTCTTCACATTTGACACAAACTTCCACCTGGACTCAATGATGAACTGATTATGGTGGTCAAAGGTCATTGTGACCTCATAAAGCATGTTTGTGGCCATAACTCTAAATATGACAAAATTTCACATGCATTTCTAATAGGATACAATGATAACAGTGATGGCATTTTATATTGAGAAGGTCAAATGTCAGCCTCACTGTGACATCATCATGTTCTGCAAAACACTTTTCTGGTCAAACTCAGTGGCATAGAAACAGAGGGGGTCACATTTGGTCAGATACTGAATTGGTAACACAAATCTTGGGTGTCTACCATGAAACTGTAGTGACTGCAGAGATCTTTTGTACTGTGCTTGAAGCATCCATGTTTTCATAGATATGGATGTAAACTGTAAGTGCAACTTGGTTTGCAGAGGCGTATGATGGCAGGGCAGTAATTGTAGTTACATATTTTAAAACTACCTCTGGAGGGGAACTCTAAACTTAAAGATCCAGTGTGTAGCATTTAGTGGCATCCAGCGGTGAGGATGCAGAACTGGAACTTCTCTTGTGTGCTAAGCATGTAGGAGAACTACTGTGGCCCTACCCAGCCAGTGTTTGATTTGTTCATTTTTGGCTACTATAGAACAACATTGCGGACCCCCTGTAAGAGGACCTGCTCCGTATCTAGATATAAAGTGCTCATTCTAAAGTAATAAAAATGCAATTTTTATTTTATAGGTGATTATAATCAAATAAAAAAACAGCCATGAATATTGTATACCATTTCTGAGAATAACTGTCCCTCTATCCTAGACACTGGACCTTTAAATTCAAAATTTTACTTTAAGCAGTGTGACACATATGAGCCCTGGTGACTATGAAAGCCATAACTTATGATTCACATCATTTTGATTCTCATTCAGTGACCAGTGACCTCATGCCCTGCAGGGAAGCATCTGTTATGTTTCTACATTCATTTATTCATTTTCTCTATATCATTTTGCATTAACTGCTACATACTGTATAATAACTGTATGCTGGTCATTTGTTGGTCATTTGTTGTGTTGTCAGGTATGGAAGTGGCTGCAGCTCTAACTGACAAGGCCCACTCAGTCTCTGTCATCGGGATCGAGGCAGTCCCCTTTAAAAAAGCTCTCGGGGAGAAAGTAGGGAAAGCCATAATGAAGGTAGATACACAGTCATCAGTTCTCTCTAGGGGAAGGAAAAAAATCCTGCTAGTTAAAATGCAAATTTTCTGGTCAATATCCTATTAACTACAAGAGAGAGCATAAATCTCCTCATGCAAATTCAGTTGTCTTGCAGTTTTCACATGTTGTCTGCGATGTGTTTTGTCATCTGCAGTTGTTCGAGGTAAACAGGGTGAAGTTCTACATGCTGAACGAGGTGTCAGAGATGATTGGCCATCATGGACAGGTATCCAGAAAGTGAGAGAAACAGCATGACATGATGCTCAGCAGCACCACCCTCTCTTATTTAATCTATGATGAAGATGAGTCACATAGAAAACATGAGAATATTAATCAAAATGAAAGCTGTCCTATATGTGTCAACTTTAAAGCCCCTGAAAATGTGGTGTAAAAGTACTTCTTTAAAACATTAATGAGAAATCATAATCAGAAATACGATCCACAGTTGTATAGGGACCTTTACAGTTGCTCTTATATGAAGGCATTGGGAAATCACAAGGAAAAAAAATAAGATGTCAAAATGCTGTATGTTTATATTGGTATATTATATAACATATATAAATATATAGAGACAAAATAGAAATATGAAATACATACAAATATGTGTTTCATACTACAATAATTACCCACAGTATAGGTAGACAGAAATAATTTAAAGATATATATATATATATAAAAATAAATAAACAAAAAAATGACTAAATGAGCAACTGAACATCAAAATGTATTATATTAGAATAAGATATATGAGAAAAATACAAATTAGATAAACGCATTCTTTCCACTTATACTGAATGTCCATAATAATGCACGCATTGTGTGAAGCATCAAGGTGTTAACAGTCAAAAGGTCTGTGTGTGCAAAAATCCTCATAAATTATTTCAAGAATTTAATTCAAAAGCTTCAAAACTCTCAGGGTGTGTTTGAACACACTTCATATAACCATATGGTCCACTAGACAACTGAAGAGTAAAAAACACTAAATTTTAGGACCTCGTCACTCAAAGTAAGAGACGGACAGAAAAAAGTCTTTAGGAGAAATCTCCTGAATAGACGTGTCAAAGATGTAATATTATGCACATTTACTACATGTCCTAGACATGTGTTTTCCCTGTTTACACAGCTGAAAGAGGTGGTACTGAAGAGTGGAAAAGTCCTGCGCGCAGACGTGTGTGTCATTGGAGCAGGTGATGTCAAAGATGATGCAAAATGTGACTTGTTTCAAATCTGTCCTCATTATCTGCAGTGACATTTAAAGGAATAGTTCACCCCAACATCAAAAATACCTATTTTCTGTGTTTTACTTGTTGTGCTATTTAGAAATCTGGATTATTTTGGTGTCAGCTGCCGAGTGCCGGAGATATCGACCGTAGAGAGGTCTGCCTTCTCTCCAGTAGAAAATAGATGACAGCTGGCTTGTTGTACTCAAAATGGCAAAAAATATATTTTAAAAGCTCAACAGCCATATCTCTTTCCAAAAATTATGAGCCAGTTATTAAAGATGATCCAAAGACCTCGTTGTTAGCAGTTTCATGTAGGAACTATTTTCTTTAACTTAACTATAGCTGTCAATAGAAGGAAGTGTGCATCAACTCATGGACGAGAGGCTCCTGCTGTCAGAATGCACGCTTCCTTCTGCATGATTAGGGTTGGCAGTGTAGTTTGGTAGAAAGAAAAATAGTTTCTACATGAAACTGCTCACAACAAGGTCTGTGGATTATCTTTAAGCTGGTCATGATTTCTGGAAAGAGACATTGCTGTTAAGTTTTTCAAATTCAAGTTTTCTTTGAGCACCACAAGCAGAGTTCCATCTAGCCTACGGCCGATATCTCTAACACTCTGCAACTCAGAACAAAACGATATAGATTGATAAACAGCACTACAGGTAAGAGGAAAAAAGTTTTGTTGTTGTTTTTGGGCTAAATTGTCCCTTTAATTACAGCAGGTGATGAAACTCCCTTTTGATAAATTGCAGCTCCATTTTTCCGTATTTTCTCTTGTGCATCTCAGGAAGTGTTCCTGCAACAGGCTTCCTGAAACAGAGCGGCATCCACATGGACTCCAAAGGCTTCATCACTGTTAACAAGGTATTTTAAATGCAATTTTGAATGCATTTTTTTTTTGAAAAGCCTGAAGACTAAGTGAAAGTGTTTTATCCCAAACTTACTCCTCTAAACTTTCTCCCAGATGATGCAGACAAATGCAGACGGGGTCTTTGCTGGAGGGGATGTGGTGGTGTTTCCTTTCCCTCCACGAAATAACAAGAAAGTGAACATCCCTCACTGGCAAATGGCTCATGTACATGGTGAGTATGCGTGATCCTGACTGTATCTACGCACCTGTGATGATTTATGTGTGATTTATGCACCTAAAGACGAGCATGTAAATGTTTTTTTTAACCTCGCTGACAGGAAGGGTGGCAGCTCTCAGCATGATGGGCAGAGCCACTGAGATCAAAACTGTGCCTTACTTCTGGTCAGCCATGTTTGGGAAGACCATACGCTATGCAGGTAGGCAGGCTCTCCATCTGTCTCTGGTTTGAAGAGTTTATTTTGAGACAAGAGAAAGATCAGAGGTTGAGTGTAGTTACCACACTGCCATCTAGCTGTACAGATAAAAAGAAAGACCTAAAACTGAGAGACTGAATCAGACTGTTTTTCTTGTTGCCCTTGACAAATAAACTCACATATGTATAAAATGTACTGTTTGTAAAGGTTATGGTGATGGATTTGATGATGTCATTATACAAGGAGATCTGGATGAATTGAGGTTTGTGGCGTTTTACACCAGGTACGTTTTATTTTTCATAATAATCTTAAGTAAACAGAAAATGCACACAAATATTTGGTCATAAACTGTGTTATTTTAAGTCTTAAATTGTGCCTCCCCGTCCAGTTTCTAACTGTTTCCTCCTCTTGTCCATCTATAGGGGTGAGGAGGTGGTTGCTGTTGCCAGCATGAACTATGATCCCATTGTATCCCGTGTGGCAGAGGTCTTAGGGTCCGGAAAGACGATTAAGAAACGAGATGTGGAGTAAGTCCCCTTTCAAGCCTTAAATCTGGTCCCAGTTACAATAGCTGTTATGTTCTTTAGGTTTTCTCAGGTTTTACTGTGAAGAAAAACATGACAAATGTTATCACTGACAGTAAACACATCGAGTCGTTGAGCTTGTGACTTTGATCACATGGAAAGTATTACAAGACTACAGCTTATCCAAACAACAAGTCAGAGTACCACAGAAAAATAACGCCAGTTGTTGCTTTACTAAATCATACAGTTATGCAATATTTTCGTTTAAAATGATTTCTGTGGATGTTCCCGGAAAAACAAACATTGTCATTTTGTTCTAATTATAGAAATAACCAGGACCAGGAAATTATATAGCTACATAGTTGTGTAGAGTTTATCATCAGCTATTAATGATTAATTAATTAATGATATTTTTGGATACTTTTCTAATGATCCTCTCCTCTTTTTTCAAACTAATTTTTAGGTAATTTTCTTATCACCTTTAACTAATTTCTTGCAGTTTGAGGGACATTTCTTGCTCAGCTGGTCATCGTTTTCTAACGAAATCAAACCAATTTGCTCAGGTTTCAAAGGGTCAAATAGCTTGTGAAAGTCGCAAAAACGCAGCACAAGAAAACCGAGATCAGTCCAGGTTTCAAGGGGTTAAGTTTGTATCTCATTAGCAAACTGGACTTGTAACATAAAGTGTTTCCACACTGATATCATGTTGCTGTGCTTGCATGCTTCATTGTTTCTGCATACATTTCTGCCTGTGCTGTCCCTGTGAATTTGACTGCAGTGTTCCTCATGTCTCTCGTGTCTTTCATTTCTGATAATGCAAACTCTAAATGTGAAGGATGTTAGCACGGCTCGGCAAGTATGGACAACTATGAGCTTTTTCTATCTTACATGTCACTCATATTGACCATGTGTAGGGAGCAGGTGACTTGATAATAATGCACGTGTGTGTGTTTGTGTATTTCACTGCATTTTTTCGGTATTTGCAGGACTGGAGACATTTCTTGGTTGATTGACAAAGGCTCTCAATGACTGACTTCACATCTGAAAGACAGACCTGAAGTTCACTGGACACCTCAATATGGACACTTATGGTGCTGAGACTCTGAGCAGCTATCCCGGTCTGGACACACACACACGCACACTCACACTCACACACATGCACACACTGGGGACAGGACTGTGTCTGTTGGAGACACGCTTTCCCTGAGGACGACACTGAAACTTTCTTCTGTTCCCAAGAGACACTTTAACGTGACAAACTGTCTTTTCTGACAATGTTGTTTCACAAACAAAGCAATATTGGATCCAGCCTCTGTGCTGCTGCAAGATGTATCTACCTGTACACTTTGTTTATAAGAAGCCAGGGATGGGCAATGGCATTTTTTTTGTACAAATAACATTGTATATAGCTATAATCCTGAATGCACTGTAACTAAATGAGAACATAGAATTTGAACTGAATTTTTCTAAGTTTTAAATATCAGCTTTGGTTGTATGCTCTCATACAGGCCTAAGATCTGCATGCTATAATTTACTCTAATAGGAGTTAAAAAATAAGTCCCTTAACAGAGAGTTTTCAGTGTAGATGCATCAGCAAACAAAGCTTGAATCTGCTAAAAACAAACCCTAAATGCAGCTTTAACAAACTCACTAACACACATGCAGCTTTAATTCGGAATAAATTATTTTTTTAGGTAACAGCATCTCCGTATTGGTTGCCTTGCTACTGTAGTAGATTGCACAAATGGAATTCAAATCATACTTCGTTCTAACACTAGTGCTTGCGCGATAGATTTGTGTAATTTCTAACAAATAGATGTCACCCCTTTAGACAAATCCTGTAGTAGTTTAAAGGAATACTTCACTCAGAAGTGATCATTTGTATGTCAGGTACTCATCATGGGTTATGCTGTATTCATGAAAAAAAAAAAAAAAAAAACATTTTTCTCACATGCCTCTGCGGTAAATGAAGAATCCAAAAATGGAGAAAATTCTTGATGAATTGAATTAAAGGGGTCCATCTTTAACGACAGGAAATCTTTATCAAAACATCCATTTACAAACTCTCACACAACTCGTGTAGTATAATCCAAGTCTCTTTGATCCAGTCGTATGCTCAGTACTTACCAAACAGGCCGTCCTCTCTGACAGGGAACTGAAGAAAGTGATCTGTTCTCTCTTTAAAGCCAGACTCCAATCGACAAAAGCAGTTATTTTAGCTTACTGAGTAAGGGGAGCTGCTGATTTGCCACTGTCTCAATCAGTTTGTGTTACTGTGTGACTTTAGTGAACTCACATTAATCCTTTAATTCATTTAAATCAAACAAAACCACAAAAATATGAACTGATCGAGGCAGAGGCAGACCAGCAGCTCCCATGCCCAGCGAGGTAAAATAATTTTTGTTAATGGAGTCTGACTTGGAAGAAAGCATAGATAAATTTCACTTTAGTCAAAAAGAGCTGTCTGTTTGGCAAGTACTGAGCATGTGACTGGACAAACAAAATATACTGCATGAGTTGTGTGACTTTGTTAATGGATGTTTTGATAAAAATTTTGCTGTTACATGCATCCCCCTTTCATCAGAAATGTTCTGTTTTTGGATTCTTTGTTCACTGTAGAGGCATACAAGAAAAAAAGTTTTCCTTAGAAATTAAAGGTGACAAGGGCTGAGTGATTGATATACATATTTGGAAAGTGAAGTATTCTTTTAAAGGTATTTTTATAGCAGTCACCTCCATTGGAATATTTTTGTTACTAACTCAGGGAACTGAGGTTTGTCGTCTGGGCTCACAGGCAAAATAAGCAGAAATGAATTTGTTGCTTTAATATTTTTTTCCCAGTTATTGTAATTTCTCCGGTTCTCTCATGTTCATTCAGAAACGCTTGTAATGGGTATAAAGCAGATGTTTGATTACATTATGGTGTGCTGATGTAATCACTGACATACGAGTCAACTCAGCGTTTAAAAAGCATCGTTCTTTCTACGGAGAGGCCTGGAACGGCATTTTTATAACTAAACTTTTAAATAAAAGTCTTCCAACAATAACTTCTCGCTGCTTTACAAACATGTCATTCTCCGTGTTACTCCACCTGTTGCGCATCCTTCACTTTATTATAACCACGAAAACAATCAGTGGAGTTCAATCAGTAGAAAATGTTTAATGATTTTCAAAAAAGAGCATAGTTTGCAGGTTTTCAACAAGTTTCATTCTTTGAGTCGGGATTACTTAAAAACATTTCAAGTCAAATCTGGGAAAAACAACAGAATAGATAAAGTCACACACAAAAGTTTCGCAAATTTATAAATGACATAAATCAAACACAAAGACTTTCCTTAAAGTGATAGTTGTATGAGATACTCATGATGATACTAAGGTAGGCCTTTTTTGAAGTGGATAAAATATGTTTTAATATCAGCCCCTGTGGGTGCGCACCCTGTCTGTTTCTACAAACTGGAAGAGCGCCGACTGGCAGCTACTGTATGTAATACACTGACATTAGTATCTCATACAGCCCCCCCTCAAAAACCCTGAACTATACCTTTAAAGCTACAGTTGGTAACTTCCTGAAACGTAATTTTTGCTGAAACTGTCATGACATCCACACAGTATTATATGAGATATTAAATTGTTCCTCTTCCTCCTCACAGTGCTTCTGATGGCAATTATTCGAATGAACTGAAGCTGAGGGAAAATAACCAGTCAGAACCAAGTAGTCTGTAATTTAGCCGTGGCAAACTGCCAAACTAGGCTAAAATATAAATCAAGATTAGGTTACTGCATTGCCTATTACTCACCTCAAATGTTTTCAGAAACATATTTTTGTATACTGTTTAGCTGCAAAATGAGAATGTGACCTGCATTTCATATTAGAAACAGTCAAGCCCAAACCAATGCTCATGTTACAGCTAAAAAATATGTTTCTGAAAACATTTGAGGCAAGAAAGAGGCAATGCAGTAACAGGACCCTGACTCATATTCGATCAGCACCACCTAGTTTAGAAGCAATAAGAAGTGAACACAATGACAGTTTTAGCAAATATGATAAAAAGTTATTTTAATGAAAGTTAACAACTGCAGCTTAACTGAAGATAACACACAAAATACAAACTGACAGTGTTCACAATGATATTGCAAACAGCCCAAAGAGGTTTTTCTACATTATTTAGGTGAAAAGCACCTTGAAGACAAATAAATATATCTACAAAGACTGGAGTGAAGGCATAACATGGTGTTGTAGTCAGAAAGTTACACAAGGAGGGTTCAGCACTCTTTAACAACTAGGAGACACACATCAGTGCAGCGGCAGACTTCACTGCTTACTAAACTTTTCTAATCAAGTACCACAGGTGTTGACTGTGGTGTATTTAAATACTATCACGTAACGTTTTATCTGTGAAAACGTGATGACTGCACAAATCACACAACAAAACAAATGTCTAATAGTAGGACAGTAGGATGCTTTGGAGGAAGAACAAAGCTGGCAGCCTTACTGGTATGAAAATATTTGATAAAATATCTGGTCATAATGCCCAAGAGTTATCACAGTATTTGTTATTGCTTGCAGTCAAAGAAAAGTGCAGCACATTGTGGTACTGCATAAAGACAACATGACAGATTTCAGGACGGTGCTGTGAGAGTTGAGGACTACATTAGAACATTGAGAACGGGCTTAATGGAGTACATCGTAAAAAAAAACATTTTGCTAGCAGGAGGCAGCAACAAATCACTAATAACAAAATTGCGAAAAAGTTTGTAAACACTTCTTTCTGGCATGATTTTTTCTGAACTACAAACCCCCCCCCCCCCAAAAAATCTATTCACATTATGAGATATGCTTTCAACAAACGACTACAATCACAGGTTCTTCTGCACTGACTAATAAAGGCACTTCGTATTAATCATTAAAGGCCCAGTCTGTATAATTGAGTAGCATCTAGTGGTGAGGTTGCAGAACTGAAACTTCATTGACCGACGTGAATAATTCTCTAGAGCCAGTATTTGGTTTGTCCGTTCTGGGCTACTATAGAAACAACGCACCAGACTCTGTAGAAGAGGACACACTCTGTATGTAGATGTAAACGGCTGTTTCTATGGTAACGAAAACACTTCTTACAACAATTCTTATTTTCAGGTGATTATTATCTAATAAAGAAATAATCATTATAATGTATTTTATTGCTGTCGATAGATGCCCCTAAATCTTTCAAACTGTACCTTTAATTGAAGCTCTTGAGATGATACATGTTGGCAGTGATGTGCTGCATTGAGAGGTTGTACTTGCCCGACTGAGATGAGAAAAACCTGATCATTTCATGTATGATCATCTGTTCAGAAAAGTCCCACTGAGTCAACAATAAACACTAAATGATGCACAGTGGCAGATGAGCCGCTTTTCACAAAAATCTTGTAGCAATATCCCGGCACACGTGTGTAAACTGTCTTCAGCTTACCCGGGGTCAGAGGTCATACTCTGCTGCGCACTGCTGGAGGTACCATTCATACAATTTCCCCTGTGGAGTAAAATAAACTGTGTGAGATTCTGATATTTCAAAGTTGACAATTAAAATTGAGCTAGTTCATTTAAACATGCAGTGAAGTTATACTTAGATATTCATGAAATGTTGGTACTGCTTATGGTCTGTTTTTTTTCTCTTTTTTTTTGGTTACCATTTAATGTATTTCCATTCTGAAATTTCCTCTCTATACAGTAGTTTTAATTGCTAATGAGTCTGATTCAAAATCGCCTTCATATGCAGCAGGGATTCACAGGAAACTTTGCAGTAAACTAGCACTACCCTTTTATAAAACTGTATATCAACTGACACCTTATTATTTCATATGGTTGTTGTGGCAAGTTTAAAGCAGGTAGCAGTTAAGTTGCAGGCAGTAAATCCAAAGCAATGAACTCAACCAACCAAAAAAAATCTCTTAAGGGCTGCAGTCAGGCAATACATTTCGTTTGTATGTTACTAGCGACATGTTCTGCATTACACACAGCAGTACTGCAGCATTAACTTTTGTACTAGACATGACAAAATCACACAAAATAGAATCCTACCTTCTTAGTTTTGACGATATCTTGGATATAATCGCTGTACTCTGCCATCGTCCTCTTCTCCTTCTTCGTCAGCGTCTTATTCCCTCGACTGAGAATAAAAAAAAACATCATGACAATGTTCACTCAGAATTTCAATAATCACTTCCTGTGTGTATGTGTATGTGTATGTGTCTGTGTGTGTGTGTGTGTGTGTGTGAGAAAGTGTGTCTGATGTAAGTCGACTTTAATATAAACACACATCCTCCTACGTACAAAACAGGAAAAGCTCTACTTCATTTGGACACTTCTCTGGAGGTTAAGTGTGTTTATCGTGATGATATACTTTGTGTTATTTTCCTAAAAAACAACATATAGACTCATATAAAAGTAATCATTCTCAGCCGTCACTTGTGACCAACTAGAAGTGTGTGGAGGTGTATTTATCTGCACATACACCGACCTTTGTCTGTATTTTATTATTTTGCTGTGTTTGGGACTTTCCAGAGCACAGCACTCAGGTGAGCTCGGGATTTAATAAAAAGGTAGCAAAGCCACAGAAATCGCAGACACAGTGTTGAAAAAATATATCCCCCCAAATATAATCAGGAGAAAAGCCAAGCAAACAAAGCTTGCCCCAAAACAAGAGTGAGGGTTGTCTCACTTTAACTGGCAGCATGGTTTACAAACAGTAACCAACAATTTCTGCATAATACACGTTTAAGGGCGTGTGGGTATGTACTTGGCTGTAGGGCTGCAATTTCTCAGTATTTTCATCATTGACTGATCTGTGGGTAAAAAGTTTGTGCTACAAAATATCAGAAAATGGGGAACAATGTTCAGCAGAGCATCCTTAACCCCAAAAATGGCATCTTTTTTTGTTTTGTCCGATCAACAGTCATATTCAGTTCAAACTGTAAATCAGAAAACCTTCCTACTTGAGAAGATGAAGCCGATTAATTTTTGACCCTTTGTTTTTTAAATTACTTCAAACTAAAACAGTTGCAGGTTAATTTTCTGTTGACTAACCGATTAATCAATTATTTGTTTAATCTCCACATGTGTGTGTATATGCTCGTATTATATATTTGTAGCACTCACCCTGCATAGTACTTTGCTAGGAAAAGCAGGAGGTAGCAAAAACCTCCAAAAATGATGACAAACACCACTTGTCCGTCTTCTGGAATCCAGTCCCATAAATACATCACTATTCCCTGTGAGACATAAAAAACACATAGAAACTCAGATAAACATGTACACTTCAAGAAAATGTTTTTCTTTTTTTGCTGCAATTTCCAAAACCAAAATTGAATAGAAAAAAAAACATGAACCAGCATCTGTTACTTAGGGTTAGGGCTAATATTGCCCAAATGTTTATTGTAACATAAAGCATCACTTTTGGGTGTCATAAATGAGAAAAACATACGGTAAACTTCAATTATTTAAAAAAGATTACCAATTCTTTTAAGATTGTACAGTGCAAAGTCAGGAAAAAAAATCAGAAAATCCCATTTTTGCTTTTTAGGACTTTTTAAAGCCATTTTAATACCAGTCAAGGCCTTATTTCTAGGTGAATGATTTCAATGCCTTTTAAGACTTTTTAAGGATCTGCGAGAACACTGTGTATTAAAGTTATATTTATTACAGTTTTATTGTTCAGATATGTGACTCTTTCAGGACTCACTGTGAAGATGGAGACAGTCCGCGCCGGCCCCTCGCCCAACAGCTCATCCAGCTGCTCTTTGGAGAAGGTGTTCATGATGAAACTGAGGATGAAGAGGACGGGAAGAAAAACACCCAGAGCGCCGTACAAGAACGAGTGAAGACGGACACTTTTGTTGTGAGTCACATCAGCCCTGCATGCACACGGAGGAAATCTGGTTTTAATATCACTTTTTCTGCAGCAGATAGTAATATTGTGAGACTCTTATCTCCTCCTTACACATGTGATAAGGTTTATTTGTTCTGAGGTGCCACCTGTCATTTTGCATCGGGGTAAATTAAATTTAACACATGCTGTGCTGAAGGGCGAGAGGTCGAACCTGTCCTGCTCCAGTCTGCTGCTGATGGTGGAACAAATGAGGTCACAGTCTTTCTCCAGCTGATCCAAAGTCTTCTGAACAGCCTGGTTGATGGTCTTCTCGATGGTCTGACACACGCCGTCGATCTGGTTGACACAGCGGCTCGGCTAAACGAGACAAAGGCTCATGAGTGCATCCATTTTGGAATAACTGTACAAACATATTACAGCTGAGCATCTCAATGTGGGAAGGTCCGAACAACAAATCCTGAGGGTATTCTGACTGACAGCCGTGTGCACTTAGCAGGAAGTGAAGCTGTACCTGCTCAGCAAAAATAAATTGGAAGTCTGGAGATGTGCACAATCTACGGTGCAGAGAAGAGCTTCGTGGTTGTAGATCACAAGATGGTGCAGCAATAATTCAGGACTGGAGCTGCCATTGTCAAAGGTGGCTGATCAAAGGCCATGGTTTACAACCCCTGCCCCCTCCCCTCCCCCAGAGAGTGGATAACTCTCATTCATTATATTGCAAAATGAATCATCCTGTTCCAGCCATCAACAGCCACCAGGAAACGTGGAGCGGAGAATTTACATTCAAGGATAATCAATAGTTGTTCAACTCCCCAAGGACAGCAGAGAGCTTTAAATCCAGACCCAAAACCAGACTTGATCTGAGATTTGTTAGAGAAAAACACCAGCAACAGCTCCAGATCCGTTGAGAGAGGAAAGCACCACATGATTTAAGTGTGAAACAAAAAATACATTTTTCCAGTTTATTTCCTGTGTCCCTGTGTTAACTCATCATTTTTCTCTTGTTACAGGCCAAATATATATATATTTTTTAAATGTAATTTTTCATCAAAATGCCTGTGATCTTTTCTCTTCATATAAAACTGTTTCAAATGTTTGATGACTCATCCTGTACTCCAGGGCGATTACACAAGTTCATCTAATCAAATGAGACTTTAGGCAACTAGCTAGCCATGCTGGCCATATAAAAAAAAAACTACACTCCCTCTGGTTGTAGTAGTTAACAGAGCAATATGGATAGTGCCAGGAAGAGATGTGTGATTGGATATCAGATTTTATTAAAATCCCTTTTGCTACTTAACATAAATGAAACATTCTGTTTCACTGGTAAATATGTCACAGTGCAGAAACTAAAGACTCTTTAAGGGCAAGTTTCAGATGGTTATTGTTTTTTTCATTTTGTAAAATTAAAAGTTAAAACTGAAAGCATGCAAACAATGTCTTAAATGTAAATTTAAAAAAGTTAAAATTAAGGGATGCATGGTAATGGGTTTTTTGCAGATATCCGATATGCCTATAGCTGATATCAATTTATCCTATTTTTTTCCACACTTAATTTTAGTGATCTTCAAGTCTCTCTTGTAGTGCAATTAACATCATATTATGCACACTCTTAATTGTGATGGCCTGTCAGCAGATAGAGACATGAAATACAAACCTTTTAAAATGTTGAGAAAATGTGCAAACTGTGCAAAATAGGAAAAATACTTCATCTTAGGGTTGATGTTTTCAACATGTTCTCTTATTATACACGATATTATTGTGCATCGCTATTAAAATTATATCCTATTAACTGTTCATCATGGTAATATAAAGCAAGAAAACACTCTTACCCTCTGTGGGTTGGGGATATAAATTGTAGGCATCTCAAAACCACATTTGTTGAGACCTGGACGGCGACACAGCTCCTGAACTATCTGCATCATCACCCTCTGCGGTAAGAAACAGTGTTTTTTTTTTTTTTTGTTTAACTTGATTTTCTTGGAATTGAATCGATAAAAAAATTTAAAAAGTCACATATTAAGTGAACTTACCTGTCTGTCTGTTTCCCTCCCAGCTTCATCAGCCTTGCTGAGGTAGAACAACAGTTTGTCTCCACATTTCTCAGTCAGCTTCTCCACAATGTTGAGTGTGCGTTTGCAGAGTGCCTGACCCATTGGGTCGAAGAACACAAATATCAGGTCAGACTGCTCTCCTGCACACACGCGCACACACACACACACACACACACACAAAATAATATCCATTAGAGAAACTCAACAGCTTTAGAGAAGGTATTAAAACGTACAGCTGCAAAGACGTACCCAACCAGGTGATTGCACTGTTGACATCAAAAGGGTAGACCATGTCTCCGTCCACCAAACCCGGAGTGTCCACAAATGTTACCAGACTGAACTTCTTCTGCTTGGAGGTGGAGATCTCGGCAGATAGATAGTCCATAACACCTGGAAAATACAAAAGCTGTGTGTGCACAGGTGCTTCCTTCAGGATAAATTTATAGTAACAAAGACGATGAATAAAAAGTTGCTGCAGGAAGCCGTCACCACTAATGACTATATTATTATGTGCTACTGGAAGCCGCAGTGCGGTCAATACTTGGAAACCCGAGGGAGGCCAGTAGTGACATTAAAGATCAGGAACACAGTCAACTTTTAGCTTGCAGGTTTGCATTTGCAAGAAATATGCATCTGTAACTGAAATGCAAAAATGTTCAGGATGATCCGGATAAAGATGTTTGCTAGCTGCATTAAAACATTTGGAGAGAAAAGGCATCAATTTTACTCAAATGGTGGCCACACCCTTATTGAAAAAACTTTAATTTTGGCACAAAAAAAACATCTTTTTTGGTCTCAGTTTTCTTGCTGTCCCCTCTGCGGAGCAGTCTGTTGTCATGGTTACACACAACAGCTCTTCAACTGGCAGCTTTAGTGTGGGGTGTTGGACATAAAGCTAGCCAGTGAAGAACGACTGTGAGGCAACGCGCTGCGAGGTTAGGAAACTCCACACAAGTCGGCCTAAAACCCTGAGCACCAGAACAGGATCACTATTTAGACACTACTGACAAAATAAACCCCACCCACCCGCGCCCGTCACCCCATCCTCCCTCCATACACACACACACACACACACACACACACACACACACACACACACACACACACACACAGGCCTGCGATGACACTGAGGTTGTTTCATAGGAAGAGGCAGGTGTTAACAGCCAGTACAAATCCCATCCTTGTGCTGCAGCGAGCAGGGCCACTGCTGCTGTGGCACATTAGCATTCCTGTATGTTTCTCTTACATCAGCATGGCCACAGTATCGGTGCATCTGCCTCCTATCACACGTCTCAGAAGTGTATTCCCACAGCCTCGCTATATCGAGCCATTATTGTCGCACCCAAGGTGACAGCATGACTGTTGCTCCCACAGAAAAAACATCACATACATGCAGATATTATCAAGTAAATTCACATTTGATTTCTGTAAGGCTGTTGGTCTGTACTTCCCGTATGCATGCATGGATCTTTGCATTATTAACAAGACAAGCAGCAATTATGTAAGTAGAAATAAGTGGATCAAATAGCCTTGATACAGACGTATTTGTCCACTCTAGTTGAAGAAAGTCCTCTGAGTCTCTGGAAAGGTGAAAAGGAAACGAGAGCGATACTAGCTGATGGGTGCTAAGTTCCTCAAGTGACTGTAACTGAGAAGGCTGCACTGGAGATCCTGTGCATGAGGAAAAGGGCAAAGGCTGCAATAATGCTGCATCGACCAAGGCTAAAAAAGAACTTGTTGGACTAAACAGGTCAAACCAGAAGCAGTGCAAATACATCTAAAGAAAATGAGTTAACAGCATGGCCCAAAACCTTCACATGCAGTCTGAACTCATGACAACAGGTTGATAAGATAAAGACAAAAAGACAGAGTTAAACATCTTTTACATAAGTCTTAAAAAATATCAAGAAGTATCTCAAAGCACATCCCGAAGGAGACCAAACTGTATAACCGGCAGCTACTCCCACATAAGGATATATGGTGCTTTTCTGATGAGTCATCCTCAGTCGCTGTGACAGGTAAACAAACGCCTGATATAGTGCATTTCCAGAGGCAGTAGTGAAGTTCAAATAAAAAGCCTGCTTGTATTCCAGTGGCAGCAGATCGTTGGTGTAGCTCGGGGCCTGCGGAGTGGAGCTGCTGCTGCTGCTGGGGTGTGCCGTCTCTAATGGCTGTGACATTTCTCAGCAGCTCCTCCTGACTCCGCTGCACTGCTGTCGATGGGGCGTGTGACTCACAAGCCATACCGTGAGCACTCCGGTCCGCACCCAGTGAACCCTCACTCCCCATGCACTCACTGTCAAACACACGAACATACATTACCACCCCCCACCCCCCACCCCTCCGCACTGATGCTCCCACTCAGACAGCAGGCACACCCAGACTTTCTGCACGACCACCTCAACATCCAGAGGCTTCAGACCACTGCTGACGCACACAGAGCTGAGACCGATTGTCTTAAAACAATATGTCGCTAATTACGTCTCTTTCCTCTGTGAGAGTAATCTCAACTCCCATATCTGAGAAACAAGCGGCACAAATGTAATGAGAGGGGGGAACAGGAGTGTGGTCTGATTTATAAAGAAAACTTAATACGTCAAAGATATGACTCAGCGTTGAGTCATCAAGGTGAAGCACAGACTCAAAACACAGAAAACTAACTTGTGAAAACCAGAAACATGTTTACAACTACAAGTTGCATTTTGTGAGCAACAAACAGGATTAAACAGCCAAAATTTTAGTGGGTGCAATGCTTTAAAAGAGCACAACCCAACTTTTGAACTTGAGCCGAGTCTATAATGTACACTTAGATTAACTTTCCACTAAGAAATATTCATGGGCCACACAGCAGAGCGCTATCTTAAACCTCAAAGGAACCAATCTCTGGCTGCAGCTCATGATTACATTCATCTTCTGCACACTATTCCTAATGCTGCTTCTCCCCGCTGTTCCAGAAAATGTTAACACTTTATCCCCCTCTGTTCGCTCTTTGATGTTTCTCATCGTGATGTCAGCAGAGGAAACAACAGATCAATAAAAAACACAACCATATGCTTTTCTCAGTTGCACACACTGCAAAGGTAGTGACACTAATTTGAATTTTTAGGTTTCAAAGTTAATGAGCTTATGTAGTGCACCAAGACTGCAGTGCTGATGTTATAATTGCACATTTTACACTAGTTTTGGTATTAAAGGCGAGAAGATGCATCGCCACTAGATTTAAGTGATTATCCTCACAAGGAATACATAAAAAAATGTACTAAATAGTTCTGTTATGTGATGCGTCTCATTAAAAACAAGCAAAACTTACACATAGGGGTTAATTTAAGAACATAAAAATGGATTGCAGTAAAGAATAAGTACAACAGAGAGGCATCATTTTCAGTGCAAACATGACAAATACTCTTAACAATGCACTTTTCAGAAACCAAACATGAGTTACTGGTGCTAATACAAGAAGAGCAGGCTTACCTTTGAACTCAAGGAGTGGTCGAAAGTGAGGGTAGAGATGCAGCGTTGCATTCCCCTGTGACAGAGTCAAAAGCACAATGTGAGAAATAACCTGATGAGACAAATATTGATCTGCAGTTCGTCTGAGCTCCCGACCCGCTACAACAGAGTCCTCTCTCTTCTAGGTACTTTGCACATAGTCTTGTTCCACCGGCTGCTGCAGCTCGGTACGCTCGCTTTAAGCTCTTTCCGTACATAGGAGATAATCCTTCCTCTCTGCAGTCCTGCACTGCAAATATATTATTCATCTTCATCACCTTCACCACAGCAGGATGTGAGCAGCGAGGCAGAGGGAGAGAATGAGAGAAGACAGAGAGACAGGTGTCTCCCGAGCCTATTTATATGCTGCAAAGAGGCATCCTCTGTGTGTGTGTGTGTGTGTGTGTGTGTGTGTGTGTGTGTGTGTGTGTGTGTCTACACAACAAAACCCCTCATTGGAGCAGCATACAGAATGAGAAATCACTACCGACTGAGGGAGTGCTCGTCTGTACAAGCTGACATCGAATGTATCACTTAATCAAACTTAATGGCCGCCTGCAGCTTCAGTTCTTGTTCAGTATTGTTGTATTTATCATTGTTCTCTTTTCAAGCGTTAGTTGATCATTTTGTTGGTCAGATCTTAAACACACAAAGTTTTTCTGTCAGTCTGAGTTGACTGAGGTAGCTTCAGGTCGAGCTTTCTTTTGTGCTTGTCAGTGTGCTGTGCAGTGTACTTTTGGGGAAGTTTTGGTCCCCAGACTTTGCTGTAGAGTGAGTGCTCTTCACTGTCACACTACTCTTTGGTAGAGGGTGCAGTGGACGCAATGCAGCGGCACATAGGAAGAGACACTCTGTACTGTAAGGCTCAGAAAAAATATCTTTTCTCTTCTGCTTAAAAATGGTGAATTTATAGCTCACAGAAACTCAATATGACACAATCTGTGGCTTTCATTTAATATCTCGTGTGTGCAAAAAAAATTGCACATTTGCAATCTGATGTTAGCGCTGTTAGCTTGTTAACTATATCACATGAATGCCACTGTCACACTGAATGTCCCGCTGAGCCCCGTTTAAACTGTGAAAGTAGCACATAATAATATAGTCATTAGTGGTGACAGCTTCCTGCAGCAACTTTTTATTCATTGTCAACATTCAAAAAAAATGTTGAATATTAGTATTTAACAGGTACAGCCCTTGTATTTAGAAAAAGAAATCTAAAAATCTATAAATGATTATTTCCAATACCATCAAAAACACAGACACTGCTATCTAGAGGGGTGAATTATATTGTAGTGCACAGCATGCACCACCAGAGGTCAGCCTCCAGCTGTGGGACCGGCAGCTGAGCTGAGAAAGATGGTGACTGCGAGTGGTGGGGATAACGTTACAGGACTATATAAAGCCAGTCAACAATGGCAGAGAGAGAGAGAGAGAGACAGCAGGGATAAACAGCTGTAGAGTCCGCATATTTTCACATCCAACGCATAGATTTAAGGGTTTATTCCACCAAACCAGAGGTGGAGCAATGAAAAGAGTAACCATGACTGTTTTGGTGAGTTTTATTTTGATTCCGTCGCGTTTGAATGAAGCATGTTTTGTGACGAGTTACAACACTGTTAAGCTAACAAGGCAACAAACAAGGGAATTAATAAGGAAAATAAGTGTAAGAATATTTGCTTTATTGACATTTTGGGAGACATACAAAAATGTCATACATGCTACATTTACTTTTATCACCAGCAGCTTTTACTGGATTTGTATTTGATTGTTTCTAACACAAAATACTGTATACCACAGTGAAATGTCAGGAAGGTATGAAAAAATAGAGACCACCCTCATGCTGTTCTTACCGTCAGTGATTCTCTTTTGCGACCACTCGTGATGAACGTAAACCCTTGCGTTTCAATGGCGACGCCTGTTTTCTGTATGTGCTCCTCAACATACCTGCAATGACAGCAAGGGACATCGAATGCATCAAAAACATGTTCTTAACTTTGATATGGCATAAGCGCACAAAATCTAATAAAACAACACCTTATTCTGGTAATAGAGCTGCAACTACTTAAACAAATAGTGTATTGATAATTTTTACAACTAATCATTTACTTTAAAACTGTGAAAAATGGCCATCACTATTTGTCAAAGTGACGTCTTCATGTTGGTTATTTTGTCTGACCAACACTCTAAAACTCAACATTTTAAATTTTCATTACATAAAGCAGGCAAAGCTGCAAATCCTAACATTTGAGAAGTTAAAACAATTGAGTGTTTAGCATTTTGTCAATTTATTCTCTGCCTATCAACAGGTCAGTTAAATGTGTGATAATTTGAGCACTAATTCCATAAACTAGCTCGGCCCCTGCGTTAAAGGATCATTGATCACTGGTGTTTTTATCAATGGATGCCTCAAGAGGTCAAACAATAACTTACAAAGTCAAACAGAAAAAACAATTTCAAATTTACAGCCAGCCAGATAAAACTGCCTTTTCTACTCTCATGTTCTCAATTCCAACACTTTTTTGTATCAATAATAAACGCAAGAACTATTAGGATTAACATCTGTAATGTTTGCATAAGATGAGACAGCAACACGCTACATTTTTAAATCTTATTCAAGTATTACAGCTGATAACTGGTGCTTCAAGTAAGAGTGAATCCCAAGTATTTCCCCAAACAACTAATGCTGCAATAAATAAAGAGGTCAAATTACTGATTAAGCTTATTTGACAGCAACTCTGGTAATAAAACAATGGTATATCATTAAGTACAGAAAGTCCACTGTAACTTATCTAATATTTCCATTTCTCTTAACTCTCACCTTTCACCACACAAACAACTTCATGCTAAAAACACCCCCACTCTAAAATATGTGAGGTCAGCAACCATCAGCATGATTGACAGCTGCGCTCTCAAAACACATTCCTGGATTAGGTGAGGGGAACATTTTGACTGCAAAAGAGTTTTTCAACCTCTCACAATGACATGACAGTAGACTGCAATATAACAATTTTAACCCCCCAAAAAACATAACTAGAGCCAAAACAGTTAGTCAGTATGTCATCTGGATGGTAAGTTCATTGGCAGCGGTTTAGTAGGTTATTAGTTTAAATTATTTTTGGGACAAAAAATGCCAAAAGTGCAGCTTTTCTTTGTCATAAATTGGAATAACCCTTTTTTAAAACAGTTTATTCAACTAAATAAGCTATTCTGATGATGTCACCCTGAGTTCTGTGAACTTGTGAGGAACATTTTTTGTTATTCTCCTACATTTTGTAGATGAAATGATTTAATGTATATATAAAAAAAAAGATTAATTGACACAGAAAATACATGTTGCACCCCTGTCAAGAAGATTCAAAATGTTTTGCTATGGCATTAAAGGGGAACAAAGTCCACTTTCAAAATTTGAGGAAGTACCTTCATATATCAGGTGTGTTAGCCAAAATTAGGCATTTTTTTCTTTTAATTTTACATAGAAAACGGGTATCAACAATTTCTAAAAACATTTGACTATAATCACAATACATGTGATTATGGAGACATTAAATTACATGCTAGAGGGTTTTTATCCATATCACACACCCCTGAATACCCAATTATTTTCTCCCCATTGTCTTTCCTTTAGCATGATTCTAAAAGTAGCTTTTGTCAAAACACTCAAATGGCAAACAAACTAGACCTATTTGTCTCTTCCTGACAACTTAGTAACAAAATCTACATTTCATGTGGCAATACTGCTGCATTAAACTACAAAGTCATGTGAGAAGATGATATTTCTGTTTGACTCGTTACCCAGCTGTTCATTTACACACGGAGAGAAGGGCGTGAAGACGAATGGTGCTATAGAGCCCATCAACAATAATATGTATTACCAGTTAATAAAGGAGCTCTTCCCTGCAGAGTGGTTCCCCATTATCGTCACAGTGATCTTCTTTCTGGGAGGCAAAAGCCGAACTCCGAGGCTGCTGGCAATCTTCACCAGCCCTAAAAACACACACACACACACACACACATACACACACACACACACACACAGTGAGCAGGACATGCAGCAGTTACATTGGCATCATCACATTTTAACATGTGTGTGAATGTGTGACAATAGTGACCCTTGATAATTAAAAACAGTATACATGGTAGAAGGCTGAGATAAAATGGTAACACTTTATTTCACAAGTAATTTCAAAATAATTTCCACAGTTTCCCTTGAAAGAACAATATAATATTTACAGGGAAAATAAAGACAGTGTTCAACAGGTACATTTCCAGTAAAAAATAAAAAGCCTTTCTGGGCCTCAAATTATCATATAATGGTACTGGACGGTGTAATTTCACTTTTGGCCACTGTGTAAAATTTGCCTCAAAGCCCAGCGATGTGATGGAGCGGTGACAGGGGGCTCAGTGGTTGATGAAAGAAAGCTCCTGCTACCAGCATCAGCCAATAGCTAAATTCGATTGCAACAGCCAGGTTTCAACCTTTAGAGTTTAGTCACGATGCATATTTACAAAACATAGTGCAGAATATCAAGACTTTGCACTTAGATGTCAAAAGTTAGATCTGAATCAATCAACAACACTTTTGCTTATTATTGCTTTTGAACTGAAAAATGTGGTTGGGGGTTTACTCGCTGTAGCATAGCTGAACTGATCTCTTCGCAAGATAATCTTTTGTTCTCTATGAATCTACAGCACTTCATTGGAGGTCGACTAATATTGGTTTTTCAGGGCCGATACAGATTATCAGCACTTAATGAGACTGATAACTGATATTTGGAACTGATATGCATTTACAATAAAAAAGAAAATTTTTATGTCAAAATTTAAAATTTGGAATATAAGAAACTCCAACACAAAACTTTGTTTAAATGCCTTTCGAAAATGTTTAATCAAAACTAAACCTTTCAACATCATATACAGCAGGGTCCTTGCAACTACATTATTATTTTATTTTTTACAAATTTCAGTGAAAACTTAAATAAAAAATAAATGAATAAAAAAAGGTTCTCTAAGGTTTTACAAAGTAAATTCCTCCCATACTGACGCTTTCATTGCATGTACCTCAGACTGCCTTCTCTGGTGCTGGTTGAGTGTAAGATGCACACTTTTTCATTAATTAAGTTATCGGCGATCAATGAAATAAATGCCAAATGCCGCCCCCATAATCGGCCAGGCCGATAATCTGTCGATCCCTTCGCTTCAGTGTTATTGAAATGAACCAGCTCACACTTCTCATCACATAGGCCTGTTCCTGTTTCCTCTGTTATCCCAAGTTAACCATACTGTAATAATTAAGACAGGAAACAAAACTGTAATAAGACACCTCCCTGGTGTGCAGTTGTCCAAATATTTACCGTACCATAACACAAGCGCCCCCTTTACTCTGCTAAAGCCCACTTCCCCCACGTTAAAAACACCGTGTGTGTGATGCAAGCTGTCAGTTTATTGGCTGCAGACAGTCAGAGAGGCGCTGCCCGCCGGAGCTGCAGCGGAGCCTCACCACAGTTCAATGTCATGCGTTTGACACAGACAGACAGCTGCTGCACAACTACTACACTTCACACATTAACCCTGCAGCCTTTTAGTTTAACTCTCTCCGCAAACTTCAGTCCCACTAAACACCAAGTTACATAACAACACAGCTTTACGCGCCTGGATCAGCTTTACGGTCCCAACTTTGCTGCAACGTTAATCCCGGTTATTGATTATTTACCGTTTTCGCTGTCCACATATAAACTGTGGCACTCTTTCAGGATCCTCTCACTCGGGGTGGTGATCGCAGACTCCAGAGGGTTTGCCACACAGCGGGGCTTTCTGCCCGACATTATGAGCACAGACAGCAGACAGCCGCCGCTCTGCTGTATCACAAGCCGACAGGGGAAGAGTTTGAGTGTTGCACACACGCTCTGCTGTGCGGATGAAGCGCCCCCCTGCGGGCACACACTGACAGGACACCGGGGACAGGCTCATCGTCATCAGGCAAACTTGATCCTTGAACCTGCATCAAAAATATCAGGTTGCATTCAGAAGCATTCAGAATTTGCAGGTCAGAGGTTAAATTCAGTTGTCCCTAGTGTCATGAACATGTGACTGATGGACAGAGTGTAGTCTAAGCTGCAGGCTCCCTCAACCATTTTCTAATTCACAACAGAAAAACTGATTTGCACACGGGATTTATTTTTTTATTTTTTGTACTTTCAGTATACATAAGATGCCAGAGTGTGTAAAACAGCATCCAAATAGAGCTTGTTTATCAAAAAAGTGCCAGTGGAGGGTCTTCTGCAACCCATGCAGAGGTCCTAACAAAGACCATTATGTCCTAAAATTCTAGAAATGTCCTGAAATCCTTGAACTGTCCTAAAATCTTGCAAATATCCTAAAATCTAAGATATGTCCTAAAATCTGAGAAATGTCCTTAAATCCTAGAAATGCCCTTGATTTTGTCAACATTTGGGGCTCAGCCCAAATTCAGGGGTGTCAAATAGCATGCATGAATAATACAAAATAAATAAATACAAATAACAATGACAAATATGTTCAAAATTAATTTAATTTGTAAAACAAAAAAACCTGCATAGAAAATCTTGCATCATAGGACTTGTTTAAAGACCCAAAAAATAACATGGCAGTAGAGAAATTTATAAAACATAAGAGCATTATATTTCAAAACAAAGGCATGTATGCGTCTCATCACCTTTCTAAAACTTTTCTAATTAATGAGAGAAAGAAAGATAAACAACATTTACAAAAAAAATGTATAGCCCTTAAATTGTCATATAACACAGAAAACGTTTATATACGTTATATATATATATATGTGTGTGTGTGTGTGTCTGTGTGTGTGTGTCTGTGTGTGTGTGTGTGTGTGTGTGTGTAATTTATTTGTTTGTTAATCCACACAATCAGGCAATTGGCAGTTGAAGTGCAACTTTTTGTGTATACCTTTTCATACACACCCGACACTCACACTCAAGAATTCATATGGTAATTATGACAACATTTTACAATAATATCTGATAAGATAACATGATAACATTTTATATTCAAAGGGTCAACCTCACTGCAACATGATAATGTTCTGTAGAAACACTCTTCCAGCCATTAATCAATCTCACATCTCAGCAACAGAGGAGGAGACATTTGGTCAGATTCTGAATTGGTGACATCTCGTAGCTGTGGTGATTTTATAGATCTTAGATCTTCTGTGCTGCTGAGGGGGAGATATGTGTGAAGTATCCATGTTTTAGAATTTGTGGTCTCTTTGCATCAGTATCCATATTTAAAGCTTTTGTCATGGTTACATATGAATCTAGACAGTCATGCATGTAAACTGTAACTGCAACTTGACTGGTCCGCAGAGGCATGCAACTGTGAGACAGTAACTCTAGTTAAACATTGTGTTAATAGGAGAGGTGTAAAGTCAGTACATTCAGTCTGGTAACTCAGAGATATTTGGGGTTTTTTTTGGGGGGATTTTGTGCTTCCAGCTGTGAATCACATGATGTTCCTGGAGCTGCTAAAGTCACATGAGAGTTTTGTCTATCTGCTGTTTGTGGAGCAGCTCCAGGACCTGTCTGAGGATGGCATCTTCACCACACACCATCTGCCGCTCACAAAACTGAACTGTACAGTTTTTGGGAATAACAAGCGTGGGAATAAGGAATAATGTGTTAATTCTATTTTGGGGTGGATTTTCACATTAAGGCTCAAATGACCAGGCAGTGGCATGACCAAAATGTTTAAAGGCTCTTGTAGGATTAACAGTTTTGGCTGGTAAACTACTCAACTCTTTGAGTAATGCGTGCAGAGCAACATGTTCCTAAAAACTCTAATAGAGGCTGATATTGGCAGTAGTGTGCTGAAAATATAGAGAGTAGTTGTTCTATCAGAGACCTAAAGTTTATCAACACGTCATAATCATTGCTGTGACTGAATAAAGTCATGGAAGGCCACCTTAAACAAAAAAAATGATTTATTATTTTAATTAAGTTACTTAATTACTCAATTTTAACATTTATCCTTGTGTTTCCTTCTGACTTGACCAGTAATGCATATTTCAGATAGATAGTTAGATAGATAGACTGATACATACATACATAGAAACTTTATTGTCTCCCTCAGTGGAAATTTGATGGCTTCTCTCAAACACAACATTCCACTATTAGTAATCACAATATATTAAACAAAACATTATATTATGCTACTGAAAATGCAATTTATAGACAGTTGTATGAATCTTGGTCTCCAGTGTTCCGCAGATTCTGCTCTTTTCTGGCATATAAATGCTGAACATTAGTTCTGTATATATTTCTAAGTTGGTAGGCTACATCAAGTGAGTAGTCCCATTCAGTTCATCTAGACAGCAATTCATATTTCTGTATTTGGGTCAGCAGCAGCAGCACCCCCTTTAGCTTCAGCATGAGGCAGGAATGTGCTTTCAGGGGTTAATGAGTCGTCCCCCTCCGAGCTGAGATCATATGCTGCACCTTACAACAGGCTGCCGTTATGTAAATGCTAGACTGAAGTGGAGCATCCATTATAAACGCTTTATTCAACATTATTCTACAGCAGCTTCCAAAATGAATTCAAGTGAGGAGTCTGCACAATCAAAGAGAGGGGTGAGTTCAAACTAATCACTTTATTATTGCGAGAAGATGAAGGCTTTGCGGAGCATTGAGATCGTTTGCCTGGACAGCAGAGCTTTTTTTGCCTGACAGGTGATGAGGTTTATTTCTTATTTATTTATTGTTACGCTTATTGCATGATGCTCAAATGAATAAGTGCGCGAATTAAAGTGAAGGAGAGAAAGGTGAATGTAATCCAAAATTGGCCTATGTGGCACCACTCCACAAGGCTTTCTGTAAAAAGTTGTAATGAATAGTTTATGTTAATAGATCACATTCAATAATAGGCTATATGATAAAATAGTATTTTTATGCTTTGTAGATCCATTAAAGACAGTTAATAAGAACAAGTTTTGGGTTGCCAGGTTGTGAAAAATCTCTGGTTGTAGATCCTTTGTACTGTAGCCTACTTCGTATGGCAGTTTTAGACATTAAGTACTCCATTAAATGATTCTGCATTCAGTTTCTCACATGCATCAATCTCCTCTTAATGTTAGACAATAACAACATCGAGTTATGACCTTTAAACTGACAAACCTTGGTAATCCCTTAACTTTATTAAAATGAGCACACAGACAGACTGTAGCTGCTGCAGATGGTCACATCACTTTGCTGACTGCTCTTCTAATGTATGAAGCACAGGGCGAGTCAACACTCAGTTTACTGAACCTGACTGATTATTACATTACTGTACATTAAGTGTATTCTCAGCCTTTTTACTCCATGCACATACATGCACAAACAGCCTACAGCCTTTTTATTAGGTTTGTTTGTTTTTGAAAATGTATGATATTACAGCAATGGTCAGATTATTTTTTTAAATTGCAATTTTTGGTTCTAAAAACGTTCTGAGAATGGTACAATGCAACTAATGCAATGTTTTAATAACGTTTTCAGCACCAAGTTTTCTTTTAGTTCATTCCTCCTAAAGTTATGGTAACATTCTCTATAAACGTAAAAAAAAAAAAAGCATTTAAAAATCATTACATCACTTTTTGATTTAAAAAAATAACATGTTCTGAATGCTGCTTTAAAAATGTTCTTCCTTTGTTTTCATGTAACATTGTGGTAACGTTTTATAAAAGATGATTCTATGATCTGTCACCTCTGAACATCACCAAAACATCCTCAGAATGATGCCTTCAAAATGTCTTTGTCAGCATTTAACATTATAGGGACCTTATTTGAAATGCTTAACATATGTTTTGAGCATTAGATTAAAATGTTTTCTTTTTATAAATATGCTGGAATTTGTAGGTAAGGTTGGCCAATGTTGTGGGAACGTTTCCTGCTGGCTGGGATACCACCTACATAACAACAACAGCAATGAAAACATCAACAAAACACCTCATCTTTATTAGGCTCTAGTTCTATTCACCACATATCCCTAAAATGCTCCATGCACAATAAAGTGTGGCATCTTCACAAACGTCATAACATGTGGGGGAAAAAACTGATAAAAGATACAAATATGTAAAAATATTGTTAGGCGAAAACAATAAAAAAAATACTCATGTATTGGGAAACACGTGCTTTTACTCTGAATAGATCTAATTTGATTTTGAATGAGCTCTGCTGTCTGTTCATCACTCAGCAGTCAGTTTGGACTCTCCGCCTCCTGTGTGACTTTTTGGGAAGCTCGGATGCTCCCGAAATAAACAACATTCTTCTCCTTTTTAAAAAAAAAAATTGCTTATTTATATTTTATTTTATGTTTTCTGGATAATCCAACCAGTTTTGCTCCACGTTTTCTTCGCGTTTATGCTTCTTTTCTGTTAAATTTGGAGAAATAAAGGCGAGACGGTGAACTTGTCACTGCCGCTACTGTGCGGTCTGATGCCGTGAAATCTCGATAAACACGGAAAGTTAGAGTCGATTCTCTTCGCGTCGCGGTTACTCTCTAACAACAGATCACTTTTATTATCCTCAGGATAAACTCTTCCTCGCGCCATGTTTTAGCCTCAGTTTTTCTTGGTGGGAGCAAACTCTTAACGCGCAAACTGCTGACAGTATTGAACTCATCAGCGACAAAATGTCAACAAAATTCGCGGATGAATATCAGCCTCTTCTTCTGAGAGAATTCAGAGATAAAAAGCCATCAAAGGTATGTGGATTATAAAAATTAAGATCTGCAGACGCGGTGGGATACAGCTTTCTTGCATCATTATATGCGAATAATTGTTTTGTGTTTATGTTTTACTGCAGATTCCAAACAAATCACTTCTGCTGGCTGCCTGTGCTGCGTGTATAGGGGGAACCTTTCAGTATGGATATAATATATCTGTCATCAATGCACCCACAAGGGTAATAAGCCTACTGTCTGTCACTGGATTCATGCACAGTATTAACATTTTCTTGATCTCATGTTAAAAACCTCAAAGATTATGTTCAGATGTAACTGCACTGAAACGATGTTTTCCCATCACTCATTAACAGTAGGTCTACATATCCACTGCATAGTGGTGTCTATTAAATGCATGTGCAAATCTTTCTTTTTTCTCTTTTAAATATTTTACATCAGTGATCAGTTATTTTTATTTCACTTGCTGAATGTGCATATTGTGGGTTTTTTTTTCTCTCCAGTATGTGCACGATTTTATCAACCAAACCTGGGGGGAGCGTTACCACACAGACATTTCACCAGATGTTCTCACCCTGCTTTGGTCCACTATTGTGTCCATATTCACTATAGGAGGACTCTTAGGAGCAACAGTCGGTGGGACATTGTCTGTGAAGCTGGGGAGGTGTGGACATGAAAATATTATGGCATATTTTTGGCTGGAGAGGATCCATATTGTATTTCAGTTTTAAAGTTCTAATGTAAGATTGTGTTTCCAGGAAAGGGGCGCTGTTGGCCAATAATGCATTTGCATTAGTGGCCGCTTTGCTGATGGGTCTGAGTTACCCTACAGGATTCTATGAGTTACTCATCATTGGACGTCTTCTCACTGGAATTAATGCAGGTAAATACTTAAGAAACAAATGTTAAGAGTTTATTCCTACACCCAATTGAAATACATCTGTATATAATTCATATGTGCAAAAAAAAGATAAATGTTTGTTTTAATTATTGAAATGTGGCTTTAAGCGTGTTTTATTTTCACAGGCATTGGCCTTTGTGTTCAGCCTCTATATTTGGGGGAAATTTCTCCAACTGCATTTCGTGGTGCCATGGGAACGGGAACTTCTATTTTCATCACAGCTGGGATCTTGACAGGACAAGTGGTTGGCCTCAAGTAAGTAAATTCTGGACATAGCTGATTATCTGTAACGGCTTATCTGATTCAGGGTTGCAGGGAGCAGATCTCAACTGGCAGAGGCAGGTACGATGTGGACAGGTCACCAGACTATCACAGGTCTTACACAAAGATACAACCACTCCATTCACAACTACGAGCAATCTAAAGCAACCAGTTACATAACCTGCATGCCTTTGAAGTGTGGGAGGAAGCTTGAGAACCCAATGAGCACATGCAAACACAGAAGGGCCCTTGCCATACCGTCTTGTTGTGAGGCAACGGTGCGAACTACCACTGCACCTCAATGCAGTACTTTGATTTTCAGACAAAATAAACCTTTCCACAGAATCTGTGTTTGCAAATTGAATTGTCGTGATTTTGTTTAGACATGTCTGTGTGCTTTCTTCACAGAGAGCTCCTGGGCGTAGAAGAGTACTGGCCCATCCTGCTCTCCACCACGTGTGTCCCAGCGATCCTGCAGCTCCTCATCCTGCCCTGGTTCCCAGAGAGCCCGCGCTACCTGCTCATTGACAAAGGAGATGATGAGGGATGTAAAAAAGGTAAACCTACACTACAACTTCTGCAACTTCTTTTCAAACTGTGTGATTTTATCTCTTGCCTGCAAAGACTGATTCAGTGCACATGACATTTTAGTCTAAAAGGTTGAAGACTCCCATTGTCTGGAATCACCAGTCAGATTTTTCCTCTTGGCAGTGAGTTCAAGCATGTGAGAAACATCCTGATAATGCCATGATAATATTAAATGGTTTGATGCAGGAAACCTTTTTATCATAATCTTAAAAATAGCCCCCGTAGCCTGGTCAGATGAGAGGAATGGTGCATGTGAGGAAAACTAGACCGTGCTTGTCATGTGTTTGTCCCGTCTGCAGCTCTGAAGCAACTGCTCGGTAATGCTGGCTGTGATGGTGCATGGGAGGATATTGAGAAGGAGAGGAATAATTTAGCTAATTTCCAGGCCAAGAAACCTTGGGAGCTCTTCACTGATCGCAGTGTCCGCTGGCAGCTTCTCACCATCATGCTGCTCAACACTGCACAGCAGCTGAACGGCATCAATGCCGTACGTACATGATTATATACCTGTTTTTTAATTAGGCATGGGATGATATCAAAATGACACATCATGATTGTCCTGGTCAGAATGATTTTGTTTCGCAATATTAGTTGTAATGAGGTTTTTTGTCTGTATTTCCTGTAGATTTACTTCTATGCAGATTATTTGTTCAGACAGTCTGCTATTCCCAATGATCACATACCATATGTGACTGTTGGAACTGGCGCTTGTGAATGCATCACGGCTTTAACATGTGTAAGTATGAGTTTTACATTTTAATTGTTTTAACCTCGATAATGCACGCATAATTGCTCTGTCAGTTGGTCAGTAAGTCGCTTGGTCAGTCGGTCCACTGATATTTCTTCACCTTTTGTGTGTGTGTGTGTGTGTGTGTGTGTGTGTGAAGATGTGTTTCTCCGTCAATATTTAGAACATGTGCATTTATCCCCCCTAACAAAAACATGAAATAAGAAGAGGACTTTTATTTTTGAAATGATTACAGAAATGTACACCATAAATGTATGCAGAAAACCCACATATCAGTGCATAAAAAATCTCCAGAATTCAGGAAATGTGTTGTGATGCTCAAAGTGTTTGATGCTTAAAGTTTTCTGGCAGAGGATTCCCAAACACCCCATTCCATGCGCGCCCCCAAACCAAAACAGACATTATTCCAGGATGGGTCAAAGTAAATTCCGAAAAAGCGTTGCAGAGTGTTTCTGGTCTTGTGACATGCTGTGTGTCTCACAGGGTTTGCTCATCGACTGTCTGGGAAGAAAAGTGCTCATCACGGGAGGATACACACTGATGAGCATCTGCTGCATTTTATTCACGCTAACGCTCTCTTTTCAGGTAATTATCCTCAAGATATGACATCGTAAAAATCAAAATTGAAATATATTTTAACTATAGTTTTGTGCAATATCTTACACCTGATTATAGATAGGACCTCTGCTTTGTGCTAAAATTCCTTTTGTGTGATTTTCTTTCTCTTAGGATGCCAGCCCAGTAATTCCATACTTGAGCATGGCATGTGTATTTGCTTTTATCCTGAGTTTTGGCTTAGGACCAGGTAACTGACTTTTTCCGTCCGCTGAAGTTTTTCCTCAGCAGCTGCTGTTGCACAACTATTGTAACTGACAGTGGTTTCTTTTGTTGTTCTTCTTCTGGAAAGGTGGCGTGAGCAACATCTTGACTATGGAGCTGTTCACACAAACTGCTCGCCCTGCAGCGAACATGATCGCAGGGCTTTTGAACTGGTTCAGCTTCTTCTTCATCGGCCTGCTCTTCCCTTTTATTCTGGTAGGTGTCCCAAAAATGTATTGTTACCTGGTATGTTTCAAAAGAGGGCAAAAATGTTAAAGCTTCAGTGTTTAATAGAGTTGGTCTCCCATATTCTGTTTTGTTTGCACAGCTCGGGCTGCAGCAGTACTGTTTCCTGGTGTTCCTGGCTGTCTGCTCCTTGACGGCGATTTACATATTCCTTGTCGTTCCTGAAACCAAGAACAAAACTTTCATTGAAATTCAAAATGAGTTTCAGTCCTCCAACAACAGAAAGTCCCACAGTGGCGACAGAGCGGGGATGATGCTGTTATCAACTTCCATATGAAATATAACCCATTACTCAGAGAACAAGCAATTATTAAATATTTTATGTTTCACAAAATGTACATCACAAAGATGAGCAACTTCCAAGGACAAAGTCGACAGATCGCTATAATGTAACATGATGCTTAAAATGGTGCCTGGCTTGAGCTGCCTTGAGATGTATAAATTACATTTCTTTTAGTTCACTTACAGATATGTATTGAAGTGATCTTAACTTTTAAAATTTTGGTATTATTTGTATAACTTTTATACAGAGTGCTCCATTGAGATTTTTCAATAAAGGTCA